>NC_050601.1:23608939-23921439 GCF_013368585.1 Megalops cyprinoides
ACTCCGCCGCCAAACCGGACCAGACATCCTGGCTGAGGGTAAAAATCATTCACTTCCCTGGGTTTCATTTCTGAGTCTAACATCTTTATGGCAGATGACAAAGGCAAACATTGTTATGATGGGTGCATTTTGATTCCCCAAGCTCCCAGTCTGACGGTGTTTATATGTTCAGCAAACCTTAACTCAGGGCAAATTTCCAGTATATTTCCATCATATGAAACACTCCTTTCATACAGCAGGGTTGTGACCGGAGCAGTTGAGGGTCCCTTTCTCAAGGGTAGAACAGGAGTATCCCACATGGGCTTTGATCCCACAGCCCACTGGTTTACAATACACTGACAAGGTCCACACTGCATACCAGTTTTGCTGTGCAGTAGGCTATGTCCTCTACAGCATGCTCTTGGGGAGTTCCACATACTAACGTGCCAATCAATATTGTTGAATATCCGTCAACTGAAAAAGCCAACTATGGTGACAGCATGACAAATTGAAATCCAGGGAAAGTGTTTGCTGGACATACCAATCATTGCATTTGTAAAGTCCATTGACTTATTTGTCAGTTATTTGTTGACTTTTCCTGGAAATCTGCAAAATAATTTCAAGCTACGATTAAACTGTACATGTTCAATTGTTTTTTTGAACGATGAACGATGGGTATTGTCTCAGAGAACAGCCTTAGGAGACCTTTAACTATTACCTGAGTGTATCCATTGTGCTTGAGGTTTTGTCACTCCACCTGTCTGAGACCAACATCAAGTATAAAAGTATAAAGCATAAAACAGTGATCTTTGGAGCTCACAAGATACATGCATTGCCAACAGTCTAATAAAGTAGGGAAAGAATTGGAAAAGAATAAGCTCCAGTTGGAGGCAAGACTGAGGAATCAAACTTCAGTTGCAGCAAAGCTGAAAGCTGATCATAATTCACAAATGACATCGGTAAATGTCTCTGTATATGTATATCTGTATAAATATATATCTATAATGTAATGAAATTTTTTATCCACATCCACACTTACACCCTGTGCCTTGTCAATATGTGGATGGGTTTAATGATAACATGATTTCTTCCATGAGGTTTCCACTAAAACTCTGACAATTTGAGAGATGCATTGCGGTGTGTGCCTCTGTACTAATTGTTCAGGAGTCTTTCAAACTCAGTCTTTCATGTTGGAATAGAAAATACAGTTGTGGATTATAAAGTCAGATATTATCTAAAGAGCTTGCTGAGACTTTATTGTTTATAGCCTTAATCTGTAAATTTTTTAATACATTTGGAAAGACTGATGAAGTAAGGTTTTATTTGCTCAGACAATTAAGCAGCTGAGAGCAAGTGGGTAGCATATGGGTAATAAGATTTCCACTTTGGTTGTTGGCACACCACTTTTGTCACGAAGTAACTAAATGGTATCTGACTGAAAATATTAATGTTAGCACCAATAACCAATCTGAACAAATGTGTGCTTAGTATGCTTTTAAAACAGGCAATCTGAGATGATTGCATTCTCTAAATTTAGAAGTTTATTATCTGTATGCTACCTTCATACTTCCTGTTTCTAATCACCTTAATTAAGAGTAATGTATCTCCTGTAATCTCTCTAATCTCTGTATTGTAACATTATAAGGGAAGCTTTGAAATAGAACGAGTCTGATCATAACATTAACAGGAACCGTCTCCCACCATCACAGTCTTTGACACGGGCTTTTAGGTGATGTGAAACAATATTGAATTTCCTGCTAACTGATTTGACACACACAGAAAGGAACGGAAAATGTCACTTTTTTTGCTCTTTCAACAACTGTTGGAAGAGAAATGCCCTCTAACTCCTTTGGTCGCGCTGTTTAACTCCTGTTGAACTGCAAACGTTGACGTCGCCTGGCGCATCTCCGGCTTCACAGGCGGCGCAGGTGAGAAATTGGGATTTGGGAAATCTCAAGCTGTCAGACCCCGATAAGCCCCGAGGCAGAAAGGCAAACACGTCCACAAGGCCACGCCACTCAGCTCCGCAAGTTTACAGCAGCAAGATAGGCTCTGTGGCAGCACACTTTTTTTTCCCTCTCTGCAGCAAAAGTGCGGAGAGAGATAGGGGGAGAAAACTACAGTGGATTACAGCACCACGAGCCGCACTGAGGCGGGGGGTGCATGGCTTACGACTGACCCCAGGGACTGGGATTTTGTCACTGCTTACACCTTGCCATCACTAACTTTCATGATTAAAAAAAAATTAAATGTCAGCACATGGTTGAATATTTATGAAATGACTGTGTATTTTAACCTGTCTAAATACATTTACTATATTAAATTATTATCATATATTATTAAGTATTTTTGGCAAGGTATTTTAAGATGTATATTCATAATATACTGTGTTAACTATATGCATAGTAACATCACATATGTGGAAGAGCTAGCAGTTCACGTAGTATGCTTTAACGTATGTTTAGGTATAGATCCTTTTGGATTTCTATTTTATTAGTGTGTATTTCTTTTTATGATAGTAAATGGCACTCTCTTGACACTTGTAGTTCAGCACGACTACCTTCCATGTTATACTCTACACTCAGCATTGGATTGTGAATGTTGCTGTTCCGCACAGTGATTCAGTATTTTTTGACACATTCGAGGTTTGGTCTGTTCTCCCAGTTGTGTGCCATCACGAAAGGAAACCACTCCCTTTCACACACTCTGTGTACAAGCGACACCATTCATGTGCCCTCAATGTGTTCAACAACTCGGGGTCAGCTCGCTAATCACGGACCCAATCGATACCGGTTTGGGGTGAATAATTAACCGTCTGGTTTGGTGTCTGCAATATGTTGCATTGTAGGGGTGACATATTGCACCATGTTGCTTGTGGAAAGACCCTTTTGACCCCCTGGTCATCAATCATAATGCACACGATAGATTTGTTTGCAAAAAAAAGGAAGAAAAAAAAAAACAGGGAAGGCAGCAAATGAGTCATATGGATTTGGGAAAATATTCCATTAATCTCTCCCACCCCATGTGCCATTTGGCCTAAATATCACATTGATTTTACACTATTTTAAGTATGTCAGCCTTGAAATGCACCCAGACGTTCAGTCACTGTCGATTGACCGGTGCATCAACTCTGGGTGGGTGGTGCCTACAGGTCAATTTTTCTATAAACCAACATTGTTTTCATTGTGTATTTATGTGTGTGTGCGTGTCTATGTCTGTGTGTGGGTGTGCGCACGTGTGTACAAAAAATTCACACATCTCCAGAGCTACAAACCTTGCTTGAACCAGCTGAGGCTCTGCCCACGTTAGCAGCAGCTCTTTTAAGAGAGCTGGAGAGCCTGCTGGTTTGGGGGAATGGAGAACCATAGCCAAAAATCCATGAATGTAAGCAACGACCTCCCTCTATATCCCACAGCTTGAGCTGAGAATGCGGCAGTTAGAACATCACACTGCATCAGTGGACACATCACACATGCTTGCCATTGCTACCCAAAACCCTTTGTCTTCTCCTCTCGCTGTTGAACTAGTGTTTTTAAGTGCTGGTTTTCAAACAGGGGCAGTCTATCACCAGGTCAGTAATTACATCCAATACGCTTCAGTTGCTCAAAGCGTGTTTGGAAGCCTGAGGGGTTCTGTTCATCAGCACTCCATACATGCTTCTGTTCCAGTGTGGGCCTAAATATGTGTAATACATCCTTGATTTTTGCGTTTTCCACCATGGCACTGTCTCAAAGGCACTCACTGCTATCTTCCTGACAGACAAAAGACAGTATGTTCGGCTTACTTTTCAATAAGAGCAGTAAGTAATGCAGAAAGTGATGGTCTGAACCATTATAAAGGGCCTTGTCATGAGCAAGGCTGGTGAAAAAAACAGTATTGAGCACCATCCTTAAAGATACTGAACAGTGTACTTCCTCACCTGACACAAGGGGGCACAATTTGGTGCCACTAACAGAAGTCTCACATTTGCCCCTACCCTTATTACAGAATCTTCAAGTCTCTGTGGGTGGTTCTATCAGACAATAAGACCCAGGGAAAGTGGTGTTTCGGTTAATGTACCAAGAATTTACTGCAAAATCAGCCCTCACAAGGACTTTAGTTGTGGTATGCAGTGGGTTCATCCAACTGTACAACTTTCCCTGGTGTGCACTTACTTTCTCCAAGGATCTTGAAATTAAGTTCATGTTCTGATTAGTTGTGTAAGGTCTTAGCTGTCATGTGAACCACTGATAAATTTTCTGAGAATAGCTGTCAGGGCTCCTTAAAGTGTGTCTTCAAACCTGAGAAATGTGTTGCTTTCTGTCTGTGCAGGTGTAGTCGTCCTTCATGAATTCTTTACCACTTCTGGCCTCAGTGTTGCCTTAAGCCTTATTTTATTTTTATTACACTCTATGATGCGTAAACCTCTAAGGCTTGTGTGTGTGGAAATTTCTGCAGAGAGTTATATATTTTTTCTGTGATACTGAGGATTTAAGGGTTAGTTTTTAAACATTTTACACAGAGCTTCACAATATTGAAAGATGGGGAAATATTTTATATACCTGCTCCCTATTCCGGCACATTTCTTAATTACCACTATGTTGTAGATTGTCAGGATCGGAGATCGAGACACAAACGCGGACCACAGGGTATACAGATTCAAGCGTAAAATCGGAATCGGTAGGCAGTTCGTAGTACAGGGACAGGCAGGGTTCGAAAACACGGGGAAGCAGTCCGGGGGCAGATCCAGAATCGGTAGTCGGGGCGGGCAGAGTCAGGAACCAGGCAGGCGAATGGCATCAAACAGATCCGAATCGGCAGGCAGAAAACGAAGTCAGGAATCAGGCAGGAACAGCGACAGCAAACAAATCACGGGAATAAATGTGGGGACGAGACAGGAAAAATCACTGAAACGAACTGGCAACAAGACAGAGATACGCAGGGAAGATATAGGGCTGGGGTAACGAGGCAATAGGATGCAGGTGAGCAGGCAGGCAGGTGCAGGTAATGAGGAGATCAGGTGGGCGTAGACCAGGCAGGGAGCGGGGCGGGGCTGGAACACAAGGGAAACAAAAGCACAGGTACAGGGAAAAACAAAAACACCGCGGCTTAAGGGGGCGGAGCCCTGACATAGATGTACAGTATATGTGCCTGGTACTTGCAGGGCTAGAAGGCATAACACAGTCTTATTCACTATAAACAAACAGCCACTGACAGGAATGTGCTGAGTGTGTGTAATGCTCAGACTCTTGACATGAGAGTAAGTGGGGAGGGTCTCTGCCATTTGCGGATGGTGCGTAATATGCATAGGTTATAAAATTGTGAGAGGTTAAGGCCTGCACAAAACAGCATGTTTTAGGATGTTGTCAGACATGTGCGCTTTGAAATCGTGACTGGCGGTTTTCCATTTCACCAGGAGGGAGTTTGTATCTCCCTGCATATCATACAGCACAGCACAGCAAAAACCAGCTCATCTCCCCTAAGAGCAAATCGGACGGTGCGTACACGGTACTACACCACAGAAAAAAAAGGTGCGCTCAGGTTTTGTGATAAGTTGTGACTCCGAGCATGTCGGAGTGACCTGAAGAGAAACCACTCAGACGGCCCCTCTCTGGGTGACTCACCGTGTGATGCGATTTTATTTATTTATTTATTTATTTATTTATTTATTTATTTATGCTCCTTCCAGCTCAGCATCAGGTCAGAGAAGCCTTCCCTCTGTGATTTGCTGTCAAAACACATCTCCTTCCCAAGACATGGGAAAATTTTTTTTTTAATTTTTTTAAATCGAAATCGTATGTTGGATTTCAAAGTGTGTGGCCCCTGCTGCACTGCCTCCCCTCACACCAAACGCTTTAGCGCTTTTTTATTCAGGGGATTCGGCTTGTTTTGCATTACTGTACTTGTTTCATTTTGCTAGCACTGAAACTATGAAACTGGCCAACCTTTAGGTGGATGCCATTTTCTTTGAACAATTATGTATAGGGAAATACTTAAAAACACAGTCAAATGCAAATTATTTGTAGTGAACTGTAAACTGTATATGTATCTATAGTATGTGTTCTATATACAGTATGTAGTGTCATGTATGCTGTATTTGTTTATTTCTCCATTAATTATTAAATCATTCCTGTCACCACATGCAGATTTATCATCATATAACAACTGACATTGTAGGGGAGGGCTCACAGCTACAAGAATCTCTTTTGAGGAACTGAGAAATCATAATTTTAAACCAGTTATTAAATGAATGAAGATATTGAAAAAATATTGAGACCATCTTTCATAAACACAGGCTGCTTGATAAGCTGATCAGCAGTGACGGTAATGTCAGTGTCACACAAAGCCCTCTGTCACCATATTGCTATTTTACCCATGGTATATGGGCGGTGCATGTGATGTTATTGTGGCACAGTAAGGACATACAGTCGAGTCACCTGACATTTGCAAGGGCCCCAGGCAATGGAACGTGAAGCTTTTTAGCATTACACACTGGTCTTGTAGTTGACAGTTGTACCTTCTCTGTGGAGTTAAGTTGATCCCATTTGGCATGACTAGGAGAACAAGAGAAGCCATTTCACATGCCTTAATGTGTGCATTATCAAGCAGTGAAAAAATCTATTGAGAAAAGGAGAGGGCAGGCAAAGAGACAGGCCCACATAGGTTCAGCATTATAGAGGAAACAGAAACTGACTGTGGGCTGAAAAGCATAAATAAGTTAGTACATATATTCACACAATGTCCCTGTCTACCTCCAACTACCGTGCACTCCTCATTTAAGCCACAACATTACAGCATTGCAGCACGACATAATTATTGTAATAGTTCTGCACTATAAATAAATATAAATACACAGAGAAGAACAGTGGGTAGATCATTATTGGAACAGTATATATTAGTTCTATAAATAAGCTCTCTGCTGTATGGTGGATATAGACAATTAGTAATCTTGGGAGGCAATGAACTGTGAGATCTGGCAGCCATACATCATCAAGACATTGAGGAGAGAGGATAAAGCAAGATGATCAACAGTCATAGTTTTCCCCCCACAGAAAATGTACTGCCACCTTGAAGCTTTTTTATATTGTTTTTTAAATGTGAAGAACTCTTACTTGTTCTACTGCTATGGAAATATGGAAACTTTTTAGTTCAAGGTGAGGGCGTGTGTGTGTGTGTGTGTGTGTGTGTGTTGTTTGCTGAAATCATATTCCAGTCCTGGGTCACCGCTCTGTGCAGTGTTCTGTCCATCTGTTGGATGCTGCTTGGCGGAGAGCAGATGTCCTCTGCAACGCCTCTTGTCTCTTTGCATTTCGACAGACGACACGTACACGACATTCTACTTGTCTTGGGTTCCTCCAAGTAAAATACATCCCCAGAAATGAGTGATGTCAGAATCTGTTGTGATAATTTTGCTTTTTATTGGGCCATATATCCGCCATTTTTATAGTATGCTCTGTCAGTAATTCAGTTGAAGAGAAGATAAAGCTATTTGCCACCAACCAAACAAAACCTAAGTGATAAAAAGACTATATTTGGGGTGAAACCTGGGCTCTGGATGCTTTTCAGGAATCTATCCACCACACGTTTTGTTCACATTCACATGAACTTTCATGCGCCATAAATCGTTGGAAGTATGCGGTTGCTCATGGTTCATAAAACACAAAATGATAATTTATGGATTGAGCTGATGTTTTTAATTTATACCAGCGCAATCACACTAAACCAGATGTTCGAAGGCCCGTTTACTTCAAGGGCATCACTCCTTCATCGAGAGCATAAAAACCATCTGCTGTGTATCTGTTATCCCTCCGCAGAATACTGCCACCACTTTGAGATATTTCTCCACACAGTGCGCTGAAATCCATCTGCTGCCATCTCTTCCAAAGGGACAGGAAAAGGATACCAATGCCAGAACTGTAGGGACAGAAATTGTAGCCGGTCTGTTGGTGCGTTCACTCAGGCCAAAAGGAATAACCCCCAACTGAAGGAAGCCACAAGTGTGTGCAGTGGTCTTTGGGAGTTATTTGTGTATGAGGAGAATGTTTTGCAGATGAACACTATGTATACATTGAAAGAGGAACTTAAGGAACTTACTGTTCTACTGTACACCACATGAGTGCACAGTCTCACACAGATATAGGTTATGGCTAAGAAGGAGTTTATGTAGGGACTCTCTTGTGCAGCAAACAACATATTGGAAGCAGGGAGATGGGGGGAAAAGGATCTGTATTTTTCATCAGCTGATTAAAAGAAATTGCTTGAACTTTTATTAATCTAAAGTGTTAGAGTGTGGCACTGGGGCAGTCTTTAATCTCTCCTCTCGCAGGGTTCAGGCAAGGATAACTTTGGGTTTGAGAACAACAGCAAGAGAAGGCACTGGCGATTGCAGCAAATCAAGGGGACAGATGCCACAGTCTATTTAATATTTCACAATCATCAGATTTTCATTTCTCACTCGTAGAAACATTGAGCGAACACAATTCAGACAAACATCTGTGCACTGAGAGTTCACTGGGGAGACGTCTTTACTATGTAATGACTTTTATTGTTGACTTTTACTAATGACACTGTTACTCGGTGTGACTCAGTGTAAGTAGTGTGTTTATTCACCATTTGAACAAACAGGATCTGAATTGATTCAGAATTCCAAAACTCCTCAAGGGTGGATGGTGTGTGTAGCTAGTTTGACAGTAACTAGGAAGAAGAATCATAGTCAACCACACGTGACAACATTAAACCTTTTGGAAGTTGTTTTTATAATGTGGATTAGTGGCAGCCATATTACCCTGTATGTCTTTTGTGCTGAAGGACATGAAAATAGATGGAGCTGGGCTCGGCTAGTACTCGGATGACAGACCTTTAGGCAAAACTACGTTTCTTCTGGAGGGATGTTGGTGGACCAGTAGGGGACACTCTTTCCACTGCACCAAGTAAATCCAGTGCCCCAGTGCAATGATTGGGGCGGTGTGCTTTGGAAGGCGCAGTCCTTTGGATGAGATATTAAACCGAGGTCCTGAATCGCGGTGGCCATTACGATTCCCATGATACCTATCAAAGGAGTAGTGATGTTAACCCTATGGTCCTGGTCAATCTCCTAAAGTAGCTCTCTACATCTGTCCGCATAATAACTCCCCTATGTTTGATTGGCTACGCAGTCCCTTGCATTCCCTACCAGCCTTTATTGCCCAGATCGTCACTGTAAACGAGAAATGAGTTCTCACCTGACCTTGCTGGTTAAACAGAGGTTAAAGAAATAAAACTGAACCCACTCTTTTTATTTTTGCCATTCCTTTTCGATGCCTTACACATGTCATGACACAGTTCAGATGCAGTGAAACCACAAAAGCACATAAGCAAGGAAATTGCATGATCTTGTAGGTGTTTCAAAAGCACTACGGTCTACTCCCAAGCATTAAAATATACATTAAAATTCTCAGTTGTCACTGGATTGCCAGCTGGCTTTCTTTCCCTCATTGTTGAATTTTATAATTACATGCAGATGAGATGAACTAAAGGTCTTTCAGATTCTATGATGATTTTCACTAGATCCATTGGTGGCCGATGGTATGGTAACAGTTGAGGCAGATATGTGGAAGTAGAACTCTCATCCTGATGAGTCTGAGAGCAGTTCTGTACCACACATCCCAGAAAACTCGGAAATCTCTGCACCGCCGTTGTTTGTTGTTGCTCTCATTGTTGTGATTATAGTTTTCATTATTATTTTTTTGACAAGATTATGAAGGTTTAAGCCAAGGCCGACTGAACAAAAACCACTGCTGATTTCGGTGCGTTTCTGGAGGTCACTGACACAAGAACGGAAGAGAGGGAGAGGCACAGAGGAGTGATAAACAGGGTTTTGGAAGAGCAATAATCCCTCATTTTGTCAGGTGATTACGCCAGTATTGGAAAATTTCATTTAACACTTAATCTTTTTTTTTTTTCTGCTGAAGTCAAAATGCAGAATACATTCGCGCTGCCTTGATGGGACTGTGCAGTCCAAAAGTTGCCAATCAGTATGTTAGCGGTGAGATTTAGGGGGCAAGTGGCAGCAGGGTTTTGCAATCTGAAAATGGTAGATAAAGACACAGAACAATTATGTGAACCACAGCGTGCAGATTTAGTCCATTACACACATTTTCAGAGACTTTAATATCACACAAAAATAAATGGAACACATAGCTGAAGTAGCCCATGTCAGTAAATACTGAAAACTATGACCCCCTGTTAAAAGAGCTGACCAAACCCTTGGTGATGGCAGCAGTGTCAGGAGCCCATGACAGACGACGCAAGTGCTTTATAATGTGAAACTTGTACTGATTTTATCTGAATGATCTCAGTTTAATATTACCCATACCTGACAATGTGGAGATAATAATTTAATGTTTGCATTCTAGTGTGAAGGCATTGCACTGTTTTGCAAATGCAAGGTGCTCATTGGCAAGCACACATGCAAGCACATGTAAACGCACACCCACACACAAATACACATGCAGCGTAGTAACCAGCTGAACAAGACATCCATACAAAGACACACACACACACACACACACACACACACACACACACACGCACACACACACACACACACACACACACCACACCCACACAGGCACACGAGACAGGAGCTTAATCAGAATGTCCAAGTTAATGACTTTCGTCTACTCCGATTCAAAGCTTCTTCAAAGCTCTTTTCAAACACCACATAACATGAGTACATACAGAGAAAGCCTTTCAACTTCTGTTTCAAGTTGAGTTTCTACAGTGATGTCAGGACACTGATCAGACGTTGCTGTCCTGTGAAAGTCTGCATTTGTTCTTGGGCTAAAAAAACAAACCAAAAACATTCAAGTGAATAAGCACGGCTGTTGTGCTGTCAAGCTTGGCAAAACTGTGTATTCAAGCAGTAACGCCACCCAGAAACTCTTGAATGTGGTTTGGAAAGCGAGGGCCCCAGCTGTCTTTGATGAAAGTGGGTCACAACTGCTGGCAGAGGACGGGGGGAGGAGAGACCATGGGGCGAGCTCAGAGTGTGACAGAAGTTCTGACAGGTGCCGCGGTCTCCGGTGCTGTGGGGGGCACCTGGATTTGACAATTATCCCACTCACTGTCAAAGGCGCAAACAGTTTGCTGTTAGAGTAGTAATAATGATACCCATGGTAAAATACTGCCAACTACCGAGTGTCTAAGTAATTACTGCATATGCTGAGGTTTTGACTGATCTGTACTGTACAAGCAGATGTTCAGGCTCACTTCATTCACGTGGGTCAGTGTGCAGAAACTAAAGGTGTGTTTGGATCTCAGCTCTTTCTCCTGGAAAATCATCAATCCTGATCACTAACAAGCTCTGTTAATTTGTTGTGTTGCGGTGGGGTAAACAACATAATAATAGCCAAAATGGAAAAGGAACGCCACTCTTTTCCACCCCTTTACTTCACAACTAAGGTAATAACAGAATCAAAAGGTATATGCTTTAAATGAGAACGATGCAAACACCCCTGTAGCCAGCTGTAAGTGTAACCCCCTTTGGCCATTCATGAAAACTGCAAGGTAACGCAACACTGTGGAGCAGTTGTGTTTCACTGCACACGTTTTGCACTGTGGCAATGTCTCAGTGTAAGAGTTTTTAAAGGAGTCAGTTCTGTGGATTTTTTTGATAATCTGATGAAATGGCATAGTAAGGTTATTCATGAGACTTTCACATAACATACTCTGGCTAATATTGTGTCTATATTGAGGATTTGGAACATACATTTGAGACTGTTGGGTGAAATATAGCTCAAATTTGTTTACAGCATGACCTCATAAACATGTTCAGAGATGCTGTAATGTGTTCTGATTTTGGAATCTGAGGTTAACACTAAACACTAAAAGGGAGAGGCCTGTACACACAGTTGGATTTGTTTATGGATTTGGCTGTTGAGATGTTTTTGAAAGTAGTTTAAGGCCTGTTTTTTACTGCAGATATGTTCTTACATCCGCTGAGGCATACAGGGCAGTTACAAATCTGCTATTGTGGCTTTGGTTTATTTTGGCTAGGCTTACCAGTCACTACCGCTTCTGTGTGTCAAACTGTTGTACAGCCCCATAGTTTACTATGCATCATTAATTTAGCTTGCATAGTTCGCAGAAATACTGCGTGAACTTGGTAGATAAGAGCAAAACACGATTTTAGACTGGGAATAAACTGGATACATTGGAGCGTCAGAGTTTCTGATTCACTCGGTATCGGCAATCTGTACAAGACTATAAACAGGACCATCTATAATGTATATTGTTCTTGCAAGCAAACATTTGGGAAAAAGCCTAAATTGGTTGTTTAGTGCACACTGTGTTGTAACTTCATGATGCCTTCATAAAACATATGCAACACCTTTACCAGAATGGTGTTACCTCTTTATAAAACAGCGATAAGCAAGTGTGTTTTATAATGGTTGGCAGAGCAATATAATGAATGTTTTTACATGCACTATTGCATGAAGTAGCACTGTGTTTCTCTGTAGCAGCAACCCTATGGCATCAGTGTTAGCCAACAGGAAACGCTGTAGTTGTTAATGAATGCTTTATAAAGTAGTAATTAAATGCTAATGAAGGTACTGTGTGCTTTAAAAAGGCTTTCTGATGTGACACTTAATGTAAAGTGTGACCAAAACCAGGTACACTAGAAGCAAAAAAAAATCATTTTGTTCTAATTCAGATTCACTCTGAATAAAGAATAGAGTACAGAATAAGGTGGCATCAGGATTTTGAAGACAGGAAAAGTTAGGCAGCGACTGGCCGAGAGAGAGCCGCTTACAGAATAGCCAGAAATGTTTTCACAAATTATATTTGGAGCTTGTGAAATATTTATGTGTTGAGTCAATAAAGGAGAGATGATTCATGCATTTAAATAGCAGAGGCACAGGAGTGAAATATGGCTGAGCAGATGTCTTTCCTACAGGGCTTCTCACTTTAACCGCCACTGTCTCTTTCCTATATTTATTTTGAAAGGCAGAAATAATGTATATTACTCTGCAGTGTGATATAATCCAACTAATTAGGAAATTAACATAAGAATGTTGCATATACATATCATTTCAGTGCGAGAACCTAATAGTTTTTAGTCATCCTGCACTGCCTCAGGCTCACCACATTGGTATCAAAGAAAATTTGAATATGGAAAATATGACAGTAAGTGGCAAAGAAAACCATAAAGCAATGAATGTATGTAATTTTTCATTATTTATATAACAGGCATATTTACTGAAAACGTATCTTTGTGGGAAGGCCATTGTCCCACTTTTACGGACATATAGTGGGATAACCTAGATAGAGCATATGTTGAGTTTGTAATGTGATTCATATCCCAGCATTTCACAACGAGGTATTAATTATCATTACGCCTTATGTTTTCCATCATACATTTCTTCACACTAACCCCATCAATCTGTTTTAAATCTGCATTAAACCTATGAACAGATTCTTGTCCCCATTCCCACATACATTTGATAGAATGAGGTGAGCCCTTAAAAAAGTGGCAATCAATCATATTTAAACACACACAAAAAAAAAAAAAACAAAAAAAAACTGATAATTGTTGGGTTTTAATTATCAGGATGTGGTGCAGTGGTTACAGCACTGGATTAGATCTGAGGGTGACATGGGACTGAGTATATAACCTTGAGGAAGGTGCTTTACTGCTTTACCGCTAATAAAAAATCCAGCTGCATAAATGGGTTGCTGAATGGCTAAAATTGAAGTCGCCCTGGATTTGGGAGCCTGCTAAAGAAATAAATGTAATTAAGGCCCACATTCATTCTAAATTCAGTCCGCCTTGTCCTTGACTTTAAGTAACAAATTTAAGCAAGTGTTTCTCTCACAACTTTGTTAATTTCCACAGCTGCCAAACTGCCAAATGTTATGCTCGAAGCAAAATACAAAAAAAAAAAAAGCTGTGTTTGCATCAGTGTGTTCAATTCAAGCTTAAGGACAGTTTGTTGCAGTTGAATCTGGGGTGTTTCTTGCCACGAAATCAAATTCAGTTATTCTTGCCTTTTTAAACAGCTCCTGTTGCATAAACAGCCACATTATGTAATCAACATTTCTGCTCAGCAGGCTCCCTTTTCCAGGGAAATTGGTGTGACTTACATGTCATCTGTGTGTACTGTTGGATATTTGCTGAGGCAGTTCAGGTTACTGTAAACACCGTCCTGAAGCATACAACAGCAGTGTTTCACCTGGGATGTGGATCTGTGACCTTAAACCTGAAGGTCACAAGTCCAGTTTCCTAACCATCACACTGCCACCTCTGTGCACTGTGAAATGGTTACCTGAAATCCAGTTTACATTATAAACAAGATTAATATAGCAACCCATACAAAAAAAGTCATTTACAGTGAATACAATTTAGAGAATTTTTAGCTCAGCTGAGTAACTGAGGTTTGGTAGCTATAGCAGTCTTTCAGCAGTTGTTCAATTCAGATCATACAGTATATATTTGATGCATAAAAGTACAGGCCTTTGTGTGGGAATCTTTAATGCATGATGGGTAAATACTCATGTTTAACTTAAGACCTTACTTTTTATCTTTTCTCCATTTTGTTCTGTCATAAATCAGTCAATTTCATGTAGTGAGTCATGAAAACATATGCATATGTGTGTTATCCCTCCAGGACATTTTATATTGGTATATCAACCGACAGACTCACACCCCAAGGGGCTTGCAATCTAAGCATTTGAGCTGTTGCTATAAATGTCAGGCTATGGAAGGCTGTCTTGGCTACAGTGTGCTGGTAATACCTTTTTAATAAATTACCTTGTAAGAAATTGCATTTCAATAGTTTAAAAGTTTTTAAATTTAGAGTATGTTGCATTTGTCCCTGAATCATACACAGAAATGCAAAGAAAGCATATCATTCTTTGCATGTCTGTTTCTGATGTCCCATGTCTTTGATGAGAGAGCTGAAATGCTTTTTATCAATAATTATACAGAAGCAAAGTATTACTACATTTTTTTAATTCTCTTTTAAATTTAATTGATCCAATTACATTCTTAAATGCTTATGATATCACTGAAAAAGTGCATGTAAGACTGAAGGAAAAATGTCATACTTAAATTTGTTACCCAAAGCACCACAGCAGTTAAATTGATTCCCCCGCCTTCCCCCACCCAGTCTTGTTGGTAAATAGGCTTCCTCAGCCTCAAAACCCAGGACTCTCCACAGTTACGTATCCAAACTGCTCTTTGCAAAATGAGGACAAGTTATTTTTACTCCCTCTGTAATAATGCAGAAGGAAACATCCAGTACATTTCAGCATGGATCCGCTTTTGCAAAAGTCAACATCACAGTGCAGAAGTCTGAGCTGGATGAGGGCAATAAATTCACACATGGAACAAATACTCTGTCCAAATGTCCAAATATATTTTAGAATGCAGGATATATTTTAGAATTAGCATGTGAAAATGTATATGGGGCATAATGGTTAAAGAACTGGTTTTATTATCAGAAGACTGCAGGTTCGAAGGAGGCTGGATGGGGCCTTGCAGATGCACTGTACCTTATAAGGTGCTTGACCTGGATTTCCTCCATACAACTGTGTAGAATATGAGCGGAATCCTAATGGCTGCAATTCAGAATACCTTATCAGTCAAAAGCCCCCTCCATACAGAAATACCTGCTCTAAAGCACTTTGGGCACGGTAAAACCGTCCCATTCACAGAGAATGAAAATGCCCCACCTCACAGTTGGCATCATTCCATCAGGGTTGGGTGGTGTTTTAGTCAGCCAGTGTTTCTTGGGCCACCACTGTGTTGGCACCTCCTAGTAGCTCCCCAGGTGCCTATAGGTCTCTCTGTGTCTTTTGTTAACATGTGTCACTTCTCCAATTGGTGCAAGTTCCCTTTTGACACACCATGTGACTTACAGTCTGAAAAACAGCCTTTGGTGTTAAATGTTTCAGAGGAGTGCATGTGGCACGCGAGAGATTGCTACAGTGTTAGCTACATTTCAATACCAGCTCAAGTATAATTCATTCAGTGAAAAACTGAATATAGTCCGTATACAGTCTACATTCAGCACAACCAAGTACATAATGTATAGTTTTTGCTTATTACCATGAGCTCTGATGATTACCAAATAAAGATGTTAACAGAAACACAACCTATCATGTCGCATCATCCCATAAGAGTGTCACCTATACCTTTCAGACGAAAAGCAATAACCCACTAAGGTGGGTTTTGACACAGTTCTGCCAGGTATCAAGAAAGCCATAAAAGCCTTAACACACACACATACACACACACACACACACACACACACACACACATATTCACATACAGCCTTTCCTGTGGTATATGCACTGTAGAACCAGCGTGTCTTGATTGTGTGAACAGGCTATTATTTATCTTTCCCCAGGATTTTGCGAACCTGCCCATGCATTAAAACCAAATTAGCATGCAAGTGACTCACTGTGGGGGTGGGAGGGTTCCAGAAGACCACAAGGCAGATTTGATAGGTGCGGTGACTTTGGCTTTAAGTGGAATCATTCTGTTGACCATCCTGCCAAGGTGGCAGCTCTCACACTAATTAAAGTTCGAAACGCAGCACTTCCAAAGTAAAGAGACAAAAATGAAAGGTAGTGGACTGAGTTGGCACCTGTGAGATGAACACACACAGACTATGAACCTTTTAAATTTTGTGACGAGCAGCTCAAAGTATGCCATCACCCTGAATCAGTAAATATTGAAATTGAAAAACGAAAAGCTACATTGTAAAACCAAAAACAAGCACAAAAACATGGTGTTGGGGCAGCTGTAGAGAGGTCACAATAATTAAATTGTGAATATGATTACAGAGTAAGCAACAAGCCGACAACCTGCCATCGTTTCTTCCACTCCTCCCTACCTTCAACCAATTTTCAAGGCACAGCTTCACCCCAAGCTGTTGTGTGTCGCTTACTCCTGTCTTCATAGACCAGATGGTGCAGAGTACAAACAAAGCTACTCTCTCAGAATTCTGGATCCCTATTAGCGAAACACTTGCTACAGTCAACCCCTGGCAACAGTCAACCCACACAGTTGCCCTATCATTGGGTGTCAGCACCTCTGTGACAGACTTTGGTAATGTGCATAAATAAAACTATGAAACGGCAAGAAGTGACCAGAACTGTCTCACCAGACCAGCACAGAGATGCAAACTGCAGACAAACTGTGCCCGAGTTGCTATAGTGAAAAATAATGAGTGTATTAGCCAAACCGCAAGAATGTACTTTTTTCCCCAGACTAATTAATGCAAATTGTTTGCTCCAATTGTACAAAAACTGACTTGAAAAACATTTTATCTCATTAATATGAATTTTTCTCAACAGTTTATCATCTAAAGGACCCTCATCCATATGTTCACAGACAGAATATTATTCCCCAGATAATTTTACACCCAGCTAAAATTTAGGACAAAACCCCTGTGAGTTCTAAAATTATATTTTACACCAATACCAAGGACACCAATATACTGAAGTGAAACATTCAACTCAATCAAGTGTATTTATGTATCAATTTGTTAATTTTTAACATTATTAAAACTAACTGCAATTAACATGCTAGGAATTAATTATATGGCACAAATTTCAGTCCACCGGGCATCATGCATGTGCAGTGCAGTACATATCAATAATTTATGATGGCATTCATCAAATATAATATAGCTGCCAATAATTGTTTTCTCCACTGTGCAATAATCCAATTACCTTTTTTATTTGCCTTATTATAATTTCATGATTTTGAAATTGAGAAGCCAACTGTCTATTCAGGAGGGCAGAGTGACTTTCCTGATATATTTCCTCAAGAATATCCCAGAATGTTAGTCACCAGACAAGATGATGGGTCATTTACCTTGGAGCCTTCGATCTGTGGCTGAATGCGGAGCCTCTACTCCTACCTTCAAGGTGGAGAAATTAGTTACAACTTAAGAAAGCAACCATATTTAAAACTTAATTCAAAGCTACTGGCTTTTTTAGCAAACATGGACAATGTCAACATGAGGGTCACTCAGCTCCAGAGTTGTAAGTCAGGGAAGCCTCTGCCTTCTCCTGTTGTCTTAAAAGAAAACCATATAATGCATGTATGCTCAAGGAAAACATTAATGCATACAGTACATGTTTCTTAGATCCTGTCACAAGATTGGCAGTTATGTTCAATTTCATCTTCATCTCTATAGCATTAAGGCAGCCTGGCCATTATTGCCACTTGCAGCCTATATTTGCTTATGCATTTGGCAGCTTAGGGTTCAATACATTTTGTGTATTATTATCATTATTATTGCTGTTGTTTTTTATTGGACTCCCTCCCCCAGAGAGAATTACATATCTTACATTTTACATTTGAGTTGTATCAATACAATCCATTACTGTAACCAAAATGGCCTGCTGCTGCTTTACTTAATATTACGAAGCCAACTCGGGGGCAGGTTGGCGGCTCAGGCGATAAGGAGCATTGCAGTGGGATAATAGGCTGGCTGCAAGGAAGAAAAAAACATTCTAAAGCATTAAACAGATAAGAACATAAGTTAAGTGGATTTTAAGACCGAAATGTCAGTTTCCCATTGGCTCGAATAAAGTGCCCATACCTTGTGAGCCAAATCACCGTGAAGCTCCCTTGCCCTCTTCAAGTCTCTCACGCCTTGCTTTCCTGCCCCTTTCTCCCCCCATAAACGTGTAAACAGCTTGACACAACCTCACCGGAAAGCTCAGGGGAGGCTTGGTCGCTCGTTCCACAGAGGGGGTCGTTTCCCATCCTCAAACGAGCTTAACGAGCCTGTCAGCCGTGCTTGACTCAGTGCTTTTTGATTGCTGGTTGCTGAGAGTGATACCAGTCCAGAGTCAAATGATTAAAAATTATGACGGCATTAATTGCATAATCATTACTCATTTAGCCTGTGCTTTTAGCCAAAGAGACAGACACATTTTATGCCTGGGGAGACAATGGACCATTGAAATTAGTACATTAATAAAACAGAGCGTGGTGTAAAGGTTCAGCTAGTGCATATGGTTACGCAGCATGTGCAGTAACATATAATATTAGGTTTGTAGTGTGGGTTAGGTTAAGGTTGGTTGGTGTTTGGAATGTGGTTGGGGTAGGTCCAAAGTAGTTACAGTGGTAATACACTTACAGATGGTCTTCTCAAAGTGCCACATTGAGTCTCATGGTCATATAGCCAACTAAAAATGGCTTGTCATTGAGGTGCCTATGGTGCAGTTTTTCAGTTGTTTCTTGTAAGGTGTCTTGTGTAAAAAGGCAATTAAAAGCAGGCTAGCAGGTTGCTGTAGTGGTAAGGCACAGGCAGCTTTGTGTCCCTGGTGTGGCAGTGTGAGATGTACATTCCTCAGATTTTATATTTTAACACACATTCTGTCATTATAGGGGCACTAGCAGAATTCTTCACATTGAAACACACATGCAACCATTAAACCATACCTCCACGCTGCCAACCTCTTGGTGAAGGACGGTGCTCCTGCTGTCTGCCTGGAGACATCAGGCACAGTAAGAAAAAAAATCTGTCACACCACCACAGTAACCGGCTTCAGAGGAGCAGCAGAAGATTATTTGTCTCTTGTGTGATATTGTTTACAGCTCCCCCAAGTTTATCTGTCCATATCAAAGACAATATTGACAAAAGACGCATTTGCTTGCCGCTGAAACACAGGGCACGGAATCATTTGCCTCAATAACTACAATGAAAAGAGATGGCAGTTATTGAAATACTTGACTGCTTCCTGCTGGGAGAGCATTAGTCTAAGGACCTTTTCCACACAGTAGTAATGAAGAGAGCCACTGCTGATCTATTACTGCTACTATAGGAGAGACAAGCTCTCCCCCCCAGTGACTGTCATATTTGATATCGTGATTTAGAGATGTGATGCATGGATATGGTCACCTAATTGCATGGAGGATGCAAAATTCCAATGAGACACAATGGGCTTTCACTGTCAGTTTGCAGCAGATGCAGAGTGAGGTCATCACTTTTCAGGGGAACGGGGTTTCAAGCATGAGGCCCAGGGTAGAATCAGCACTGGATAAAGGGGTGGGGGGGGGTTGGGGGCAGGGGGGGTTCAATGTTTACTACAGGCACTGTGTTTTGAACCAGTGCCCCAGATACCCAAAACAAGTCTAGTTCAATCATTGTAAATAATTTCCAATATAGCCAGCCGGGATGATCCACAAACCTGACCCAGATCCAGCAGGTTACCATGCTTCTATGCTGTCATCACCTCGCGTTACCGAGACAAACTTCACTTCTCCTCCAAGCCCTAAATATGAGGCTCAGCATTTTCCTTACATGCATTTAAAATGATATTGAAACTGAATAAAAGGAACCTTTAAAACAGGTCGTGTCATTAGGGGTAAAATAAACCTTACATTTTAGCCATGAGCAGATTGGAGTGCCTGATGGAAGCTTTCACACCTAGCCTGTTTAAGTTCAACTTCGACAGCAGTATGGCACAGGGATAGGGAGCGGGGATTGTAGTCCTAGCTATTGTAGCCTTCAGCAAGGTACTTGACCTAAACTGCTTCATTAAATACCCAGTTGTTCTACTGAGTGATACGTAAACAGTATATGTTGTTTTTAATAAGAGTATTGTTTAAAGCTAATGTAATATAAAGGATTCAGTAGTCTACATTTTTTGTTTTGTTTTGTTTTTCTCCAAATGTGGACTCTGTTAGCAAAATACACATTCCAGCACTTGTTTTCACATGTGGTCTGCAGTTATATTCCATTGTGCTGAATGGCTGTTCAGACAAAAACTGTCAGTCTTAAACACATTGATTAGCATCATTTCCGAACTGAGCTCATCTAATTAATGAGACAAATCGAATTAAAAAGTGTCTTCTTTCCTGTTAATAATAATAATAATAATAATAATAATAATAATAATAAGGAACATATGTGTCTACTGAATGTATGGCAGCAGGGAAGAGAGGTGGGGGGACATTTACACATCATCCCCCTTTATCTGTGTATATCCATTATACTGTAATCCAAAATGAAGCTTTCCTCAGCCACTTAAAGTAATTAATTACAGCGTCAATGCTGCTAAGCTCAGACTGGGCACGCAATGATTAATTGTTGGCTTTTAAGTGATTCAAATGGTATACGGTTCACATTTAGCTGGGTAAAAGCTGAGCAAAGTGATTCATTTTCCTTCACTGAGCAACAAAAAAAAACATCTCGAGCTAAGGTCACTCTGCATGTAAGTGTCTCAGTGCACAGATGGTTCAGTGATATCTTCTGGCCCCACATTTCGCTGTCATCGCGTGTTTTGTTACAGAGCCCGGAGGGTATAAAGTTTGTTTTTTGTTGTGTACTTTTGTTCTGTACTTTTTCTCTATCTTGAGATTTAGTTTGAAAAAAAATGTGAGTAGCGGACTCTGTCACACCTATTTTCCAGCTGTGTGTGTGTGTGTGTGTGCTTGTGTGTGTCTGTGTGTGTGGCAGCGGGTGGGCTTTTTGTACGATAGGTGGGGGGGGGCTTTTGCGCATGCTGTCTATGGCCTTTCTACATGTATGTTGAAAGAAATGTTTGGTTGGATAAATGTTCACAAATCTGCCACAATAATCTGCCTTGCTGTCTAACAAATCACATTCCCAAGGGGTTGTTTTCAAATGCCCTATAATTATTTTGTCCATAAACCATAAAATTAGCTCCAATCTATGACTAGGGACATAGTGCTAGTTTAACCATAACTGTACAGATACAACAGCAGAGGTTACTTGGGAATTTAACAGGTAACCTTGGTGTTGTGAGCTGGGCTCCCTCCCACTACACTGCATTACCACCCATTTAAATCACTACTCCTAGTGCCCTGTCAGCCTTTCCCAAGGATGTACCAATCTATAACAGAATTACAACCAGTTTACCACTTCACCGTCCTATACTGTAGAGCTCCACCGGCCTAATTCGTTGTGATTTTCCAGGGTTTTAGAATAATTTGGAGCAAAAATAGCAGGAGTAGGAGCAAAGGCAGCCACAGAAGAGACTTGATCACTATGCACGCTCAAGTCATGGGTGATTTATCCAGGAGACTTGAGTTCCTTTACCCCAGGCATTCGGGTCAGGATTGTGAAGATAAAATAGCACATATTCTCCTCTGGCACGTGCTGGGTCTCAGATGCAAACTTCACACGATCTTTGTAATCCTAAAGGCCACACACAGCTTGCAGTTTAAGCGACACCACTCACCGGTTTTCTTGGCGGTGACTTGATGTCCCCCTCATTAAAACGCTTAATCACAGACAGCCGAGATACACCCTCCAATCAAAGTTTGAGTGCCCCCCCCCCCCCCCCCCCCCCCCCTTATCTCAGCCCCATGTGCCACCCCTTTTCTCAATCAATCCTCGTCGAGAGCGCTGGGCATGATGACAAAATGCTTTCTGAGGTGGAGCAAAAGGAAATGAGAAGCCTGACATTTAAAGGAGGTGGTTCATTTTCTGAAATGCCTCACGATGGCAGAGCATTTTTTGGCCTGACAGGCCCCTTTCAATCTCGCTCCTGACATGTTTCATCTTCAGCGGGCGCCCGTGTCAGCGGAGGAACCTTTTTACGACGCTCTGCACCCATCAAATGCGCTCAGTGGTGAATTACTGGCTGCTGTTCGGTCTTTATTAAGTGCCTAATTACCTTTTTCTAGTGGCTGTGTTTCTGAAGAGCGAAAGCAATGATACTGAAGGCACAAACAAAGGATAAATTACATGGCCGCTGTGGTGCACCGCTGATTCCAGTCATCAAATATAATCAGGCCAAAACAATCCCGGACACTGGCGGAACGATGGGACACTGAGAGAACCCCCAGCGTGAAGCACATCTGCTTCATGTGAAAGCTGCTCATAAATATGTGCTCTCTTGCCATATTTTTTAAAAAGGGATAAGGTGGATTACAGAAGTTATTTTAAGATTAGCAGAACAAGAGGATAAAGGTGAAAATTAGTTAAAGGTAAATTTCATACTGATGTTACAAAGTATTTTTTTCTCTCAGAGAGATATAAATGCATGGAATCGCTTGCTAGGATTTGTAGAGACAAGTGTTCAACACCAGGTTTGATGTAGTCCTAGCTACACTCTAGACTGTTGGTAAAAACAGTCTCACAGGGCTGGATGGCCTTTTCTTGTTATTAAACTTCCTACATTCTTATGTTCATATTTTCTGTATTTAATTTTGTCAGCCGTGCCAGCTTTGCGGCTGTTGTCTGTCGTGCTAAAATCAAGATGAATCAGTCGTCACAAAGCAATTAGGGGGCCCTGCTTCTTCTCCATCTTCGTTCTGTTCCTGGGGAATGACCTGCTTTCTGCAAAATCATTGACGATCCAGCCGCGAGCAAACAAATAGCTCCATCAAAACGAACGACGTGTGCATTTTAATCAACTATTCCCCGAAGTTATCAAGCGCCATTTCGCTATGTTGACTTCCAATTAAAATGCGGGTGAAAAATGAAAGTATTTCTTCCAGGCGGCAGATGGGTTTCAAAACAACCTCAAGGAACATCTTTGTGTACATGTGTCCCGCATGCCAATGCTGAATCTGAAAGAAATCCTGTGGCATCACGTGGTTCCAGCAAACAAGTACCTCCCACGGGTATTTCCAGTGCAC
Source organism: Megalops cyprinoides (assembly GCF_013368585.1). Lineage (NCBI taxonomy): Eukaryota > Metazoa > Chordata > Actinopteri > Elopiformes > Megalopidae > Megalops > Megalops cyprinoides. The sequence goes on from NC_050601.1 coordinate 23,632,515, forward strand.
CACAAAAACAGAAGCTGCCATGTATTCCAAACTGACTGGGCAAGTTACACAATGTGCCTGTGCCTCTGAGCAGACATTCTTGGAAGCCATGGCTTTTTGGCTGCAATTTATTCTCACCTCTTTGGGTGTAATGAATGTAACAGTTTTGGCTTTGTGGATTCATGTGTTAGGCCTTACCTTGAAACATGGAAACAGTTGTAGCAAATGGCTTCTGCACTAAAGTTAATTGCAAGAGGTATGATTATGCCACTATCTGTGGCTCAGACTGGCTCAGATTTTGCATATTTCTTATTCTTCACTGAGGGTTTTGATTAAAGACTATTTTAAATGATAAACTGCTGGTTTTAAATGATACTTTTACAGGGAAGAATACATTTAAGAAAGTCCTATTTCAGAACACTTATGACTCAAATTCGAGTGGAAATTTATCAATGAAACCTGAAAGCTGAGAGTGGTCATATGAGATGCTTCTTTTCTGAGAAACAGCTAGATAGTACAGTTAGACATCGCATATTTATGATTTTCTGATTCACATGCTCATTATCTCCCATTCCTTTGTGAACAGTTCTGTACAATCCAGAAAACTTGGTGTTCTGAATTTTTTTAGGCTGAAAATTCGAAAAAAAAGGAGCAAATAATACCACCATTTCAAAGTGGCTACATAGCTAGCTATCTTTTGCTACCTGCTGGCTAACAACAGAACAAGGCAAAATAATGATTGTTGAATTGATGATTAATGAATCTGCTGACCTCACATTATGTCCAGAATGAAGCCTCCTACGATATGCTGCCATCTTGAAGAAAAAAAAAACTGTGTGCATTGGAAAGCATTATCATGGCATCAGTCTAGTATGAGTGCAATGGCACTCTTGCATGAATTTTCCTGTCCATATTATGGCTACAACAACACTTACACTTACTTATAATATCTATTTTTTGGTCATGCACATATTCCAGCATGTTAAAAATGTCTGAAAGTTCTTAAAGAGGAGGGTTGCCGAGTTACAGTACATGATGAGTGGGACAAATTTGTTTGTAGACTTTTGTTTGTAGGTGAGCTGCATTAACCAGAATTGCTCCCGTGAATATCAGGCTGAGCAAATGGACACTATGGAAAGCCATGTAGGTCATCCAGGATCAGCAGAGGCTCATAAGCTGGAAGCTGGGGAATATACAAAGCATTAGCGTCAAACTGGTAATAGTCCTGAATATGTTGTTGAATATTTTGCACAATTAACAGACGTGCCAGTATGAATAACGCTCACCCACCTGGTTCTCATTCCCTTTTTAATTGATTGAATCTAATGTGTCAGCACTACCTTTGCAAGTCTTTCATTTCACGTGGGAATTTTCATTATGACAGAACAATATGCATAAAGTTATCCCGATCTCCAGTCTCTCATTAACAAATTGATGAGAGTGTAATCCAATCTCTTTGTTGTAATTGAAATGATTTAATATGAAGTGCTACCACTCTGGATGTAACCAACTAAAAAGAGTATCAGCTGCAGATGAGTGATTCCTTTTTAAAGTGACACACTTATTTATCTTACAAAACAATCCAAAACAGGTTCAGAACCATTAGCATTTTAATGTGAAGATTTTTATTTAGTTATATATTTATTGCATTCCTAGTTCAAATTCACAAGCCCCTAGTGCTGCAGCCAAACAAATTAAAAATATTGTGCTGTCGCAAAAAAGGGCATTTTAAAAGGAGTAATTTGATACAGTACGCTTACTATATCATTATGCATCTGTACTTAAGTCTTAAGAAAAATTAACAGTCACAGTCAAATAAAGGTCTGCATTAGCTCTAAATTATATTTGGAGTGGATGTCATTATAACAATGAAATATTCCAACATGTAAATGATTTTCAGTGTAGATGGACGTAGAAAGCAGGCATCATAAATATTAATGTAGATGAATTACTGGTGCCACCAGTATTAGGTTCTATATAATAGCATGTACATGTAAGACCACAGTCCTCTGTGCTGTGCTACTTTCTCCTGGAAATAAGGAGAAACAGGATGTTCCCTCAGCAGGAAGTAACCTTGAATGATGATTATTTCAGCCACTGAACAGTAGATTTCTATGGATTTCTCTTACATCACTGTACACCCTATTGCCTCAATGATAGGAAAATCTTTAAAATGAGGAATGCAGCAGGATTAATGGTGACACTCGTTTGTCTCAGCCTAGAATTAAATGAAACCCCCCCCCAGGCTGCACCCCAAGGGTCCGAGAGGGAATACCAGAGTAAATGTTCGCTCATTGTTTGTTTCAGCAGATGCCGAAAGCTCTGGAGTCCACTGTGCCGGGCACTGTACTGCCTAGGATGCTATACCGACAGGTCAAACCAGCGATCTCATGCATGGCCCCCTTAGAAGTAGAGGGGGAGGAATGCCTAAATACTGCACAGATCGTCACATGGAATTACAGGGGCCCTCAATCACCTCCGACACCCCCCTCCCCCAAACCCATCCACCCTGCGGGTGGGTCATGGCCTTTGAAGGTTGCCACTAAATGTAACTGTGTGCCGGTTTCAGTCTTCATAAGCAGTCACCTATAGAAACAGTATTCATATAAAGTGGCAGAAAAAGCCTTTATTAGAAAAATGAAACTTTTACTTATTTACATTTTTACATCTTGTTATTTTGCACATTTCCTTCAGTGACATGATATTTACATTTAACAAGAAACATCCCTTAACCCCCGTTCCCGTAATATGATCTACAGATACAAAAAAAGAAAGAAAAAAAAAACAGAACACAATACAGTTGTCTATTCTATATTTATGTTACAAAAGATTGGAACAGAAGTACTTCAGAGAGAATAGGAGATATGTTTTAAAACCATCCGACTAAATTAGTACTTTCTCATGCAATTTGCCAATAGCAGAATTAATTCAATTAATGCAAGAGTTTGTGTCAGCTTTGTATAAGTGATAAATCGAAAACTTACATGAAAAAAAGTTCTTAAGTCATTTTTTATACACACACAAGTGATAATGCTTTATTACAAAAAAGAAAACATGAAGTTAGGCAGAGGATCACATGATATGAGAGATAGCTATTTTATACTCACACGACACCCCCCACACCCCAGTGTAAAAAAACTGTCCTAAAATAATGTCTACTTGAACACTTAAAAAATGAATTCAATGCTCACAAGCGAAAGTGGTTTTTCGATGGGAATCACAAGTGATTTTTTTTCCTCAAACAGTATCCTCCCCTAACGTGAGTCTTTCATGATCAACAATTTTTACACGGTACCAGAGGTACAGTACCTTTGCCCTTAATGGGCACTGGCAAACCAGTGGCTTTGCGCACATACGGTACATGCAACCATTCATGTTCAAAAGTCCACCTATTGTAGTGCTGTAGTGGTCACCATGGACCTTTTGCCAAAACCCTCTGCACAATGCTTCAAATTAATTTTGTCCAAATACTATGGAGAGATGTTAGGTAAATATAAGTGAAATCAATATACTGTAGCATCTGGCAAGCTAATATCTGTTCGTTGGCTACCAAATTGTCTGCTAGCATATTTTGAAATACATAATCAAAAAATGGAAGGAGCCAATTATATAGGCTATCAGAATCGGGTGCACATATCTGAAAAAGTTTCATTTGCCAACTTCATATATTATATGGATATACCATAGGGCACATGACCTATGTTGTAAAATATATAATATATCCAAAAAGCATACATTAAAGTGGCAACAACTGCAATAGTTTGTAATACATGCAATATTTTTGAAATATTTTCCTCGCACAGTGGATATCTTTTTTGCCATATATTGACAAAAATTTTGTAAGAGTAAGAGGCTATTCTACACCATGGATTCCTGAGGTATTCTGAGGAACAGGACTGTAAACATTTGAACTTCAGCTCTCAGTTCTGTCCTCTTTACCACAGATACTATTGTAGCTGCAAAAAGATACATCTTGACTGGACTGGAGCTGCAGGTTCAATAACTGTACAGTTGACAGACTCGGATCTGCAGTTTTTTGTTTTGGGCACACTGTCCTTGGCATTAAGAAAATAACAAATCTGACCTTTTTTTGTCTTTGTATGCATTTCTTGCTATGTAGCAGTGATCCAAAGAAGACTTTTATGTTCGTGTTTTGATTTTTGTTTTTATCAAATTAAATGTGGAAACTGCTGTCCTGAGCTTTGGTTATTTCCATTAATGGACAATTTAAAAAAATGTGATCGTACAGAGATTTCCATTATTAAATACAGCACTATGGCATTAGGTGTTGTAATATGGCTCTGTAATTCAATTTGTCTCACAAACAACACACAATGCATTTTGAGGGATTTGGGAGGGTAATATATTAAAAACCAAAACTGCAGTAAGACTGCAACCAGACTGTTCATTTAATTCTGATTTGTTTGTTTGCATTGGTTAAACGACATCGTCAGTTCAACATAACCAGTCACTGAAGTTACGTCGGCTATGCTGGGTGTGGTTTTCACTGTTCATCCATCCCATAGGTCTTGTCTTATATGGCCATTTCTCTAAAAGTCAATGAACATCACACATGGACAAAGTAACACTTCACACTGGCACTGGGCTAACACTGAGAAAGTACTAATTGTTTAGTAACTGAGAAGTGAAATGTTCTGCTTATCATAATAACTCCCCTACATCATCTGAACTAATTACTTTCTTACTGAAATAATTTGTGTGTGACTTAAGCTGCAATGGAGTGTTTTACTGTATTTTGAAAAGGATGAGAAAACAAAGTCTACTGGTACTTATGGTTGTTTATCATCAAATGAAGGGAGTTAGTCTAGTTTGAAAATCAAAACACTGTAACAGCATTATAACCACGTCCTGCAGCAGTAACCAAAACCTGACTGGCACAGAGATATGTCTGCCTACAGTCTATAATTCTGTCTGTGGCAATTTCACAGGAAGAAGAGGGAATGATTACAAATTGTGGTGTTTGTGAAATAAAGGAGAAGGTTTTGGTTGTAGATCTATTTGTGAAACTGTCAGTCCCTGTGCATTTCTTATGGTGAACCTTCTTATTTGTGAAGCATCGGCACTTTGGTTCATGAGCAGACAAAATTAAAATGGAGGCCACTGCAAAAGCTCATGGGAAATGTGCTCATATACCAAGCTGACTCAAAAGCAGAGCTTCCCCTTCAGAAATGGTTACTGTAGGCATGCTTGATCCAAGCTCACCTGGAATTAGATAGAGGATATTTACATAGTAAAAGTTCCCTCCCCCCCACCCCTCCCTCCCTCAGGCCCACCCCTCCCCAAAATTCAAGCTTACAAATACTCCAAGGCTGAGATCCCTGTTTTTCCAGCCAAGAGGAGATCTCAAATCTCTTAAGGTGACGTTTAATTACAGACCTCGTGAGCGGTGTCTTCATCTACTTATTCTACAGAAAAAACTGGTGCTACCTATATAGACTCCTGTGAAATTCACACAAAAAATATCATTTACTCTTTGAATTATAATTTTCATAATGATGATATATGCGTATATTCATTTACATGTGATTTACAGGTGCCTAATATTCAAAATAGTTGCTTAAGTGTCAGAAGTATCAGGAAAAAATCTATTCCTACACAGCAATCAATGAACAACAAAGCAAACAGATCATATCTTTGGAGGGATAGCAGACTGAACAGAATTTTCCTCTACAGATAAAGTGTGAATATAGGTGAAAGGAAAACAGAAAACGTAGCTGGTGACATTTTAACCAACCAATCATGGAGGAGCAAGGATATCTTGAGATGTGTCTTGCATTTCAACCCTATACCATGGTGGGGGATAATGACCAAGTAGAGAGTAACATATATGTAGAAATAGGCTGGGTTGAAGGCCAACTCTTTGCCTCTTTGCTGTGCTCCTAAATAACAGCATTATAGTCTGAATGATCTGTTTTTTGTCCCGTGCGTAGGATACATTTGCACCCTGTCATAAATCATCAGTGCTCAATAAATCATAAGAAAAAAACACAGAATGTATTACATTGGAGTTGCATGCTGTTACATTTTTTTCATAAGCAATTAAAGTACATTTTTTGTAAGGAGCAGGGAAGAGTGGAAAACAATTAAAGAATGACTGACAAAATGAAAAAAAATATATGGATATTAGAACTTGATATTTTACATGTGCATATTTTTCAAACATCAACATCCTTGAGCAGCATTTGAAGGTTAATGTGACAGTATGAAAAAAAAAAAAAATCTATTGTAGTGTGCAAGCACTCTAGCGCCAAAGGAGGCTTTTCAGCTCCAACAATCCACATGCACAATAGTGCTCCGGAACATAGCTCAGAACAGTGGGTAAGCTGAAAGGGGTATCAAGACAAAGCCAGCGTTACTCTGTGAGAATACCTTGGAAATTAAAGATATGAAAAAGAAACCCACTACGGCCAAATGTTTCATTTATTTTGAAATGTATTTTTCCACCTCAGTGGTAAAATGATGATGTGGAGTGAGTGAGCTGTACTGTTCCCGCTATAGCTACACTATTACGAATTTCGCCAACACTTGAGATATGAGCGACAAGCTCAAACTAGCGAGCTGATGCTTTCTGTGTCCCTGCCCTGCTGTTTTGCCATCCTTACTTTGGCAGTGTGTTTCCGTGAGGGGTCACAGGAAGAGAGGAAGGTGTGCTGGAAGACTAGGAGACAAGGAATGAAAGGTGTGGAGGGATTCAGTTTGCAGCCAAACGTAATGCCAATGTGTGGCTTTGTGTGGCACTGACCTAATGCACAAATTCCACAATGCAGTCCGTCTCCTGAGATATTTTCTTCCAGATAGTTAATACACACTACGTCTTTGTTCCCTTTTATATACTCTTTTCAAGCCAGTAGAAAACTTTCTATTGTAAGGTGAGTCTGTGGAAACACATGTAATCTAAATGTGTTTCTGTGAAATAGACAATGACAAATGAAATTTATGTGGACAAAATCAAGTCCAGTTTGGGTCATATTTGTTACCGTTGTTGTGACTGTACCACCAGCTGATGTCCTTTTTCAGAATTTAAGCTTACCCAAAGTTTCACATGACAACTTGTGACTCAATGACGACACAGGGGCAAGATCCTTCACTTACATTTCACGACAAAGAACACAACAGTCTTCAGGAGAGTCAGAATGATGGTTTTGTTCAGTGTCACAGTGTACAGCTCCAAAATCTGAGTACCAAGCACAATAACCGTGAGGTAAATTTTGCTAACAAAATTGTCATAATTCTTTGTACAACATTAAAATCTTTATTACCCTGTTTTAAGTTGGAGAATTCACAAAATATCCCAGGTAAACCTTTTCACTGGTAGTCGTTCTGCAACCTCAAACTGACTTACTAAGCATAGGTCAAGTCTTAATTGCACAGTTATCCAGCTAAATTCAGTAAGACTAATTCCATTTAATGTAAAGGTGGCGATTTTTTTTTTCCAATACCAAAATAATACATGCAAAATAATCTATTCCTGACTGTAGATTGAAATTAATCTTTAGAATGCAAAGATGGGAGGCTAACTAATGGTTAAAGTGTGCTAGCAAATAATCTAAGTGCTAAACTATACTAATTAGGGATTAGAATGCCAGAACCCCAACATCTGTATTAATACAATAAAAAGCAATGTTGTTATATATTATAAGTGCAGTACAACAAATCAGATACCTTCACTTGCCTCAGGCTCATATCAGTAACAGATTGTCTGAACGAAGACAGGCGTTTTAGGCCTCTATCATGCTACCTTTATTTTTTTTTAATATCAGGTGGGGATACCTTTACAGCCCAAGCAGGTTTTGAGTTTGAGACTAAGTGGCCCGTCCACCTAAACTGAAAGTCAGCATCTTGAGGAAGGTGTGGGGCCGCAGGTCAGCTGAAGGGAAAAGCACCAGTAGCCACACATGTTCGTGCACCCCATTCAGCTGGACTATCCTCAAACACATTGGCTGACACTAGCCAAGCTCATCCAATTGAGATATATTCCAAGCCCGCAAGATATTTGCTGTACGAGGACAAACTTAAACGCTAAAAACCTTTGGCAAGCACCGTACAGGCAACTCATTGATACGCGACCCAAAAAAAAAAAAAAGATAAACTCTGTCAAGAGAGTACTTGGGTATTTTTGATTCAGGTTTAGGTGGCTGTGGCATCCTAAAATGGATTAAGATTGGGAGCTATACAAATTGGAGCGTTAAACATCTGACTCGAGACTTGGTATTTTCTTATACACTCCTCTATTGCTACAAGAATTCAGGACCCGGGGAGCTGAGTATACACTAGTCTTGTTGGCTACATAAGGCATAAGATGCTCTGAGATGTACATGTCATTGTGTATCCGGCCATCTCTGGAGCAGTACGAAGCGGTGGACCTCACCGAGGACCGCAGATTGTTCTCGTTCCTCGATTTGACGGGAGCCAACTGTCTGTAAATGTCAGAGGAGCTCCTGCCATGGACCAGGCGCTGGTCGTCGCGCGAGTGCAGGAAGGGGTTGTCCGAGGCGTGGTCGGGGTAGAGCGACTTGCTGCGCTTGCTCTCCTCCAGGTTGTGGTTGAAGAGCGCGGACCTGCCGCCGAACAGTCTGTCCGGCCGGACGTTGAACATGTTCGCGTACGGGCTGTCCTCCAGGCACCGGTCCTTCTCCTTCAGGCTGACGCTCCGCGCCGGCCGCCCCAGGTCCACCTCCTTGGGCTTCTCCAGGATGATGTTGTCGAAGGAGTGCTGCCGGCTCAGCCTCAGCCTGTTCCTCTTGTGCACATGTGGCCCATCGGTCTGGGGCCAGTAGTGGCTGAACATTTCCCCCTGGTGCACGGAGGGGTTCACAGCCTCCTGCAGCATTTGGTCCTCACTGATGTCGTAGAGGTTGGCCGAGTGCAGGCAGGCCTCGCAGCGGTTGTACGGGGACCTGACGGCATAGTGGCCCATGTAGCTGGGCACCTTGGACAGGCAGCTGCGACAGTGAGTCTGCTTGTAGCGGTCGTTTGACTCATGCGGACTGAGGCTCTTCTCTTTGGCACTGTAGTGCTTGGAGTAGCTGCTGTCAGGGACGAGGTCGGAGTCGGTGTGGTGGAGGGGGCTGCTGTTGAGGTGAATGATGGGCTGGTCAGCCTTGCGGTAGTTGTCGTTGTGGTCTGAGTAGATCTCGGGGTAGTCCAGATCCTCTGCCAGACCCCTGCTTTCCCTGTAGTGCAGGGGATCCGAGTGCAAGCTCAGCTCCCGGTCCGAGTCGATGGTGTAGATTTTTTCCCGAGCCAGTCCTCCCTGCTTACTCTTTAAGTAGGACAGCTCCACTTCGCTGCAGTCCCTAGGGTATTTCGATGTCATCGATCTTTTTTTTAAGTTGTCCTTGGGCTTCAGGTGCTTCTGGCTGCTATCGGCGTCCTTGTAGGAGGCGGCTCTGCTGGAGCAGTCGGAGATGTCGGAGTGGGCAGCATCCTCAGGGAGGTAGCGCTGGCTCTTCATGGATATGCGGGCGTCAGGGAGCAGCGTGTCCATCGACTTCTTCCACGTGCCCCGGGGTTTGGCGTTCGTCTGGGCTGCGTCGGCACTGACCGCCACCTCCACCGTGTTGGGGTTGGACTCGTTGAGGGTCAGAGGGTGCTGGCCCTGGAAGATGTAGTTGTTGAGGTGGTCCTTGTGGCGGTTGGCCAGGTATGCCTGCAGGTCACCGGTGTCCCCGTAGATGACCTCTTTGGGGGCGTAGCTGCGGTTGTCAGCGTAGATGTAGTTCCCCTTCTCTCCCATCATGTCCATGAGCATCGGACCGGCGGAGTGCATGTAGTCGCCGGCGCGTTTCGGGGAGTTGATCCTGGAGGCATTCAGGGCTGTCATGTTGGTCATCTGTTTGGCTGACTTAATTAGCTTTAGCATGTTAGCCTGAGGGCTGAAGTCTAAATCGGAGGACTTTTTCTTCATGTCGATATGGACGCCGTGGATGCAGCTCCATATACCCTGAAAAATTAGGAGTGCGGATTAATTCCGATGTCGCACAACACCCACGAGGGACAAATCACATTCAGTCACAGTTACTTCTGCTTTTACCAGAAGTTGCTAAACGCTTACTAGTATACGTGCAATGGTTATGTTTGCAAGAAACTAACACATCTTGACCACAGTGATACACCTTATTCATTAACTTTCATTTACATAAAATGTACAGGCTGTAGGTTTGGAGGGGGACAGGGGAACATGTCTCCCTCAGTGTTGAGAGGATGCAATTAACTAACCACACCATAATGCAAATTGACATGAATGGTAACAGCGATGTCCCCCAATGTTTAGAAGAAAGCAGGCTCCTGACATATAAACACACGTAGTGTAGCTTTGAAGCACAAAGCTGTGGTGATAGCCCAGACACTCCGAGTCCTTTTAATCACAGTATATATTGCAAATTAGCACTTGAGCAGTCTTTGGGACAGTGCGCTCAAAGATGGCAGAGATAAGCAAGTTAAAAGGGAGGGAGAGTTTAGATAGGTGAAGTTAAACTGGTGCATTAAAGTGCCAAGCCGTGGCAGCGAGGAGGCAGGCGGTGCGGATCTCACCCTGCTAATGGAGAAGAGCAGGCCGGGCTTGCCGGAGCACACCCCGGTGAAGCAGTAGCGCAGCCTCCAGTAGAACAGGTGCTCCCAGATGAAGGTGATCAGGCTCAGGCCCATGGCAGTGGCCAGCATGTAGAAGACACCCGCCATGTTGTCCACATCCAGCTGGCTGCTCATCACCTCGTTCTTCTCGTTGTGGCAGATGCCCGTCAGCCACTGGGCCTCCAGCTCCTCCATTTCACCTGTAGGGGGCGGGGGAGATGAGAGGCACGGTGTGGAATCCACGTCATCAGAATGTTCCCATGGAAACACCTTCTGTGCCATCCTCCTATATTATACACACTCTACAAATTACACACTCATATAAAGCTCATACCCTGATAACGTCAGGCTAACATGACATTATTTGCTTCAGTGTCAGAAGACCATGGAAATTAGTTTTCTACTCAGATATAATTAGTAATACACAGTCTCAACATTGAAATATAAAATACAAAATAAAGGGTTGATTAATATATAGAATATTTGAAATTATGTATCCTTTATTGGCACTTTCTACTATACTTGTAAACTGATCTCTAGGCTCTAGCTGTACAAATCAGAATAAAGGAAACAGGTATGGAAATCTGTGGTTGAATCACACAGGCTGTTATGACTGCCAGCTGTGCCTCAAGGTTACATCGTGTCACAGACAAGATAAGATACAACTTCTTTAAATAAAGAAGTGAGACAAGAGTGAATCTGAATGGCTCCTGGAAGCGGAACCTGTTTACTTCCAGGCAGTCAATATGACCTCACACAGGCGTGTCTACTTCTTGTCAGCTTTCACTCCAAACCCCCCCTGAGAGATGCTGCTTGCGTGTGTGTGGTTGGTGTCATGTTCCCAGCTGCCCTGTTTGACCTGAGTCTCCGGTTGTGCCCTGGGCTCCTGCTCTCCACCCTGCCTCACGCCAGCGTTTAAACGTTTAGCACCAGCCCTCCGTGTCAAGTGAGGCTGTGGCCCAGAGGGAAACATACCATCCCCGATGATGGCCAGGATGGCCAGGTCAACCGGCCGCTTCCAGTATGAGCCTTTCTGCAGGGCGATCCCGTAGCCCGTGGTGGCGAAGATGTAGCCGCTCCCAATGGTCACCAGTTTGCAGCCCTCATCCCTGCCGGCCATGTAGTTCAGCACGGCAGCGTCATATATGAAGGCGTCCAGTTTCCTGCGGGGAAGAGAAAGATCACACCAACAGTCAGAGAGGCTTAATCACAACTCTGCAGTCACCTGCAGCGAGGCACAGTGAAAATCCCATAAAAGGAGTTATATAAAAGGGAGCTAAGGTTGTTCTGTAAGGATGTTAAACCCCAGGGAAAGAACTGATTAGACAGGGGAATGGAATCAGAAGTCCATCATTTACTTTTTTGTGTTATTCAGTACATGCAGCGTAGCGTTTCTCCTGAGGTTTATTTTCACATTTAAAATAAAACTTATTTTTATCTGACAATCCGCAATTACTTCCAAGCTCCATATACAATATACAGCATGTGATAAAGGATAATTGCGGGATTAACTACTGGTTACTTTTTCTGAGGATGCCCCAGGCACCCTTCAGGTGGCTCAAATACACACAACTAAGGTGCCGGCTGCCACCTAATGACCTCACGCAGTCCGAACTGGGCGCAGTGCGGTGGGGGAGGTATTAGTCACACGTTACTGTAATGGCAGAGGTATTCTTTTTTCAGTAAGTGTCTTTGCATCATGCTGTCAGGCACTTCATTAGTTCAGTGCTCCACACCGCGATAGGTGTGATCTTATTTGCTTGACTCTGTAGAAGCAGGCAGGGGGAGGAGAGCAGACTTGTGAATATAGGACAGTGCTTAACCTTCCAGCAAGAAGAAGAGAAGGAGAGATGAATGGGTCGACTGAAGGAGGTGCTCTTCTTGAAGAACAAACCACAGATTGACGAGGGAAAGGTTAGAGATGCCGTTGCCACGGTTTTCCCAGTGCAACTGCTCAGTTCAGAACCAATGTTTGAACCAATGTTTATATGTTCCTCCATATACACAAACGCACACACATTGCACACATACACATGAACACACACATGTACATACATGCTCAAACACACCCATACACACATACACAAACACACACCAACACCCACATGTACACACACACACACACACACACACACACACACACACACACACACACACATTGGGAACAATTATATAATTGTTACTGAAAGTAAAATGGTCAAGATTCATGTTGCAGGGATGCAGGGACATTATGACTGAGGGTGAAGCAGTCATCAATCTTTGTTGCCTTTCTACATAAGAAGCCACAGTAGGGAGGGTCAATACTCCATGTTAATGCCTAGAATGCAACCCAAGACAAATATTTACATCATCTGTGTACACCCTGCAAAAACCCTTTTGTTCTTTTACAGGTCAGTGTAAATATTCAAAAAGAATTATTATAGAAGAATGTATCTACTCACAGTAACTGTGTATAGATAAAATAATGTGCATCTGAGTTAGTAAACAATTAAGGATTGGAAAAATACTGTGCACATGACCCCCTGGGAACAGAGTTTGACACCCCTGGTATGGAGTAAACCAAGCAGGAAGCTTGCTGACTCAGTACAACCAACCATGTGTACTCCTTGATACAAATTAATCTGGAGCAGTTTTAGTACACAGAATAACCCCTACCGAACCTCTAATCCAAAGCCAAACCCCATCCATGAATGTACCCCTAATCTGAAATTCAACCCCAAGTTCAAATAATTACAGAAGTTACTTAATGTACCTACTTAACCACACTGTAATTACTTTGGTAAATGGCTTTTTCACTCTGAGTAACAATTCCAAGGCCCGTGTTGGATGTTTCCAATGGGAAAAGATCAAAGGGGGCCAAGCTGAAGCTATCCGCGCCTGGTAAAGCCCCTGCCTTTTTATGAATATGCAGAAGTTATTATCACAAGCGCCCCCAATTCACGGACTCTTGACGACTGTGATGTAAATGACGCAGTTTGGTGAAAGCACACATTTAAAAAGGGATAGAACATTCTCAAGGTCAAGCCTTTTCTCCATGTAAAGGCTCTCCCCAGCCATAAGTTATTCTCTACTCTCTCTGTCTGTAACAAGTAATGTATTGCACACAGACAAGGAGCCGGTCTGAAAGAGTGTGACGCAGGCGCCGGGCCGAACCTGCCTCACATTGCCGTCTCTCACCCGGAGCCTCGTTCGCCATCCTTGTTTCCAGCTAATGTGCAATCTATGTCGGCGAGGGCTGACATATCATGAATTTTTAAACACAAAAGCACAATTGATGACATTAACATTAGGTCACATAAAATACCCTTTTCTTGTCACAGCTCTGAGGTGGTCTGTAGCAGGAGTGGGGATGGGGTCTTTATTGGAGCGGGGGCAGACAGAGGGCGAAGACTGCCCTTCCTGTCAATCCATTTCACTCCGTTTACTATGAGGGTGCAACCCCTCCCAGATCCAATACACTAAAAGCATATCAACTTTCTGCTTGTGCAGTAATTTGCTCATGTTATACCAGCAACATATACACAGGATGGGGAATGCTTATATTGTGAAAGAGGTATGCTAAAGATTATATTATCAGAATTTAGGCTCATGAGCAGGGAAAAAAAGATCAATTCGCCTTAAAAAGAAGAAGAAGGAGAAAATGCTGTTTCAGTAGGCTGAGTCAACCAGCATTGATTTGTATCACCTCCATTACAGCGAAAGTTAACAGATGTCTTTTTTTCCCCAGTAACAAGAATTAGTCCCCTGAGCTAAAGTCAGGATCCCATATTCAGTAATTGGATTCGAAAAGCACCAGCAATGAAAAAAGTAGTTGCCTCATTATGAAATCTGATGGCAAAGTGAATGAGCACGCTGTTTATGAGCCTGCCTCCTGCTCTCCTGTTTAAAACAATCTATTTTACAGATATTGTTAAATGTTTTCTACAGTGCATCCAGGAAACTGGTTGTATATGAAAAAACTGATGTATCCTAAAATGACACATTTTGACAGATGCATGACAGATATTGAAATATATGTCACTCATTCAGAGTGTTGGGTTGAGTACTTTACCGCATAATGACACATTCTTTATTTTTTTTTCCATCTGTCCAACCTAAAATTCCTTTTCACTTCCGAATCTGCACTAACCTACGCAGCCAGAATTGACAAGGACAGCAGGAAAGTAAAAATCTTGATTGTCTGCTTGGTATTCCTTCAGAGGAGACCCGGGGTGCAGTGCGTCCCCTGGGGGCCTCAACGGGGGCGGCCACGTCGGCACCTTCATTATTTGCTAATGTTGCACCGGGCGGCTCATCCTCGCCCCCGGCTAATTGGCGCTGTCTTGGCCCGGGAGCCAGGTAACTCTGGCGAAATGTTTCCTGGTGCTGCGTGCCTACAAACAGGGCCCTGACGCTTAGCGCAGAGAGGCCATTACTGCTAGGGAGGGAGCCATGGGCCCCCTCAGACGGGCAGCGCGCCGCGGTGTCTCACAAAGAGAGAGGGCCTCCCGGCCCAGCTTCACACAGCATCACAGAGCACAGATCAGCCCTGGAGATAACGCACAGGCAGAACATCAAACAGGTCACACCATTCCAAGCCCGAACGTTTTGTTTTAAGGGGGGAAGGCCGGGGACCATTTGCCCTTGTCAAATGCTCTAGTAGTAATACCTTATGGGCTAGAGAGGTAGACACGCAACGACCAGCCATGGACCTCCGCTTGCCTCTTGTCTGTCATCTGATCAACATTAATCTTCATCTGATTTAGTGTGACAGCAGACATGCTTCTTGTCGTAGCATTTTTTATGAGTACAAAGACAGTCTAATACAACTCCTGAGGTCTATCTTAGAACCATTCACATGTCAGTTGAAAAAAAAAAAAAACAGAAGAGACATGACACTAATAATAAAGCTTATGGCCCTGCAACTAATTGCAATCTACTCTTCTACATTCAAAGTGTTGCTGTAGCCCTTTTAATTAACTTCTGATATTAATACATAATGATATTGTCCATTAATACATACAAATATTATACCTGCCATTTCCTCTTTACCTTGAACCACAGCATTTGCAAGAAAATGAGAATACCAGCAATATTGTCACAAGGTTATGTCGGTAAATTTACCTACATCAGATGTCAGCAACTCAGGGTCATGCTCTTTCCATTTCAACTTTGAACAACTGCCAAAAAGGTTTGACTAGAGTACACTTCAGTGTCTGTACTGTCATCTCCTTATGTACAAATATGTAAAACACTCCAACACACCAATCCATTACACAGGTGGAGAGTGTGGCACAGATTAACACCTTACCCAGTCTTGAGGCTGACGAGTGCATCCTGGACCCCGCTCTGGTGGTATTTGACCATGTACTGGTGCATGTCCGGGTAGTTCTTCCTGATGTTCCTCTCCGTGCTGCCGTTCGGAACCGTCCCAAACCGGAACGGTGGCGAGTAGGAGTAGGGGCTCTGGAACTGCGGGAAGGAATGGAGGGGAAGTTATCAAATGACCAGTCAAGTCACGGCTTTCAGCACATCGAAGGTCCCAGTGCTCCATCTAATTTTGTGTTGCCTTAGTCCATCTCCCAAACATGCAGAGAGCACAAAGGCATTGCTCCCTCAATGAGTGGGTGCATATTGGTTCCTTCCTGCATTTTTATTTTTTCTGTTGGCGTTCACTGGGCTTGATATTCCACAAGTTAAATTGTAGTTAAATTAAAGTTTGCACAACAGCATGCCTGTTGTGCTCATCCCTAGCAATACCCTTAAATCATTTCTAGTCTATCTATCTGCGGGACATTATTTTAAGATATCTACACTGAGGGCAAAACATTCCTAACCCGATTTTTCTTCCCTCAGCAGACCCTGTGGGACGGCAGCCCCTATCAATCACGGCCGTGGGCCACACAAACAACACATCCAATCTGCAAACTCAATCTTCGCTGACAGTGACAAAGGCACACAGTTCCTGACAGCTTTAGACGCAGACTTGGCAGCGCTACAGCACTGACGGAGGGCACGTCCGATAAACACATCATACTAAGCTCTGGGGCCCGGGTTCGATCGACGTTTGGCCTTTACTCTGACTGGCAAGCACACGCAAGTGCTACTTTTTTCAGTGCAAAACTGATTTTTTTTTTCCTGCACTCGTTTTGGTGTCCGCTGTGGTTGTGAAGGAAAAAAGACCCAAGTTCAGTTGCAAGTCATATTTATGAATAATAATGCTGATTTAATCCAGGCGTTAGTTTTCTTGTGTTTCCTTTCATCTATTGTATCATATTTTTTCTTTCAGTTCAATGAACTGAATCTAGGTTATACGTATCGAGCATAAAAAATAGTGTAGAATAATACAGAATAACTTGGACTGCAGAGAAACACAGAGTGACACATGAAGCTCAACGGCAAGCATCTATCACCTAGCAAGATTCCCTGAAGCCCCTCTCTCATGCACGCATCTCTGTGTCTGTGGCTGTTTTTGTTTGTTTTGCTTGTTCAGTTAGTTTGAACTGTGCCACGATTTCCGCGGGACCCCATAATGTCAGCTCGGCTCTTGGTGTCACAAGCAGAGGCCCTGGAGCCCTGTGGTTAGAGCGCGCATGGCTGAAGACATCCTCGGCCCTCTACTTAATACCGCTGACCTTGCACCGCTGATTATGCAATTTGTGGGGCGTTACGTAACCCGCGGAGGAACCGTGCCCTCTTTCCTCCGAGCACACGAGACCGCTGCGAGCCCCTCCCCCCCTCCGCTTCACCAAACGCGGACGGCTGTCACGGTATCCCAGGCCTACCCCCACTGGTAAGGTCCGGGTGCACTTGGCTCGTCCCCAACATTCCGCCGTTCACGACTGCCACGGCCGGCGGTTGCATAACCCTCAGAACGAACGAGCCGGCCGAATCTAAATACTTCTCCCACGAGAGAAGTCCGAAACTTCAGGGACGATGATGGCACGTCAGTGCGCACAAACGATATTTAACTTGTGCCGAACTGCAGGCAAAGCGTCCTTCTGGGATAACTCGATGCGGTGTCGGCGCTTAAGAACACCATGTCCGGAACAAAGCCTGTTGCCACTATGCACAAGGGGCCGCATGCTCCAACTGCAACTCGCCACGGCGAAACGAGGAACGTCTGCCCGAAGCACGTGGGGAGTTTTCACTGAAAATTCACAGCAAATCACAGGCTGAGATGGTTGAACATCTACGTGTGCTTGGTTTATGTGTATGCATGCATGTGCGTGTGTGTGTGTGTGCGTATACACATATATGGTTTGCTTGAGAATCAAGTAGGAGTCAAAAGCATTACTTTGGTTGATCTTCTTAATAAACATTAAAGCAAATACCACACCAAGCTGCAGGAAACACTTTATATGGCTGCTTGAAGATTAAAGAATACCTTTTGATGTAAATTTAAATTTCCCACTCAACCAACATTGCCCCATATGTTTCACACTGTTGGCCAATATGTTCTACATGCTAATTTTCTTCAAGATATATATAAAAAAACACATTTTGTAACAAAATATTAAATGCCAAAATGTAAGTTATAGGTTCTTTTAATGTATGTATTTATATAAGTCAGACATATATTATTGTTTATTTCCTTAGCAGATGCTGCTATCCAGGACATCTTACATAGCTCACATTTCTACAGCTGTGTATTTACTGAGGCAATCCAGGCTAAGCACCTTGCTTGAGCGAGGGGCAGAACCCCCCCCGGGAACTGAAAAGCCCAGAGGCTTGTACATTATGCCACCCTGCCATACTGTCCACACTATCGCTTTCACATATATGTGTATTTATGGTGTACTTACCTTATTGAATGTCAATATCTTGAATATATTTATGATATCTGTTTCTGTAAATTCTACAATGCACATATTTAATGTATTGATATGTATTTGATATTGATATGAAGGATGGTTAAGTACGCATGTCTTATGGCAAACCTTTTCTTAACATAAAAAAGCGATCTGAAGAGTGATTTCAGGTGGTGTGTGCTGGCTTACCTTTTTGTCACTGAGACCCGTGACCTGGTCGACAAACTCCTCCTGAATCATGAAGGCAGCCAGGTTGGCAGTGTAGCTGGCCAGGAAGATGACGGCGAAGAAGGCCCACACGGACACAATGAACTTGCTGGTGGTTCCCCTGGGGTTCTGCACTGGCACAGAGTTGTTGAAGACCAGGCCCCACAGCAGCCACACCGCCTTCCCCATGGTGAAGGAGGGACCGTGGGGATCTGCAGAGGCAGAGCACATCAACCACATCAGTCATATTCCCCCCAGAGATGACAGACACATCACCCCAACAACGTCAGTCATATCACTCCAACGATATTAGTCATATTTCTCCAAAGACAATGGACGCATCAGCCCAACAACATGTCATATCACCCCAATGATGATAGACATATCACTCCAACAACGTTAGTCATATCACATCAATTATGTTGAACATATCACCCCAACAACATTATTCATATCAACTCAACAACATTGGTTATGTCGTCACAATGATGTTAATAAAAACCATCCCAACAATGTGAGCCATACCACTCTCTACAATGTTAAAAATACCACCCCAACAGCATTAGCTATATCACCCCATTGTATACCAGCATGGAGTGTATTGTTACTCCATTTAATGAAGAAAAAAACAAATGTCTTGAATGACACATTCTAAACTTCCATGATTAAAGCACAGGTTGAAAAGTAATGACTGTGTTCAGCATCTTCTCTTTGCAGTAGTGATGGACTGAATCTATTTAGCGTGTGGAGTGATCAACTTCCCTGGCATGGGATTCCACAGCGACACGAGCAGTAGGAACTTGGCAACCACCAAACAGTGATGAATCGCAGAGGTACGCACTTGGAGGTATACACTTGGATAAAATATTGAACAAGTAAGTAGAAAATCCTGGCCTTTTCACCACAGCAACAGTAGATGTAGGCACAGACAACACTACTATGCAGCTAATTTGTCAGTGTTGACATTACCGCTAAAGACCTGCTAATACATCCTGCCAACTCTGCATATTTTATCACCCTGAAATCATTTAAACATTGAGCTATTTGTCCAAACATAGTCCCTGTTCTGAGGAAAAAAGTACATCAGCGTTTTACCTCACGATTACCATTTAATGTTTGTAGTATATCTTCTCAGAGCTTGAAATGAGCTGAACGCTTTCTGGACAAAGTCATTATATACCCCAAAATAGACTCCAGAGAAAGTTTTTGGTTGAACTTTTCAAGCACTAACCAAAAGAATGGCCCTTAGGTCTAACAAGAATGTCATCAAAGTAAACCCTTTCCTAGGGTTATAGTATCTAAGCCAGCCTGGTTACCACCCCGGTGTTGTTGGCACATCTGGAGTTTGCAAGGGGTTCCAAACGGTCCCACACTTGTGTGCCTGTCCACATTCCCGCAGCTGACTGACCTGAGGAGAACTCCTTCTGTTGAGTGGACATGGTGGAGAAGAGTGTGCTGTCTCTGAGAGCGCTTGCTCTCTAGTCGGGTAGCAAAGAAAAAAGACCCCCTGATATTTCATACAAAAGAGTCTTGCGGCAGGTCTTCATGTGAACTGATCACTGTGTGCTTCCTCCTAAATTCTGAGTGTTACGTGCGGCGCATTGTGCGTTTGCGGGGTCTGGGCCGCCTGTGTCTTGGTTATCCTCCCTCTCTCCTCTCTCGCTACTCTCCTGACACAAGTATCCTGCTGCGCTGCATCCCGCCTCCTCGTTCCTCCCCGGCCAACCAGAGACGGAGCACCACAATTTAAAGATGCCAGATTTTTAGGTGCTCTCGGTATTTTGATCCTTCGTGTTTTTTTCTTGATTCACTATTTACAAACTTGCCGTACTGTGTTTGATTTTGCATTGTCTGCTGACTTCGGTTCTGGATTGTGTCTCGGTTTGGTTGCATCGGTTGTCGTGGGAGGAGCTCAGGTAAGGTGGGGGATCCCCGTGCTAGTTTTTCCTTTTGTATAGGGTTAGGATAGAGGCGGGTGCCACCGATGTATATATTTGTTTTCAGGTAGCTAGTGTAGCTAAGTTTTTCTTTGGCTCTGCCACCCTTTTGCTTTATAGTCAGTTGTATGTTTTGAGTGAAGGTGTTTAGGGTTACTTCTGTTTTGTTAAGTTCTTTTCGCTTTTCTTTTCGGCACCATATGTTGTCCTCTCCCCTTTCCTTGTGTATATTTGTCATTGTAAATAGCTTTGTAAATATTGTAAATATATTGCACACCCTTATACATTGCTTGTGTTTTTTCGTCTCTGCACCGTCCAAGCCAGCTGTAGTTGATTGCTTTCTTTTGTGTTGCGTCCCTCACCCATACCCCTGGATGCCATTACACATTTGGGACGTAACACTAAGAAATGATTTTTACAGCAAATGTTAGGTTTTTTCCTCTTACACACTTTCTTTTGTTAGTATCAGTGATCACTGCACTGGTACATTCCTAGTGCAGTAAGTGGAAAATGGTTTCATTGGAAGATTAGCCTATGGATGTTCTGCCGCTTCCCACTGTGTATGAACTAGAGGCACATTCTCATTCTTCAAATATAATCACCCAATTCACCCGTTTTGTTATGGGGCTAAAAGAAATGGACTGCGTCAATAAGTGAATAGGCGTGACGTAAGGTTCCCATGGCAACGCGGCTGGAAAATCACTGGGGCACTAAATAAAAGATCATTTCCAGTGAAATCTGTCGCAGCATGACAAATAAAAGTGGCTCGTTATGCAGACACCGTGATGCTACAAGATCCTGAGCATGACTGTTTTCCTCCCGTTCACCCACAAAGGACCATTTAAAATCAGCCCGAGCGGCTGCAATGAGGTGTCAGCTCACAAACGCACGCACGATTTGCAAGTTCCGCGAGCGAACTTCCGGATTAGCGCTCGCCGAGGCTCCGTTTGGGCCCTTTATCTCGATTCTGATCGAATGCGAACGAGAAGTGGGGAGCCTTATATCTGAATCTGTTTGAACTTCAAAGAGCAGCTGGGAAAGAAAAAATGGTAGGGACATCTCTCCCAAAAGTGTCAAACCGCTGTTCAGCTCACTTACGATGCGCTTAAATTTTTATTCCTAGTTTTTTTTTTCTACAGTTGTATTTTAATTGTCATGCATTTTAATTTGCCCTGGATAAAGCTGCTAGCTATGTGATAACAACAACAACAATATATCATAATCATGATGGTATATAATGAAATAAAAATTAATGAATATGACTCTGATACATTCGCCGATGATGACTTTGGGTGCTTCTGGGGACAGGGCCAAAGCCTCCTCTCGGCCGGGTCTTACCTTTGCCCTGTGCGAGGTTCCTGTTGAATCCCAGGGGGCTGATGTACTCGAATATGAACACCGCCATGGCTGTCACCAGGAGCAGCATCACGAACATCATCACCCACACGGAAGCGCTGAAGGGCTCTGCGGGGGGGGGGGGGGGGGGGGGGGGGGTGAGAGACACAGAGTCAGCAGCTTTAATCCACCACCCATCCCCCGCCCCCCTGCTCATCAGCTCATCCTAGTAACGGACAAGCCTGAGAGATTAAAACGTCTTTACTGTGGGAAGTATATGAGAAACTGGCAAAGGGCCACCGAGGGGGTTTCCCAGCTAAGCCCATGTAATTATCAGTCTTCTGTTAATTAAGGCACGCGCTGACGCAGTGGAAATCGCACAGCACAAAAAACGTCTTTAGAAATATAACGCTCAAAAGCGTATATAACAGGCATGGCACTTATGTGGTAGTATACAAAACTCAAATTTTAGGCTCATTTTTATATATGCCTAAACATACAGTGTCAGTTTTTCAACAAACATGTCAACTTTTTTCACTTTGCATATATTGTATACAATTTTGCATGTACTTGTGTATACGCTTGAAAAATAAAAGCACTTGTGTATGCAGTACATGTGATATGTGAATTACATGTGACATAAGTATTGATTCATATACTTTCTCTGAATGCAGTATATTTTGATTGCATCTTGATATGATCAAAGTCCATTTCTTAGCTTTTGCATTTTATGTTTTAATATACATTACTTTTAATGAAGTTGTATCATTTAATGCTGTACTGCACATGTTCAACTTCACATGGAGCCATGTCTTCATTCTGTATTGAACAAACAGTGAGCCTCTATTCCGCAGCAAGACATGCTCATTGCATTGAGCAAAAAAGAAGGCAGACATCTTTGAAGCTGTGCTGCCCACATGGCATGGCATTCTGCATGTTGGGTGACGAACAGAAATGGTCTCCGCTCCTGTCTGAAAAGCATTCCCTCTCCTGTAGTTACCCAGAAAGGCCGAGGGCGAGACTGTCCCGTTGCTTCTCGACACCATCACGCTGATCCCAGTCTCCACGAAGGGGACGGAGAAGTCGATGACCTCCGACCGCTCCTCGTTGATTGTCAGTGAGCCCACCGCCATGACGGCCTTCTTGTACACCACCTGTGGTAGGATCCGGAGCAGCATACACCCAGGCATCAGCAGTGGCAGAACGAGAGGCAGGCCAGAGCATATAACTGTTTCCATCCTCAGGTCTCCTTGTTATTAATAGGTCAATGCAACTGATCCATCCACTCCAATGTCATCTTTAATAATGCTGAAATGTTAAAGGTCACATCTCAGACAAACCTGACATTCTTCTAGCATTTCAAATGCCACCCAAACATATTCTATGTCCATAGTTATTATTACGGTGTATGTGACATTATTAGTTATTGCTGAAAATAGATTAAAAATGAGGTCTCAGGAGCTTAAGGTCACTGCCAACAGACACACAATACTCTGAACTCACTAAGGCACCAGTAAACGTCATTCTGCTTTCAAATTTAGGGCTGCTGAGGAGCAGGGTTCCTACATGTACTTTGCAGCTCCAAACAACAAGAACAGCAAACAACACTTAAGAACTTCATCAAAATCCAGAGGAGCAGCTCCCAGAAGGACACAGGCTTGTTTGTAGCCACATTCCTCCTCTCCCAAAACGTAGAGCAAGGGCTTCAAGTAGGGCGGCCCGCATTGCTCTAAATACCCAAGCAAATTTTGAACTGGGTTCAGAGATTAAAAATAAACGTGGAAAATGAAGCAGGCTGGACAGCTTGAATCAGAGGCTTTGCAGGAGAAGCACAGCGCAGACATCACGATGTGTTCATTATGGATGACATGTCCATCACGTTAACGTTGCCTTTTTAATGGACCTTTAAAATTTCAACTTTCATGCCAAAAATTGGAAGAAAGATGACTGACAGAGTAGATGTAGAATGACTAGGTCTGACACAACATCCTGTATTTCAGTGTCATGACTAATATGACATCTGAAGTGGAAAGATGCTAAAAGTTAAAGAACATCTAATGCAATAAAGTCCTGTTGAATGTTGACCATCCAGCTTACATGTTTTCTTTTAAAAAGGATCCCCTGTCCACAGTAAGAATGCAAAATATTCTCATTTTACACTCAACAGTCATGATAACCTTAACAAACATTTATTAAGACTCATCTTAATATATGCAATGATTTCCTGATGTGGCCATTTTAAAACACAATTCAATGGAATAGTGCATCTATTTAGGATGATTACAGGACTGAAGCAGGAGAGCCTCTCTGTTAAATCAAAAAAGCTATTAGCAAATCACAAGCCATAATTGATGATAACCAGCACACCTTACAGTTCCAGGTTCTGTTCTCAAAATGTTGCCAAAGCTCAGAAATAATAGAATCGTTATCCCCAATGCAATCATGCTGCTAAATCAGGAAAGAGGACCACAATGAGTAATGGGGCAGTGAGAGCTTTGCCTTTTACATTCTGATTGTATGGCACAGCTACAATTGTCACATGCCTGTCAACTCACAACCTACTGCAAATTCAGTTGTGTCTTTTTATATTTTGACAGTAGTTTTCAGGCATAAAGGTTTTATGTGTTTTATAGGTTTTTTTAACTGGCCCTTTAATTTAGTGGTCTCATCTGGCAGGACAAATCGCCCACCGTAGACACCGATTGACTGATGGTGTGTCCGCGATCGACCGGCTGACTGACCAACAGGGGCGTGCCTCACCTCTCCCACCATGCCGTTCCACACGTTGTTGATCTTTTTGCCGTGCTTTCCATTGGTCACCAGGTAGAGGTCGTAGGTGAACTTCACGTTCCTGGCGATCTTTTTCAGAATGTCGATGCAGAAGCCTTTGCAGCACTTCTTTATGTATGTGCCCCCTTCCTCTGTGGTGTTGCTGTCAATCACAGACCACAGACCAATAAGCAATTACATATGTAAGCTTCACTCGAATCCTAAAAATCAAACTGAGCATAATGGGCACAAGGCTGTAATTTGTGTTTTCAAAACATTGTGTTATGTTTCTTAATTCCACTGTGTTGGAATGCAGTTGGTGCATTTTAAAATATTGGATGATGCCAAATGAGCAAAATAATGGTACACTTATTTGTGAAATGCTTATCAAGATACTCAAAGACACTTCACAGGCAGATACAGAACAAAAAAAATAAGAAAAAATCAAAAATACCACCACCGAAGTACAAAAGCTAGTTTTACCAGAAACAACACAAAGATTAAGAAAACAGTGGGTCTCAAGTCTGAATCTCAAGTTTTTGAATGCGTTAAATGTGTTGATACCCCTGATGAGCTTGGAGAGGATGTTCTAGTGGGATGAGGTTGCAGTGAAGTTCCTGTTGCCCTAGGTGAGGTGCTTGGTCCTGGTAATGGTTTTCAGAAGGTTGGTGACAAAACCTTTCTGAAAATGTAATTAACTACAGTACAAAATTTAACTACCATGTTAACAACATATTATTTGGGAACTTAAGTTTCATGTAATTATACAGGTTATGGAACAATCCTAGCCCTATTCCTACCCTTAACCAACCTCGGCTCAGCTGCAGTTCACTTCCTTATCCCAAAACTGACCCCTAACACAACACCCAACCAAACACTATGACCTAAAACACTTAGTCGTGACACAACACTTGATTGGAGTAATTTAATATTTCATTATTTAATTACAGACATAATTTGCCCAATAAGTATAAAGTGTAATGAAGTACTATTATGTCAGCAATGGGGAGATACTGTTCAGCATTACTTAAGCCATATACTGTCTAAAGGCCTGTACTATAATCCTTTAACTCTGTCAGACTCGGTATCTGAATCTCAGCTACAGTGTTCCATGTTGTATTGCAATACTGTGATGCAGGTATGCAAAAGCAAGGGAAAGAGAAAATCACTTTCTGCAACATCTTAATTATGACAGATAAACGGGTCCCCTCGAGAGTCTATTCAGGAGCAGGAAACTGAGTGCCCACCAGTGCTGAAAATTGTGGCCGTCTTGAGATTTCCAAGGCCTCGTAAAGGCGGCGCTTTGATTACGGGGGGTGGGGGGCACTTATGTCTCCTCGAGAGAGGGAACGCCATTCCATTTACAGCGGACAATCAAGATTCCCATCAAGATTCTTATCTCATTAAAGGCAGATGAGGCACGGGAAACCACTCGCCTTCGAGCAGCCCGCGGTCGGCGCTACATCATCACGAAGGGCCTACGAGACCGAACGAGGGCCCTGCTGCTTTCGCCGAGGAGAGGACCCGCGGCCCCCGCTCCCACGCCGCTGCCTCTCTCAGGGTTTTATTAATTCCTTAATCAAATTTGTCCCGGGGCGTTACGCCGCATCATCCGAATCGCAGCAGAAAGCCAGCGCCGCACATTTTTATTAAAACTTTTTTTTTTCTTCCCGCGACCGGAGCTGAGCAAAGGCCCTCTGCTCCGTAGAACATAGACATACAGGGTTTCCATTGATCGCGTGTTACATATGTAAGTTTGAGGAAAGAAGTTTGACCTTGAGTGTCAATAAGCTGTCAAGGCGGGACCTCAAGCCTCTCTTTAAGCGGCGTAACATTTAAAGGGCCATTTTTGTGCCACGCCTCCAATCTCCCACGAGTAAAATTCTAATCGGCCATAAACTTAAACTACTCAAACTGCCTTGAACAGGTGGCGGCTTTTTAAAAACTTAAATTTGTGCGATGGAGCTTGAAGTCTCAGAAGGGTTCACACTCTAAACACGCAACCCTGCTAAGTCACCTGTAAACCTCATTTCATGCACAGATTAAAGCTGCCGAAGACATCTATTCGTAACTGTTAACACCAGGTACAGAAAACAACACTTAAGTACTTAGTCCAAATTCACAGGAGCGGCTCCCAGAAGGACACAGAAGTCACTTTCCTCCCTTCCTGAAATTAATGAGAGGCTTCCCATAAGACAGACTGTGTGGCTCTCTCTGGTGAAGCCAACTTTGAATCTGAGGTTCTAAAGATTCAAAGCAGGAAGTGGAAAACAAACAAGCCAGAAGACTGGCAGGCGAGGAAAGAGACATCTGTGTTTTAGAAGACTGCCACAAACGCTGAGGAGTGCGGACGCTGTCGAGAGGATATCGTTGCATCTGCAGCATTAATTATATACATTTAATAGGCCGTCTGCAATTATTGATATTGTTTATTTATCTGACAGACCCCCTTATCCAGAACGACTTACAAGGCCATCGGGGCAGGATACAGATAGCGCATGTCAGGAGAGCTGCAAGAACAAGGGCACAGGTACAGAATAGCAAGTAGCCGTCTGCGATAAGGTGTCAGGCTGAAAAGCAATAGGGGTGTAGGTGTGTAGCCAGAGCAGTTTCGAGCGCATGCGTAGCACGTAAAGAATCTGTCTCTCTCAGTGGCATAATCATCTGCAGTATAACCGCAGAGCTGAAAATCTCAAAGAAAATATTATTCTCCTCTTAAGATGGCGGGATCTGATAGCTTCAGGGAAAAACAATCAAGGCTGTGGGCTTCGGGGTGAAAAAAACCTGCGCTGCTCACAGCTGAAACGGCCTGGCGAACAGTGGCAGTCTATAAGAAAGGAGAAAGATTCCCACCCGCCCCCCCTCCCCCACACACCTCGCCACAATAAGAGATGCGCATTTAACTACCTCAGCGAAATTCCGCTTGAAATCAATGTCTCCCCTCTGCAGCCTTTCTGACGCACTTCGCGAATTCCCCCGACGACGTGCATCCTTTTATCCAAAGCCACTGGTGGCAGGTTCTATATCACAGGGACCATCTTGCTTCTGGAGGAGCCAATAAGCGCAATATCTGCAGTTTGTGTCTGACTGGTTTCCTCCCCTGAATACTGAGTCAAACACACCGCATGGAGATGCATTGTTTGCCATATCTGTTCCCTTTGTTGCTTCCATCTGTGTATAGCAGTCCCATAAACCATACAGTCTCCACAACAGAGAGAGTGGATACTGCAATAAAAAGGTGGATACTGAAATAAACGAGAGTTGTCTGATTTAGGCCCGGATTCATTCTAACTGCACAGTGAATTTTAGCAAATATACTTTTTTTGTCTTACCACATCACAAGCTTGTAGATGCATGAAAAACAGTGTGAGGAACTTCACTGAGAGATTTTATTCATTTAGCGGATGCTCTTATTCAGGGTCACTCGAAAAAGCAAAGGTACTTAAGTGCAAATAGCAAGGACATGTGAAGAATAGCGCATTCAGAAAATCACATCTAGACGTGCCAATCTGTCACACAGCGCTACAATAACCAGTGCAAAAAAGGTGAGATTTAAGTGCTGTACTTCTGTACATACAACTCATCTTATGTGGCCTTTCAGTTTCACCGCAAAAAAACCTCACTACTTCCTCATCCAGCCGTTTTAGAAACTGACAGGCTGCTCGACACATTCTCCACAGCTCAATGTATGTTTTTATCTTGCTTCACCGTTGGCCATGCAAAAGCAATTCGGAGTATTAACAGCTCCGGACACTCGGCACCTGACATGGGCGGCCTTGCGCCTGCTGTGCAGCATGCGCTCCGGCTCACAGCATGATTAGGAAGCACGCATTTCCCACTGTCTGGGGGTCAGTCTGTCTGCTCCCGTATCGCTAGGCAGAGGGGGCGTCTGAGCATCCGGGCTCAGTTTGCAGGGGGCCCTGAGAACCACTCCTACTTCCATGGAAAAGGTGGTCCGGCGTGGCCACTCCTCGCATCGTTGGGTTAGCGAGAGGCCGTCAAAACTCCGGAACAGAGGGCCATGCAGTGGATGGGAGGAGAACAGAATAGGATGGCTCGTTTAAAGCGCGTGGGGCGCTACGACACAGAGCACACTGGCCAGGCCTCAACATGGTGAAGAGCTGGGCCTCCACTGACTATCAGCAAAGATAGGGACGTGGGGGGGGCGGGGGGGGGGGGGGGGGCTTAATTGGTGCAAGCTGCTCAGCGCGACTGCTTGAGTGCACAAAATGAGCAATCCGCCTTTGAGGTTTTTCCCCCTCGCAAAATGGTCCCATGGGACCCCGAAGGCTCCTAGCTACTCTACATACGTCCATGCCGCGGGAAACTTCACTACATGCTGACCGGGCCCTGGGAAGCTTTTCTTTTACAGACTGTACTGCACAAAACTTCCCATGTAGCAGGAAGCTTCTCTTCAAATGACCGTCCTGCGCAAAACTTCTGTATGTAATGACCACGCAGTGGCACACTTTGCTACATATGGACCACGCAGCAGCGAATCTCTACATATTGACTGTGCCACGTTCACTGCCATAGTAACGGCACGGTCATGGTAGGAAGTGTCGGAGGGCTGCAGTGTCGCTCCCAGCCATTTAAAAGCCACCGCCTTTGCTCTCCACTGCCTGCCTGCCAAAGGCACACGAAACTCACCTGGTTCACCTGTGTGTGTCAGGCCTCCCTCCACTTCAGCAGGCTTTCCCTTCGACACTTGCTTAAAGGGTACCCAGGGCTGTTCTCTGAGTAAATGAAATGATCAGCAACTGCTTTATCTTCCAAGAGCCATTTATCATGAGCTCGGAGGTTTTGTGGGGAAATTCCTTGAGTGTTTGAAAGTGAACCCCAGGGAAGGGGCTTCGTTGGATGTTTTAAGCGCGTATCGAGCAAATGGCCCCCACCAGACCGATTTGTAAAAAACCAACTAATGACCCTCCTTGTATTTTATCTTCTGATAGAATCACCCTCTGTGTCTTTCTAGATCTTTACTTTGCTTCTTTTTTCTGGTATTACCAATTGTGCAGGCAAAGATGCAAATACAGCTGAAGCGTGAAAGTAAATCTCCATTATAAACAGGTCAATATGTCTGGCTAAAACTTTCTGAAGTGTGTCACCTAAAAGGACTTTTAGCATGTGATCAGTCCATTTGCCCTGATGAATATACATGCATATACATACTTAACTTTGCAGCTGGGAGTTTTATTTTGCATATCTTTGCCAAACACACCTTTTCTGTTAAATCCAATTCAGAAGCACATACTTCTGTTAGGGCATAGGAAGTACAGTACACCCACAGTCATTATTTGTCGCGCTAATAATGTCCACGGTGGCCTGCTGAAATCCATGGTAAGTGATTGCATCCACTCTAGGGAGACGCGGTCTATTGGCTTTGCTATACATCCCACTTCCCAGGCTCCATGTTTTCAGCTGCCCCCAGGGCAAATCTGTGATTCATACTCTGCTGAGGACCTGTCCAATCGTTTGTATTTCTCAGCCCAGACTCTGGATTCAATGCAGAAGTGCAGGGATTAAGCAATTAAGCAGTAAGTTAAATACATGTTTTTTGCTATTTAAATACATGGGTTAGAGTAGACTTCCAAAGGAGGCAATTAGAAAGGCAGAGGAAGGGGATGGAGGTTTTTCCCACGGGAAGCGTTTTCTGACAGGGCAGCCGCGCGTGGCGGCTCTGCTCACAGTCGCGTCTCCGAACACGCGCGTGAGAGAGGACGCCCGAGTGGGAATCGAGGCCGCGGGCGCAGGGCAACAGAAAGCGCTGGGCCGTGCGCAAGAGGACGCAAGTGGGAATGGGGACAGGAGCAAAATCACCCGGGGGGGGGGGGGGGGGGTCTCAGCCACTGTCAGCCGCGGATCCCGCCTTACTCACACGAGTCGGTGTAGGAGGTCACACGTCCTCTGCCTCTTTCAAACAATGCGCACGCTGCAATTTTATTCTGCAAAACCCCTGCAGCTTCCATTAGAGTACCCTTGAATTATAAGTTATAGCTATTAATCACAACTACAGTTTACCAGAGCTTTTTTTTGTGACCACAGGTTTGCTGGTTTGTGTTTTCATAATGTGCCGCACAAAAAGCCCGTGGGCTGTCTTGAGACCGAGCAGGAACTTAAAGTGCTGAATTCAGCACCCGTGTAGTCAAGGAGGAGCAACACTGCCACAGTGCACATCTTAACACCCCCCACCCAAGAGAGGTCTCAGAGAGTCCATGCATATGAATATTTCCTTAATCTATGTCAGGAAAAATAAAATGTAGAACACTTTCAACTCTGGCTTGGGTGGTGTTAATGCAATGCATTAGGGGTAAGTGCGAAATATGGGTGCAAGGGAGGGGCTAGAAAGAAGGGGGGGAGGAGGGGACTCACTCTTTGATGTGTTTGCGGCAGGGCACTGAGTTCCTCATGCAGGTGCCCGTAAGGCGCTCCACGTTCTCCACGATGACGAAGGGCGCCTCCTCCAGGGTCACAATGCTGAGGTGGTTGTCGTCCGTCTCGCCGTCACCAAACGAGTTGAAGCGAGGCCAGACAGGGTACTTCAGAGTCAGGCTCCTGTTCTCCCACTTGCCCATCTGCAACAGGTCAGAACAGCATTCGGTCAGTCCCCACATTCTGATACGACAGGCCTGACCGTCCACAGGGACCCTGAGAGGAAAAAGAAAAGCACCATCCATTATGTCAATGACAGCAAAGCCCCCTGACAGCTAGCCAGGTAGCCTCTGTCACAAAATCCCCATCATTCCTCTCCTCCAACACCACTCCTCACCAACATTAGGACTGCATAGTCTCCTTTTATTTTTTCTTGTGTCCTGGAGACCAGCACCTCTAAAGCTCATCCCTGCATGTCCCTAAAACACTTTCATTTCTCATCACTTCAGGATTTCACAGTTCCAGACATTAACTTAGTGTTTGTATATTAAAAATCTGAATATCTCAATTACTCTCAAGTAAAATGTTTTTTATCAGACAGCTAGTGCTTGGACACACATAGGTAGCATCATACAGTATGACTGTTAAATATATTATTGGAAATGTACTAGTACTACAGTGCTTATTATTAAGGAAACACAAACCAGAAATAAATTTCTAAATTTACTACACAGGTAGCATTGCACATACACAGAGAATATTATGAATCAAATATGACTGTCCACTTTTTTGTTTTTATCATCAGCCGCTGCCATAAACCAGATGCTATCAGAAATCTGAGACAACCTTATGCGGAGCATTGTATTCAGACGGGAAGAGAGAGAGGCAAAAATCATTTTTGCAGCCAAGCATTTCGATGGACTGGACTCCCTCCAATGCATTGGGTCAGTGCACCAGTAAGCAGTGGTCAGTGATGTCACCTGACTCTCGAAATGGTGCAACTCATGTGGCGCTAACCCATGTCACAAGCCATTTAGGCTAACTCTAGCTATCCCACCAGAGTCCCAAAATGAATGACAGATAATCCCACTCCACACGAACGCACTAGTGAGTAAGTGCCCCCTCTATCTCCCGGCGGAGGTGACAGCCACCAAATCCTGAGCAATGATGGTCGTGCTGACCCGCTCTCAGACCCAGTGACGTTTCTAATATACATCATAAATAATTGCTCTTACTCCCACTACTTTGAAAGCTGAATTGAAATAGAGGAGCACCTGTAGGCAGAAAGCATATATTACAAGAACTCCTGCATTAAAGTGGTACTAATGTCTGCTTTTGGTGGCACAAGGTGGAGTACAAGAAAGTAATGCCATGTCTTTCTTTTAGACATGTATTGGCTTTTGAACGTCAGCTTGATGGAAAATGCATACATGAAACTGTAGGCTATCAAATTTGGGTGGTAGAAAATATTATTTCCAATATTTTCATTTCATTTTATGTTTTATTAAGTTTTTTGGCATATTTTTCAAAAACTTTTAATTAAAAACATGTCATGTAACAAAGACAAAAGTTGGTAAAATGCCAAGATGGAGTACCTTTCAGAAATGCTGATGGCCAAGCTAATTACTAAAAAAAGTAAATGATAAATGAAATATTTATGGCACTATTAAGGTCATATCAAAATCGTTTGTCATTTATAATACCAGCTTGTGGGCAATTTAAAGTTTATCCCAGTTCTTTATCCCAAGCCCCTTGTTATGAGCCCTATGGTTTGCTAGCCCTGGGCGTGAGTACCCATAGGTCTTTGTTCTAGACGATATCTCAATTGATTAGCTTTGATGAGCTATTAATTGAGTTCTGGTCAGCATTTATCTGTATATCACTTGAGAGTTGCCTACTTTAAGTAGTTAAAGATAGAAATATGTGGTTAGGAGTGTGTTGTGCTAATAAAAAAGTGAAAAAAATGAAAGGTGTTAGCTCAGCATATTTGTATTGAACTTACAATTAATTACTTCAGTTAATTAATTGTCATAGGTCCCGTTCCAATTAACTGAACAACGAAACATGATTAAGTAAAATCCTAATTTGTTCTTAGCATATTAACAAAAAGATGCTTTTTAGAAATACTTTTACTTTTATCATGGGTTCAATGATGAGAATACTCTTGAGAGATGTCAAACACAAACTAGAGTTCCATCAAGAGCTCAGTCAGACCCAATTAAGTAAGAGCCCAACTGGAACAAAAACCCCAGCATGCACTGGGCCTCTCCAGGAGCTGTAGTGGGAAAACGCTGCCGTACAAAACACATGCCTGAGAATGCAATGTCCTGGAAAGTCATGTACATAACGTCGGGCAACCATGTACTGGTCCCTCACCTGCCAGCTCCAATCTGCATTCATTAGGGGAAGGAGAGACAGCATCTAATCCCAGCTCTACCCAGACTTCAGAGCGCAGAGGGCTACAGCGTGCTCACTTATTGATGACCAGCCCATACTACAAAAAGCATTGAATAATTCAGAGTGTTTGGGAGGGGGGGGTGACATCACCACCCCCACAAGGCGGTACCGCGTAGAAGGCCGAGAAGGCCTCAGTGCCTCAGAGTAGCTGAGGAAGGGGAAAAAATGAACATGTCGCGATAAATTCTTAATGAACAGGGTTTCAGAAAAAAATTCTTGCACTCTTTCCCTCTCTCTCTCTCTCCCTCACTCTCAATTAGAGGGATTTATTTAAGCTGACTGGACATTTTGTAAGCATTATCTTCAAAAATTCATTTCCAAGTGCACTCGAAAACTTCACATTTTTTTTTGCTCAGTTCTCACTTGGATCATCACAAGACCTTTCGACATCGAAGCTCTCTCTGGCATTCAGCGACCTCTGAAGTGACTTTAGAAATGACCTTTGGAAATGATGCTTAACCTCCCACTCCCTGAAATACAGTTTTAAACTGGATACTTGACTTCAGGGAAGAAAGAGCGTACATGGGGCAAATATCTTCTGTGATGAGAATGCACACTCTAAAAGGTGTTCTGCAATTACATTACATTTGCTTAGTACACACTCCTGTCCAGGGTGACTTGAATAACTTACCTTTCATAGAGCCTTGCCTAAGGGTACAGCGGCAGCGCCCCACCTGGAAACCGAACCCGCAAACCTGTTCATTACCACTCACACAGCGGTCTGGTGTTTGTGTGAAATTCCCAGCCTGCCCATACAGATGCCTTCATATTGCACCAGGTGGTCGAAAAGGCTTCCACTAAGCTTCACGACAAAGCGCCACCGCGGGCCGAGAAGTGCCTGCTCTCAGAAGCAGACAGGTTTTATGAAATCCATCTGAACGGAAGAGGCCAAAGAGGGCAGGAGCGGGCCTCCCATTCTCCCGCAAGGCCACTCCAAGTGGGACGGCTCGGATCACTTCAAATCAAATCAAGGAACGACAGCGCCGGCAGCCCCTCGAAAAGGGAACAGAACGTGACCGTGAAACCTCCATCGACGCGGGAGAGGCTATCGGCATTGTGTTCACGGCGCCTTTCTCCACACCCCGCCACAAGCGGCTACGCGCGGCGCATCACAATGACCACATTAGATAAATATAATTAAAATGGAGCTCCACAAATCAATGGTGCAGAGACTCCACATTAAGGTGCTTAATTTGACTGTAATTGTGTTGCTGAGCCGACAGAAAATAATGCAGCTTTACCTGTGCCTGTGTTACAATTAGCAGCATCGCCAGCTAGGGGAGCTGGGAGACTCAGAGCACCTCAGATGTGATTTTGCCTCACTGCATGTCTTAATTTTCCTGTCTTTGTCGTCTTTGAGTGTGTTGAAGGATTCATTATTGAGTACTGCTGAAGGGTATAGATAGTACATCATCTAATTAAAATCCGTACAGCTAATAGTGAGCAATAATCTCCTATTATTTTCATACATCTGATACTTCTATACAGTGCTTGAAGAGTATGTGTGTTCTGAGATTGAGACTGCTATTTTCGATGTCACCCAGACAGGTTTTGGATAAATCCATTAGACACTAAACTGACACACCATATACCTGGAGAGCATTTGAAGCATGTTTCATGCACTCACCTGATAATCTCACACAATTTTGAAAATGTTCATCTATGTAGCAAGTAGCAGAGAAACACTACATAAAAATGCCATTTTGGTGTAAACTTTCAACAGATCTCAAGAATTATTGAACAAACAGTGACCCAAACAGACAAAAGTGCTTAATAAAAATGGTCATAACCGCCCCCCCCCCCCCCCCCCCCCCCAGC
Organism: Megalops cyprinoides; assembly: GCF_013368585.1. Lineage (NCBI taxonomy): Eukaryota > Metazoa > Chordata > Actinopteri > Elopiformes > Megalopidae > Megalops > Megalops cyprinoides. Next base: position 23,667,772 of record NC_050601.1, read on the forward strand.
CTTTTCAATGACATTCAGTTTCCTCATTACATGTGTAATACTTGATGAAATGTTGCAAAAGAACAGTTCAGAAAATGCCCATGCTCCAATTTAAACCCTGTACTTAGCAATAAGCCAGACTGGTTTAAAGATGGATCTACATTTCCCACTAAGCTGAGAGCTGAAGAACGTGCACTGGTGCTGGGCTGAGCTCTATGACCCAGGTTCCATCTCAGCTGTCTCATCAGCCAACCAGAGCCAGAAGAAAAGATCGTTCTGATCCCACAGGGAGTAGGGTCAACAGGGGTTGCACATCTTGCTGATCTCAAGCACCCTATGACCAGTCTTCTGGTCTTTTTTTCTGCAAGTTGCTTGGATGGCATCACTGAAGCAGCACCCATCCTCCAACAGGTTGCTTAGCTGGGCGACTTGCAGTGAGAAAAATAGACATGGTGCAATAAGAGTGAGGATTGCATTCGCTACACCCACAAGCCTGATGTATCCCATTGGCAAATCCCACACAGAGGGCGTCATAAATATAAAAAAATACAATAAAATTGGCTGCTGAGCACTAAAATGCCACTGACAATGTAATACGACAGTGTTCAGTCATACCATCATATCAATAACAAAATATGGCAAATATGGAAAAACTATAAACATTTAACCAGGCTAAATGTGACGTGTCTCATATCTGTGGAAACACTTTGGAAGTGTTGTTCTTTGGCCAGCATGTCAAAAGTGTGACATTTTGATGAGATTTATTGTCTTAGAAGCAAAGCGGCGCGTAATTAAAAAGAGCAGGCTCGTACTCTCGTGTATGGCTTTTGAGCACAGCAAAATAAATCAGCAATGACAATGACAGCCTTTCCCAGGCTTTTAAAAAAGCCATGCATGACTGGCAGCAGGAGAGCAAGAGAAGATTAAGGAAATTACTTCACTGTGGCTCCAGACAAACATCCAAAGAGGAGCAAACCTTTAAAGTAATTATTTTACTTTGAGATCAGCTGCTTTACTGCCTTACAATTCACTACCTCAATTCAAATCAAAGTGAGATAGGCCACTTCTGCATTTAAATCCTGATAGGTAAGCAGTTGATGGAAATGCTGGCAATTACTGAGATGGTGTGAAACAACTGAATCATGAGATTTTGTTCGTATCTTAACCTCAGTTGCATGTGGATTACACAATTACATGAGCTGTGAATACAGCAGGATTCAACACCAATCAGCGTTGAAAGCAGGTGCTATGTTTTTTCTTCGCAAACGCAGTTCTTTGATTTCATGGATCACAGATATGGATGAAAGAAATTGTGTTTTTGAAAAGTAACACTTGAATTATTTTTATGTAAAAATTGAGGACAAACGGTTTGATCAAATCCGGGGGTTACTCTAGTATGCAAGCCTTAGACTGGCCTGCTGAAGGCCTTTTATTGTGAAGGTGAAGCCCAAACCATAGACACCTGAATATGAAATAAGTGTATGTAAAAATGCATGAAAACAACACCGGTACTCTGGGCCACCCCTCTACCCTTCACCGCTAGAGAACACTCGTTTGAAGAAAAGAGGAAAGCGTACAGGATGTACAGAGGAAAAATCTTCCTACCAACTTCAGTATGCATAGGAAAGTGCAGCCTCGTTTAAATAAAATGTGGCTCTGCTCAGCCTAACCAAAGCATTTCCAATCCTCTTTTAATATGAAACACTACTGAAATCGATAATGGCACATAACATCCTTTAACACCTGTGCTGTTAATCAGTAGTGTTCACTTATGGTTGAAAAGGCCGAAACAACAAAGCTTTCCCTCGCCTCTGGACTCCACAGAAAAAAAGGAAGATAAAACAAACAAAATAACACAAAAGAGGAAAGTAATAACACAGGACATTTTTAACTGCACTCTCTTGATCGATCATATCCGCATTCATGTACATGATGGACTGCCTGCTCGCAGCACGAACAGCAGCGAGAGGGAAAAAACAAAACCAGCAACAGATACAAACTGTGCACTAAAACAGACATAATTATACATACAGGACAGCTTTGTAAGTCGTTTGTGCGTTACCGCGGGCGCGGGAATTAGCATTTTAATTGTGTGTGCTGCGAGCGTCACTGCCGCTTGGTCGGAGGTAGATTTTTCCGATTGTGGGAGTCTCTCCGGCTCCCTCTCTTTGGACCTGACACTGCCGCCACCTTCAGAGGTGATTACACGAGCCCCACGTGCCTATACTGGGGCCAGGCCGAAGAGGCGCGCTTTTGTCACGGGCGTTTAGGTGAGCTGTTGCTCATCCTTCGAAGATTTAAGGGGAATTGAATTGGAGTAATATCCCCGCCCTCCGGCGCAACGCCCATCCCTGACCGCCACTCGCAGAAAGCCATTAAGGTAAAACGCTACGCGTCTAATTCCCCGGGAAGAATTATTAATGACTTGGCTCCGAGAAGCGAGGGGCCGGGGGGCCCCGGCGCGAACGGAACGATGGAATTGCAAGCCCAAGGCTACTGCCGGAGCGCCGGGGTTTGGCAGGCGTCTGCTCTGCAGAGCTCTACTGCAAGGGCACATGCTGGGAAAGGTCACTCAAAATGTTGCCTCAAACGTTCAACACCCAGACGGTCTGTGCGCGTCTTTTCATTTGTTTGCATTTTATTTTATTCCTTTTGTCTCTAGGGAGGGTAGAGATGCGTACACCATAACCGCAAAGGCTGGTCGATTTCTCCTGTTGTCTCTTGGGAAATGCAGGATACAGCCGATACTATGCAGGGTGTCAGAGTATTTGTGTAAAATATAGGTCAGCACATTTCACGCTAACGTGAATGGGTCATGCACAATAACTGTTATGACACTCTACCCTGGATTCACACGTCCTTCACTTTAACTCACTTGGGAAAGCCAGTGTTGCTTTTTGATCTTGACAGAATTATTTTGCTAGGTTTGGAAAGCATGAACATTAATGGAAAAAATTATAGTTGCATTGCATTTTGACATATATTGCATTGCATTTGACATATATTGAAATATGATTTCCATATATCAGTCTAGGAGATAATATACCACCTTAACTTTCTGTCCATCCTTAAGAGGTTCCCAGCCTTCAATCACCAATTACAAAGGGAGAAAGCCAATTAAGGCAGTTGGAGGAGACAGCCTTTATATTCCTGCATTCATTGGGCATTAAAGAGGGAGGCTCTTTTAATCACTGGAAGTACTTTCCGGGATCATTTCTGGAGGAAGAGCCGGAAACCCGTTCTTTAATTTCCTAAAGGCCCGCGGTTCGACTTGGGTGCGGAGTCAGAGCGCGAAGCGGTTATTTATAGCACTGCAGCGGGGGCTGGCGTGTCCTCCATTAACCGTTGACAGGGAGCGGCCTTCTCCCAGAGTGTGTCACGTCTGCTCCGTTATATCTGACCAGGGGTTTAGACGTCAGGCCTCGGGGCCGTGCGGCTCAGACACTTTCATTACTGCCCTTGACGACGATTTACAGCACCACCTCGTGGCTTAAAGACCCGCGTTTTAATTAATGCCGCCGTATTGTTGGCTCAGATGAACCCCCAGCAGCCCCACCCCTTCCCCCACCCTCACCCTCAACCAACAGCTAGAACAAGAACCCACTTTCATCCACACTGGAGACTGACCCCACCTTTAATGATGTCATTTTCAGCCCCTTCAGCCGTATTTAAACAGAGGGGCATCAATTTCAGTGCCTCCTTTTCATAAATTGCGGCGTGTTGACTGAAGAGGTATCAGGGAAATCGTTTCAGAGGGCCTCACTGATAAGCGTAATTGGCGGAGCGATCCAGGCGGTGGGGGTGTGTGACGCACCCTGCACCCTGCACCCCGCGCTGCCGTAAATTCCGCTCCCAGCTGTTAAAATGACGCTGCACCGTTTTAATGAACTCTGACTGAACAATATAAAAGATGCACCGCCGAGAATGCATGGGGAATTATATTTTCAGCTGACTCGATAGAAAAAGGCAGCAGAGTTTTATGAAATGCTGCTTTCAGAGATGATGGAACCACAGTCTGCCTCCTGTGGTGGGGGAGCAAGGGGAGGTGGCTGAAAACCTACCTTTGCACTTTCTGACTGCCCTGGTCCCATTTGATTCACATCACAAACAAGCCCATCTGCTGCTGAATCCCTTTTTAGTACATTGTATCCAATGCAGTAGCACTATGTACTTCACAATAAACCAATTGCATAAAACATATAAAACATAAGAACACATACAAAATAAACATAAACCAACTACATAAAAATCAGTGGATAATTTTTCCCTGATTTTATTAGTGATTTGTCTTAACACCGGTATATTTTTCCCTAATCAATTTTTATTAGTCACCCCACAGGTCACCCCAACACACTCACCACAGGTGAATAAAAGGGGGTCAGCATCTGATGGACAACCCCTTATTTAGCAGAGTGCGGCAGTCAATCTGACGAAACGATCAACGACTTGTGACAGGACCTTTAAAGGAGTTTAAAGGTGCGTTTTCACCTGTCCCTGCTCCTTGAGGCCCCCGCTGCAAGCGGCTCAGCGCCTCCCGCCGCCGTCCTCGGCTCAGCCGCCAGGTCAATTTACTGCGGGGCCACAGCGGGGTCAGCGAGATACGGGGATCGGCCTGACTGGCCTGACGTTCCATTACACTGTCGGGCCAAAAGTATCAAAGTCGGCGGCGACACCCAGATTAATGTGTAATGTCAAAAGCCCGCTCTCAGCGGGGCAAGCGCGCTGCTATTGATGCCCAGAAGAGGTTTCATAGAGGGCGGCCTTGGTCCCACACTAAATTACTCTCAGCTAGCTTCCGTCAAGCTTCGGACTGCTGGGCACAGCACACGGGGGACTGACCATAGAGAAACACATTTCTATCAGGAAAAAAAGAGCCTTTTGGCCACTTTCTCCCCCTGGCCGGAGTCCGGTTTGTGGCGAGGGCGGTTTTGCCGTGAACAGCAGCGCCATCGTCAGCTCGGGGCTCGTTAAATCCCCTCTGCTCCTTCCGTTACTTTGTTCTCACACACGCGCATCATCGACTCTTTCCCTCAAGGTGGCGGTGATCTGAGCCCTTCGCGTGCATCGTGTTTCTGTGTTCCAAACGCATCTATATGCACCGTGTCTTATTTGCCCAGGCAAAGCGCCCACACGACACCGGCAATTACGAACAATGGAGTGCCACCGAACGGCCAATTAGCCTGTCCCAAGACGATCCTGTGTGGGCCGCTCCCTTTGTAATTAAAACTTTATTTTTTGAGCTCCCCATCTTTAAAATAATAGAGATACAAATTAAATCCTGAGAGCTGACAGGTCTATTTTTTGCAGGCAGAAATTCCTCCTGCTGGACAGAAAATATGTGATACAGAGGCACGTGGGGGGAGGAAAGGAACACACTGTAAACCTGTAAACATAAAATAGCCATCATGTAGAAGAACACACTATTGTTAATTCTTCATTTTTTTATGATACATGTTCTACTATTTTATCAAAAATAATTCTCATTGGTTAATTTTGCTAACCAATGACAGCGTAATTGTGCCATAGTCTAATGCAGTGGTCTGCTTTCACAAAGTATGGCTGCGTCTTGAATGGTTAGTTGTGTAGCCGTTTATTTGAAGGCCCTCAGCCTGGCTGATTTGTAGTGCACCTCAACTGCCAACCCTGTGCTGTAGGAACTCTGGTCTATGCAGCAGCCATAGCTTTTGTAGATATTATATAAGCTTTAAAAGTTTCGCCCCATTAAGATTCTAATTCTTTCTTTATCGCTCTGCTGAACCCTAAACTTAGGAGACAGTCTCAATTGCAGAGCTGGTGCTGTCTCACCTCCAAATACCAAACAGCAGGTGAGTGTTATTGTTCCATTAAGTCCTGCCAGTACTCTAGAGCAAAGGAAATATAGCACTCAGCATTAAAACCTATTCCTTCTTCTGTGTTTTTTTTTTCCTCTCAATATATGCCTTGGAGGGGCTTTTAGTTTTTGAATTTGTGCACTCGGTCATAGTGCTTGGTATGTTTCTTCAGCAAACCGCTGAACAGCAAAGGCAATCATCCTGCCGATTAAAACTTATGAAGTTAAGGAATCGATGTGGGTTTTTGTGTGTGTGTGTGTGTGTGTGTGTGTGTTTTACTTTTTTTTTGTTTCGCAAAAAAGGTACTTTGTTTTTCTTTGCTTCAATGGCTTTGGAAAAAAGTGAGCAATCTGTATTGATGTTAGAGCAGGCAATATCACTGCTGCATCCCCAGAGATGGGAATTCGCTTTAAAGAGAGAGGAAGGAGGCCTGCCGCCACTTCTCCGCAATATTGCAGTCATTTAAACGGCTCCTCCGGTGGTTTCTCGGAGAAATAAAAGCCCAGGAAACGCGCTCATTTGGACAGTCCGAGCCTTCATAAATAAACCTTGCGAGGGGCTTAGTCTGCACACACTTTCTGCCTTCTTTTCCATGGGAAACTTAAAGGCTAATAAAGTCTCATTCACGAACGTGTGTGTGCAAAGGAAAATGGAAGGTAAATGACTGACTTTATTTTTTTAGAGAACAGCACTAAGTGCCCTAGGAGCACATTGCTTAGTGCTTCCCTCTCATCTCATTGGTAGAGTGCGATCGGCCTAACGTGCTGACAGGAGCGAAAGAGTATCTGTGTGTGGGATCTTCGCATGGTGATGGGGGGCAAGAGGGTGTCTGTATGTCAGAGCTTTCTGTGCTTAGGTCGTGACGTTACCCTCTGGAGCCACGATCGGAGGTAAAATAACCCCCGCCCCCCAACACACACACACACACACGCACACACACACACACACCAACACACCACCATCCCCAACGTGAGGAATCGAGCACCCCGTGAGCTTTGTCCAGCACCTGCTGTTGGAGGTTGTGCCACATGGATGCCGCTCAGAACCGGAGCACAGAGGAGAAGGGGAACAAGGAGAAGAAAAGGGAAGGAAATTGCCTTTCTCTTCTTTGTCTTTTTTTCTTTTCCGAGATAATTGGCCTGGCGTGGATGCGGGAAGTGTGGATAGACAGGCTGAGTAGCTGAAAAGCATCAGCCCCTGTTTTTTCATTACACACCACAGAGGCAGTAATGGGGTGTGTTGTTTTTAGTGAGTCGTGTGCATTCGCGAGTCCTTTGAGTGTGCCACAGAACAGAGACAGGATCAGCCCAGCAGGCAATGTCACAGGGCTTCAAGTGGGTGTCAAGTCAGTGTGAAACGCCCCAAAAGTACACAATAGGCTGGAGCCAGATCCATTTTACACACTTGCGCGCACACATACACACACACGCACATGCGAGCACACATACACACACACACACACACACACACACACACACACGCACACACACACACACACGCAGTATAACAAAAAATGACTCATAGTGCTTGCTCATATCCAGTATCCCAGTCCTTTTCTCTGTGTCTTTACTGCAATATCATCTGTGTGTGTGTGCGTTTGTGTGCCTGCCCGTGTGAACGAGTGTTTGCACTATATTTGAGCGTGAATGTGTGAATGTGCACGCGTGTTTGTGTGACCGCTGTTCACAGGCCTACTCCGCTGCTCCGCAGCGTCTTGCTTCTGAGAAATATTTATTCTGCTGTCTGCCTCTCAGTGGTTCAGTCAGTACAACAGTCTCCTGGCACCGGCTCTGTCAACAACCAAATTCCAAAGGCAAACTCTGAGAGAGAGAGAGAGAGAGAGAAGAACGCAAATCACAGCCATCTGATTCGCTGCAGGTTCAGGTGCAGTCAAAGTTCACAGGCTCCCCTTCATATCCACACATGTCATATCCAATTAAGCTTTCTTCTCATTTCCTTAGCAGGCCCCCTGATCAAGAGCCACTGGCTCAGAGTTCACATGATCCGTTCATGCAGCTGGATATTTAGTGCGACAATAGCAGGTTTAGCACCTCGCCCAAGGGTACAACACCAGTGACCCCACCTGGGAATCAAACTGAAAACCTCTTGCTCCTTCCTGCTCTGCCACACTGCTGCTGTGCTTTCTGTTCATCCTTGAGGCATGGAAGAATGAACTGTGAAATGGAATAACTGAGTAGAGGCTGCATTACAGAATCCTCCAGAAGACCCAGGTGCTGCTGACAGATCTAACCCCAGATCTAATTATGTGTTATTGTTTGTTTGCTTGGCAGGCGCCGCTGTCCCGGGTGACCCGCGGTAAGATCCTGTCACACTTGTTCCTTTAGAACAGGCTCGGTTTGGCCCATTGTTTTTGGAGAGAGTGCATTCGCCTGTTTGCTGTTCATACTTAGGACCATGCAAACATACCTGGCGCATTTGGGAATACTCCTTAGGATTGTCTGTTCATCTCGTGTTGAATTAATGGAACTGTGGGCAGGACACTAAGCACGTTAAGCAGTGTTGAGGTAACTAAACAGAACTGGTTAGCTAGCTAGCATTTTTTTGTGGTCAGACTGCAGATATCTCAGCTCAAAATATGGGGTTTATTTCTCATGAGTGAGAGAAATGACTTATTCATGCACCGGTGTTATACAAAGTGAAATGTGCCGAGCTTCCCCGCTGAATGGAGAGGAACCACCCCTTAAAGCATGCCATACACTTTGTGATTGTGAATGGGCTCTAATACAGCTGACGTTTTCACTTTATCCATTCATATTGCCAGATATATACTGAAGAAACTGACTGGGGAAATTCCAGTTAATTACCTCAGTCAGAAGTACATCAGCACTGCTCCACCTCTAATTCAGACCTGGAACCCTTCCGTCCAGCACTTGAGCACCTGCAGCACACCACTGACTAAATGCATTCTGCAACAACTCAACTATAATCCCATTCCACTTTTTCAAAGCCACTTTACTGCCATTACTTATGGTTAAGTGAAATGAAATAAGTGATATGAAATAAAAATGTGTTAATGGTGGCTTTTCTCAGACAGGACAAGCTGAGGGGGACCCCAGGGGAGGTGGTAGAAGTGACTGAGAGCAGGTTGGGGTCAGACTCGCTGGTCAACCGGTACAGCACTATCCACATGTGCTCTCGCTTTTTTAGGAAGGTGACCCCCCCATCCCAGCTTGACACCCATGTGTTTATCAATCTGTCCTCCGGGGGGGTATTTTAGTTTTTCCCATCAGTTTCTCAACATTCTTCATTTGTCCCAGCAAGCACCAAGCTCAAGACTTTGCCTGTGTAACACAAAAAATAACAGGCATCAAAAAGTGTTATAGTTAAAGACCAAGTCATAGTTTGGATGGGTTGAATCTACTGTAGACCACACTCAAGCTGCATTCTCTGAGTGTTCCTCGACCCTCCATATGCTTGTATTGGCATTCGAACTGACAGCTGAAATATAACCCGTAAAGGCCCTAACATGTGGCCTTTGTTGTTGTTGTCTTGTTATGGAATACTAAACTCTATTAAACTACAATACTAAATCCAGCAAGACGTCTTGATTTATGTTATTTGGCTGCATGTCAAGAACCTTGAGCTCTTAAGTCATTGGTTCAGCGTACAACCTGTTCAGTGTACTACTCTGCATGACTAATAAGATGGGTTTCTGTAACTACATTACCCAGAACACCTCGCCTTCCGTTGAAATGCCACATCCCTCCTAAAAGTGCAACTTGATGAGAGCGTCAACACTTGGCTCGTCGGTGCAGCTCCAGACACTGGTGAGCTTTTTGCTCTTCGATGTGACAAGCACTTCCACATTAGCTTTCATCTTGTTTCATTGACGTAAAAAGTTGTTCAGAGGTGCAAAAAGCAGAGGACTTGACAGCCGTTCCCCAGAATATTCCTCAGAGGAACATCTCCCCCTGCAAATCCACAGGGGAGCCATGGGCGTACTTTCAGCTCAGTCATTACTCCACGAATAGGTCTCTCACCAAGAAAAAGGAAATCAATTAGTCCGCCAACCAGCTTTGGCAAAACAATGATGGCAGATGCCAAAGTGCACTCATGTTTGCAGGCGCAAAAAGCACAGAGGAGTTCATCATTTCTATTTTTTCTATTCTATTTTTACTTCTATTTTTTCTTTTTTTTTTGGAGCACGGCTTGCCAAACAGACGTCTAACAGACGCAGAGCTTCCTGCTTTGTAGTTGCCCTTGCCTTCCATCTCCCTGCCCCTTTGTGGCGATCGCCTTTTACTGTATCCCGCCTCCTGCGGGTGCAGGCACTGCGGCAGACTTCATGAACCCGCAGTAGGTTCACCGACGCGTTCGTCATTGGTCATGCTGACCGGTGCGTGGGGGCGTGCTGTCCCGGTGCCGGCCTCTCCCCTCTCCCCGGCGCTGGCGATGTGACAGTGTATTGCAGCACTACATCATTTGCCGTAAATCACCTCCAGGCTTTTTTTTGTCTCGCACGGGCAGCGGTTCCGGCTGATGAATTGGCTTTGTCAGATTAATATCAACAGAGCGCCGTGCCAAACCGCATTACGCTCCTATTAGGTTTCTCAGAACAGGGCATCCGTCATGTAACCTCTCCTCCCGGTGCGGTTTAGTCCAGAGAGGCCCGGGAACTGGGGGCACGGTGTTGTTTCCACAAGGACCACTGTGCCAGGAACCGCTGTGAATTTCGCAGTTTTACCCGGCGACAACCCTCAGAGTCCTCCCCTACCCCACAGCCCCCTCTGCCAATGCACACCAACGACCCTGACAACACAAGAAACATCATACTCACTTCCTGTGTACGAAGGCCTTGTCTTTGCCTTTTTTGTTTGTTTTGTCCCCTTTCTTTATTTGCTTAACACACTCAATCATTCACACAGCTTTACATTACAAGTTTCAAAGTCTCAAAGCTGTATTCATATAATTGCACACATGTACCTAATACTCAGTAAATACATTACTGTATTACCAAGTGTATTTTAGGTATTTTATGAGCTATATTCCTATTTTTGGTATACATCTATAGGGACTACTCACTAACCAGACCACTGGAGACAGGAGCATTGTTTTGGAAAAAAAACGCAGCATACAGGCAGCCCTCACGGGAATCGAGTTTGACACCCCCGCTGTAGGCCCCGACCGGCCCCAGCCACCTGCCACGCTTGATGTCATCCGCGCTGTGAGCTCTCTGGCGTGTGTGACACTTCTCCAGGTGACATATGTCTGTGCACATCTTCGGTGTCCACAAAACAAAAGTCCTTTTGATCTCAGGTTTTTTTTATCTTTTCAATCCTGCCAGCAGCTTCTGTGCAGTGAGCAGCATATTACAGCATAAGAGATCCTAAAACCGTCTTTTTTGTTTACTCTGTGCAATGTGTGGGGATTGTCTGAATTCTGTTTCCACTTAAAAACTCTATTACTGAGTATCTGAAAGATTCTGAAAAAAAACAGAATTAGCTCTATTTTCAAAAGCGATAATCAGCTTTGAACAATGACAAAAGCAGCCCAAATAATTGTATGAGTAGACACCAATGGCAATTAACTGCTGCAACCTAAGGAGTGGGCGGGACAAGGAAAAAAGCTTGCACAGCAGACTGCAAGAATGGCACCTAGCTGGCTTTATTTATTTATTTTTGTTTCTAGTTTAATCACCATCAGCGAGCGGCATGTTGACATGGAATTAATTAACGTAATTACTTTCATGCGGATTCAATTTGGCATCCCAACAGCTTGATCTTTGCGGCTGTCAGCTCCCCGATGTCAAGAAGAGACGCGCGGCGAGATTTGTCGCCGGCCACCGGGCAGGGGCCGGAGCGTGACGGCATTGGAGCTGACTGAGGAGGCCCGCGAGACACCGCGCGCCGCCGCGGATCCCTTTCCGCCACCGCCCCGGCGCTCCTCGCACCCCGTACGGGCAGCGAGGGTCAGGGTCTGACGTCGGAGAGAGTGGGGTGAGAGGTTGGGGTTGGAGCTGAGCTTAGGACAGCAAACGAATCAAAACTAACTGTGGCTGGGCATGGTAACGATTGTGTTAAACAGCCACAGAACTGCCAAACCTTCTGATCAAAGGGCAGATTGGCTGCCCTTGCTCTGGCGGTAGAGTTTGCATCCTTTTAGGTTAAATTTCGGGAGTTATTCTACATGTCCACTTTGTTGCTAATTTACCTAAATAAACACAGGATCTACACCATCATCACCTACACAATATTATGGGTACTGCAGTCACAGATATTGACCAAAGGTGTGTAAATGACAACAAAATAAGAAGCATTTTCTTAAAGGCATGAGTCTAGTTAAGGGAAGCTCGCACTGCAGGGGCATCGAGTAGCCACCTTCGGCACTAGAGGATGTATTTCAGCTTTCAGTGACAAGGCCTGCCCCTTACATAGACTGTGCAGAAGTCAAATTTCTCCTGAATGTTCTAGTTGGACCCACACATTCTAATACAAACCAAAATATGGCAGCTCAGAGATGCCTTTCAGCTTCCTATGGTTTGGTCCTTCACTTAACCGATGCTCATGAGAAGGTGATAGAAAGATATTCTCCAGGAAAGAAGTGCTGCATCGGTTTTCCAGAAAGCACCATCTCTATCATTCAGTGTAAATGTAATGCAAGATTCAGATAAAAGGTTGGTGAAAAGCACCATTAAATGAGGTGCTAGACCCTCAGAAATGCAGCGCTTGCTTAAATTTATGACCCAAACTAAAAGACAAAAGGCTGTGCAGTTATCGCTGTGCAGCAACAATAAAAAAAACCTCTGCTGGTCTAAGCTCCCGCTCTGGAGCTGAATAATGTCCCCTTTATTTTTCTGTAATTTGTGTAAATGTGAAATATCTGAGACTGCAACATTATAATGATGTGCAGGTCAAATTCGCTCCCGCTTTAGTGGGCACCATTAAAAAAAGGAGACGTCAGTCGAGGCTACATTTATAATTCCCATTAGAGCTTCTGAGCAGGAGAACTCTCCTTCAGACCACAACATCACGCTCATTCCTGGAAAGCGACGCTCCGTCAAATTCAGGTGATTCAGGCTATTTCATTTACGTGATTAGCCATCATTCATCTTTTTATTAACCCTTCGTATGTGGTTATGAGGAGTTCATTGTGGTTAATAGTACTTAATGAACATAACATACACAGTTAATAAACAGTGAATAAACTACCTCTCCATAAGGGTTCTGGATCCCTACTAACCTATTAGACAACTTATTATGTCTTATGTAGGAATCATAATTGCCTTCTTTTTTCATGTGTTTTCCTGTCTGCTTAGGTAGCAAATAAAATATGAATTTCTTAATGATTAATGAATAAGGGGTTGATTGATGATAATGATCAACCTAATTTAGCTATCAGCCTAATTTAAGGTCAGTTAAACAAATACACAAATGGCAGCCTTTGTAAATGGCTAAAGTACCTTAGTTCCAGTGAGTACTCTGTGTGCCTCTGCCTGGTAAGCAGTCAGTACATGGGACATTAATTGCACTTAAAAGTATGGTGTTTCCGAAATGCTGAAATTCCCGCGGGTCCCAGGCAACGGCGGAACTGCTCTTCTCTGCTTCCACACGCATTCTTCCCGGGAGCCTGCAAGCGCCCTGTTCATGCTGCTCGTTTCAGAATGGGCTTCATCCTGCCAATTAGTTTCTCACCAATATCGATCAACTCGCAGACCAGACCCCACCTCCACCACACACATGCACACACTCACACATACGCACACACACGCACCCACACACAGACCCATGCACACACACATGCACATACACATACACACACACACACAGACCCACGCACACACACACACACACACACACACACACACAGATCCATGCACACACACATGCACATACACACACACAACCAATCAATTTTCCATTGTTTTGGCCTTATAATTATTCTTTGAGTTCTACATTCATCGAACCGCACCCTGTCTGAAGAGAATGCCAAGCCACACAAAGAGAGGATCATGGCTGTCGATGCCTGCATGCCGCCATCTTTAGGCACAGCTTCTTCTTCCTCTCGTTCTTTCCTTCCTCTCTTTTTCACACCACAGAAGAGGAGGCTTTAATAAGGCCAGGCCTCATATGTAACGGTTTCATGAGCTCGCAGACCAAAATGACTTGGTAATTATTATTGCAGGTACACCGTTTCACAATCTCCCAGGGTGTAATTAAAACAAAAGGGGCCTCGGTTCCAACAATTACATGAATGACGGTTTATCGAAAGGAGCTGTAATCAAATGTGATTCCCTCCATTAATTAAACACAGGTCTGATTGCAATCAGCGCGTTCCTTCCATTACGGCCACGCTTCTGCGGTCCGACCACAACAAGAGGTCAAGCGGACCATTATGATTAGGTTGTGTTGATCGGGTGCTTTCCTGCGATCCCATTACAAGGAGAGGTCAAAAGGTCTCTGCCGATGAGAGCCAATCAGGAGATTTTCCAGCCCGACGACAACAAGAGGCCAAAGAGAACAATTGCAGAAGAGGAAATGCAGGAAAATAAAATCCAATATCAAGACACTTGGCATTTTATTTCCCATGCGCCCTTCGAACCCCATAAACTCAACCTGTGTTTCGGCCACCGGTCACTCACCTTCTCCCACTCACGGTCCTTGTTCAGGACGATGACCACCAGCTTGGGGTTGGCCTGGTACCCGTCCTCCGTGAAAGACAAGTCCCTGCCCTCCCAGGTGACATTCATCATGTATCTGAAAGACAAGAGAGATTAATGAGCCACCCAGCAGCTAATGAGGGGCCTCAGTCAGACATAGCGTTAGTCAAGGTGAAATATATACGCCGCAGACATTTTTAGTAACGGGCCAAAACTGCATTAATCACCCACAATGCTGTGGGGCTTCTTTTTTCACTGCGGTCGAAGGGGTAGGGGCAGGGTTGTGAGCGTGGCTCTGAATTCAGTGTGTTTAGGAGGCAGGATGGGAGGCTGGATCGAACTTAAATTGATGACTGGTGTTGGCTTGTTAAAAACAAACAAACCAAAAAACCAAAAAAAGTCCACAGTGATACAATCCCACAGGGGCCAAGTTCCTGTCGTATCTGTTTTTGAGCAGGATGCTGTATCCATACTTACCAAACCTGTCACTCTAGTTTCAGCAATCCCCACCCCCCAACACCCCACAATGGCTCCCTGGCCTCCCTCACTTACAATTACACCAACACCAAAACCAATGAACTATATATATATATATATATAAGCACAAAAATACACTAAAAACACAATATAAAATACATAATTCACTCATAAATTTGTACTAAAATGCAATCCACAATGTATGAAAAAATGGAATGTAAAACTTGTAGTATTTACTATCTGTCTCATATTTTTGCATACATATGAAAAAGAATGGCATATTAAATCAGATTTTGGAAAATATTAGTTTTCATATGGGACAGCTTTGCTGCCATCAGTTTTGGTGATCTTTACTTTCGATGTCACATGAACAGCCGATGAATTTATGCTGCGGGATCCTCTCAGTTTGCTGCAATCGGCGAATAGCTCGGGGAATTCTCTGCATTGATTCTCCCCATTCAGAGTATGGAAAAGTAACTGGGCTCTGATCGTGAGTGGATATATATCGCTGAGTCCAATTACATCAAACTGCGGGAGAGGGTGAGAATCAATAAAAGGCACTATCTCCCTCACACAATCCTCTCCCATTCACAAAGCGCTTCCTATTTCCTTCACCAGCACTTCTCCTTTCAGTCCCGCTGTCTGTCCTCTGATAGGTTAACTGTCTGTGTCATTGCCATCTCATTACTGTACACGGAGGAACATTTTACCCCAGTGTGAATACACCTTTCTTCATTTTGAATACATATACTGTATGTGTGTAGCTTCTTTAAATTTTTGGCCGGGTGTTAGCGTTAGGAGGCTGTGGCCGCACATCAGTGACCTTGGCAACTGACGCTCGCAGTCATCTGCCCTGCTGATTTCGAAGGGCTCAATCAGCAGCGGACCATTGAAGGGCACATGCTCTATTTAGCCACATTCGGGCCCGTGTCCAGGCTTCGTAGGAGGATTGCCACGGTGGCGTCAGCGGCCTCACCGGCGGCACAGGACACGGGACCCGGGAATACAGGAGGGCCCGAATGCGCCAGGACGCACATTCGCCAGAATGGGGAGCCCCACCCCACTCCCGCCCTGCACACCAGACTGACAACGTGTCCACTGTGCCATCGCGTTGCAGTTGCCCGTGACCTGGATTTGCTTGCCGTTTGGATTCATTGTTTTGCTGCCACCGTTAGCAGCCATCAGCTGAACCCAAGTCACGGGGGTGGAAAACACCGGAAGTGGACAGCTGCTACAGAGGGACAGAACTCTGCAGAATTTCGGCGGGAGGATGTGCAGTAGACTCCATACACAAATAAACGGCCTCATCGAACGAGCACAGTGAGTCACAGAGAGAGATCAAATTTCATGCCACTTTCTAATCCGGTTCTGTGTTTAGGATCACGGATATCAGGAACAGCGACACAATCTGTCACACTTTAATATCTTGAAATAGACCTTATATCTGCGTTCATCTGTTACAGATGACAAATTATTTATCAAACTTTCAAAAACTGGAGCTGTTAAAAAAAAGTCTCACAGAGAGAGCTGTAGAAGGGCTTTGCCAGATATATTTCTTGCGTCAGCAAACCTGACCCAGCTTTATGGCTTGATAAGATTCGCCTCTGAACATTTAAAGTCCTTGATTGAAAAGGTAGCACGCTTTCCACTTCCAATTTTGCTCAAGCCTGTGGTCTTGGGGGGAATCTCGTGATTTTCAAAAAAATGAGGGGATTTGCTTCAACAATCCATTTTATGTCTGTAAATGTACAATGAAATACTTGTTACATTTTCAACACAGGCTAAGTCACTTCTCAAAAGGAAAGGAAGATTTTAGACGGTGCAAATTCAGCTGGGGGGTCACACTGCCACATATTTTCAGGTGCCTGTCTGACCTCCATTTCTCTCATTTGAAGCCTCTTTACTCCTGTTCACTACACAAGACAAGAATACAGCATTCTCCTCCATGCAGATAACCTGAAATGTACCTTTTGCATGCTGTAGCGGGCAGAAGAGAGAGACTGCATGACTCATGACAGCACTCATAGTTACACACGCACACACAGTGCAGCCAGACATCCTCTGACTATATCTCCCCATTACCTCCCCTGAGAAGCAAATTAGCTTTTAACAAGACAGTTCTCTCTTTTCTCCCAGTGGTAGTCTATTGTTAAAATGATGATTAATGCGGTCGCCTGTAAATGTTTGACAGTTGTTTTCAGAAACGGGTAAGGCTGATATAAGTCCCTAATTCTCTGAACCAATATATTTCAGACTGAGGTTTCACTTGTCTGTTACGATAAGTGGCAAAATTTCTTCATTGAGGTAGTGACTCTCAACAATTTCTGGCAAATCAAATACATCGTGGGAAGTACAGCCGAAAGCCAGTGTTTCATATTAAAGTAGCTAGTTGTTCTGGGGGGTAGACGGTTTAAAATTCACTTTAAAGTCACAGCTCAATTAAAATGCATTCATATGCGGATATATGCAGAAGGACGTGTACGGAGGCCAAAAGGCAGCAAAGCATCATTCCCCTAGTTCTTTCATTGTTAAGGCATTTTGCCTTCTTAACAGTATCCTCACACAATTATTACTACGCGTTTCTTATTCTTCATGAAAACAGTTCAGCAAGTTCTGCGATCACTCGAATGAGTGAAAAATAGTTTGTTTGTATTGACCAAAAGTAACATTTTCATGTATTTGTAAGTCAACTTTAAATGCATATGTAGATTGGATCCGGGGCGCTCTGTCGGTTTTGCAAGAAGCAAATTCCCGGCAAGTGTTTAAATATTCTCTGCAGTCTCCTGTGCCAGCGTGGCCCTCCAGTGAGCTGTGCAGAGGCCTATATAATAATTGATTTTGTACAGGGCAAACTTGGAAAACTTCATCTTTAATTAAACACTTTTCCACAAAGAGGCGAGACGTTAATGAGATGGGGCAGGAAGTCTTCAAACAACACGTAGAAGGCATCCATAATTAGCCGCCAAGACACTGTGTGCATGGCGCACAGTTCACGAGCCCGTAGCCATGCAGCGCTCGCCTCAATCTCCAAACCTCTTGTTCTACATAATTAAGCACTGCAATGTCATGCAAAGGACAGTTTATAAAAAAGATAATGCGTGGAATATGTGCTGCTAGAGTGCACAAAGTTGGCGTCACCATGTCCATGTTCCACGGAGGGCTGAATATATGAAAATGTGGGGGTGGGGGGTTTAATATATATTTATTTGCAAAAAAAATCTGGGTTGCAGAATCTCAACTGGCTGCGTTTCAGTAGTCATCTCTCCATAACTATTCTAATCGGCTTCACTTGCTCCTGTTAGATGCACGCTTTGGTTAAGGGCATAATTTTGCCAGCACATGAAATTGGCAGGATTTTTCTGTACGGTATAGCAGCAGGTACACAATGCTTGTAATGCTGCTGGTTCAAATCCAGGATCGAGGTTGATTCAGTGAAACATACACGAATTACAATACATAAAATGTAAACTGTGCAAGTGGGCCTTCATATGGCCAACTGCTAAGCATATAAATGAAATAAGATAAAGACTTGTTAGTGCCTCAGTGCTAAGCTGTCCCTCAGTGTTTCAAAAGCAGGGTCTGGGTCTGTATCTGGCAGAATGAGCATGTATTCCACGGTCCCTGAAACCCATCTGATTTAAAGTGGAACAGATGAAACTGTATGGTGATGGGAACAGTTACAGTTACACAGGAGAGGACGAGAATGGGATAGGAGGGTTATAAAACGAGTGAAAATGAGAAGATTAAGAGGCTTAATGACAAGAGCAGGACATTCAGCCCAACTGGGACCATTTTTACACCTACAGTCCAGAATACACTCAGCACTGTGTCAAGCCTGGTCTCGAACATCAGACTCCATGACAAATACTGGTAAATTATTCCAGTACTAGTAATACATCCAAAACTGTTCCATTAATAACTATCTGAGTAAAAAATACAGTAAAATCTACCTTTAATTATTTTCCATCTCTATCCTCTTGTAGCTTCTGTACTCCACTTCCCCCTTGCCTTTCCCTTGGCTGAGACTAACAGAAAGTACCCTGCACAATAAGACATATTTGTCTCTGATGAAGACACAATAAGATCGATTAACACCTTTTCGGTTCTTTTTGCGTTTATCATTGGGAAAATTATAGATGAATGACTTGGGCTGCACCTCAGTCTCCTCAATCACCGCCAGCGTGTAGCAGCCAGCTGGATGATGCACGGCGGCCACATTGAGCCAAAATGCTGACCAATCCACTGTAACATGAGAGACGGAGGCAGGAGGCAGCGGTTTGGTGTTCTAACCTCATGGTTCCTGGTCCAGTTCCCCAATGGGGCACTGCTGTTGCACCCATGACTGAAGTACTTAACTCTGATTGCTTCAGTAAATATCTGGCGATATAAAGTGGATGATATGTATACTTTGTAAGTCGCTTTCGATGAGAGCATCTGCTAAGGAAAATGTAATGTAATGAGGGATCTATTTTAGCTAATTAAAGTAGGGGATACTTAGATGGCCTGGAGTTTTCCTGTACTTATTGCGGTGAGTGCCATGGGATCTTTGATGACTGCAAAGAATCAGGACCTCAACTTAACACTGCAGCCAAAAGACACAAAAGCAGCATATGGGGAATTTTACTATGGTGCTCTAATCTAATGCTTCTCTTCATTCGTACTGAAAACCCAATTGCATGAGCCAACGGAATGTTCCCTTCTGACCGTGATGCAGACGGCGACACCCGCAACTCATCTACATCCGTGCGGAGGAGCAGCCATCGATCTACCCGAGGGGGCGGGGCCTGCTCAGCCGAGGCCTGCCAGCGCGTGGATGGCAGATTGACAGCTCATTCGTCGAGCTCGCTGGCGGAACGACTACCCGCAGCACTCACCTCTGCCTGAGAGCTCAATCCCAGATCCCCCCGCTGGAGGCGTAGGCGCAAAGGCCGCGAAGCATATGCCAGCAGCCGCCGAAGCGGGCTCAGGCGAGAGCGATCAGCGGCTTATAACGCAGGGGAGGGAAGACAGACTCACCTGCCGCCGACCAGTGACAGGTGACAAGGGCAATATTGAGCACGGTACATCTTGGCGGAACCCGTGCCCCTAGCGCCAGCTCTCCTTCCCCTGTCTCATGAAAAGCACCAGGTGGGAGCTCAGCAGATGAATGATTTAGCAGCTGCTCATGGGAAATGAAGTCCATAGTTAGAGACTGTTTGGTTCATTTGCTAAAGCAAGTGGACTTCACTTCCCATGATTCACCCCTGTGAATCACTGCCTATTGAATTCCATATGTTATATTCACTTACAGTTTCTATAGTACCTGAAAGTATAGTGATATATATATATATATATATATATATATATATATATGTATAATAATGAAAATTATATTTACTACTTCCATATTAAGATTTTATCTTTCCCCTGATGGTTGTCTTCTAGCACCTATTTGACCTTTGAAACTGAAAAGATGGTTGTTCCTTGCTTGTACTCTTCTTTTGTGGGTTTTTAAAGTGGACAAATGTGTTTTATCTTGCTGTTGCAGGATACGCAAAAGAGACAACTCAACTCCCTACTTCCAGTTGTAAAAATAAATCTTTCCTGTGTCTTTTGTGAACCTAGACTGCAACACAAAGGCCTGAAAAAGTCTTGCATAAATTCTAACCACCTCCGATCATCACGGTCATTTATCACGTAGAATTGCATATGCAGGTGGAATTCAATATCACTGAAGCATGAGCATGGCACATTATTAGGAGAATCCTATTAGGCCACATCCTTTGGGCGCGACACCATTTAATCTGGATAAATTGTGTTTCAAAATGCCACAGTTAAGACACCACGTGTGCAAGCATCTCGGTCATTGTGAAGCTTTTAACAGCTCGGCCAGTTCAAAGCATTACAAAATTCTGAGTTGACAACAGACAGACATTACAACATTACAACAGAATGACAAACTCCCCCTGTCCAGTATTAGGTGGCTGACCTACTGTCTGGAGGGACCCTCACCACAGACTCAGGCCCCGGTGCCGTCGGCATCCTCTGAGCAGAAAAACGGCATTTCCAAAAACTGCATTCAGCTGTCTAGCCGGGCTGCTGCTAGCTGGGCACATCACTCTGTGCCTGTAACAGGCTGTGACAGGAAGCGTATGATGGCGCCGTGCACCCAGCCTGATTTCGCAAGGGGACGAGGGATTTTCGGATAGGGCAGAGGAAGGGATGAGGCCAGGCCTCGCTCGGGGGTGGGGTGAGGTGCTGGACAGAGATGCCACCACAGTGTAACAGGTGCGTGGCCACTGCTTGATCACTGTGCTAATACCGACCTGCGGGCTCTCCGAATCATTTTTTTCCACCCCTTGTCAATCATGTGACAGATATGATTTCTAGAATGTATTTGATTGACTTGTCACAAAAGACCAAACTGGAGATCTCTGTACTTCACATCTATCCTTTTTTCTGCCTTAGGAAATGTTGCTGTTGTTTTTTTTCTTGGTTTGTTTTTCGCTGCTCTGTGAAATTTTGGTACCACAGCAATATAAAATCATTTGGAATGATCTAATATCAGCGAAATCTAATACTGAGTGAAACACAATAACATAGAAAAATATTTACAATGAATTTGAATTTTGGCTGGCACTGAGAGAGCGAGCACTGCCCTTTCTGTTCAAGCACAGGTTGGTTGTGTGGATTGTCAGGTAGCATGCACTAACAGGCCGTGTGACCTGGCTTTCAGCTTTCTGTGACATTGTGTAAAGTTTTCTTTCCAACTCGTGTGGCACGGGCCACGATGGTCTATGTGCAGGAGGAGGGCTTTGGCTTGACTTTGCTCTGCTGACAGGTAATTTCAACATTCATCTCTGATTTACGGAGGCAAAATTTTGTTAAGGTCCACTTTTCAGTGCACTCCAGATGAGGGTGATAAATCTGTCATAAGGTAAAAATTTTGTTTTGGGATGGCATATTTCAAATATCTCTGACACCCATTTTACCCAGAGTGTGAAATGTAGCTCTGGGCAGTCTGGATGGTGGCTTTTCCTTAAACACAATTATTTGTGGGCTGTTGGACGTTTGAGTAGGGGGACAAAACACAATACCTCAGTGTAAAAAAACCCCCAAATTGATACATTGATTTAAAAGCCACACAACCTTATTGTGTCCCCATATAAATGTTTTATGGATGACATCATATTCAAGGTGAGTCATAAATATAAAAAAGAAGCAGACAAGGGATTTGGGTAGTAAAAGCGTACAGTGACGATATGCACTTGCTGGCAGCCATATTAAGATGAAAACAATTGTATTCGTGCCTCTCTGTGTGGCCTAGTTTTGAGGCTCATTGAAAATGACTCTGCTGATGTGTCTCCTGCTGTGTGTATGTGACTTAGACAAGATCCTTTTAAAAAGCTCGCCTTTACAGTAATCAGGACTCATCGTATAACAGTCCTATAGATGCAGAAATAGTGAAAGGGATGCTGGACTGTTTTATTGTTTGGGAAAGTGATTCCATGTTCCGGATTTAAGCAGCGGACAAGGCACATAGGTTTCACAAGCCATAAGAGGAAATATTGATTAAACCATGTTGCACACGAAAGGAGGAATGTCATGCTAAACCTGCGCTAAACCTGTGCGCAGAGTATTCTTTTTTTATTGGCCCTCACCTGGTGATTCTACAACAGAACCAAGCAGCTAACACAGAGCTTGGGTGGCCCCCAATGGGCTGGCCTTCAAGGCCACTGAGTGGATTCCCTGATGAGGTAGAAGTTGGCAAGTGACAAGACAGAAACCTCACCGAGCTGAACAGTCACGCAGCGGGGGAAAAGTTGTACACTGACAGTGGAGGCTTTGCAGAACGTACTGGTGACAACAGTGGAATGTGTTGGTATTTTTAAATCCCAGATAAAAAGCACAGCTTGGAGAAGGCAAGCAACAGTAAGTGATTTAAGCTCCACATGAAACTGTTCACAGTCACTACCAAATTACATGTGATATCAGAACATTAAAAATATGCTTTTTTTCTTTATTTGCTTTTTTGCTGACTTCTGCTGCAACCACTGTTCCTTTCTGTCAAGTCATCTTGAGGCCCCAAACCTTTGTAATTCACTCATTAGTAACACCCATATTTGCTGGAGGAACAATGTGTGGGCTTCTACTTCACGCACCGCTCTCTGAGGTGTCTGTGAGAAGCGCAGACCTTTTAGCTTCGCTTTCACTCCGAGAACGTTCCTCGGCGTGAATACAGTGGATGGCTGTGTTCTGTTATAGCTGGGATATTTCCGTCCATGACGGTTCCTTCTGCAATCCGTTGCACGGAGCTGCCTATTCCCGGCCACAGATGCATCATCCCAGACTGGCGGATAAGAACAGCTGGCAGAAACCATGATAAATGGTAAGGCTAATTGTTTCCAATGGGATCTTCCTCCTGCCCCCCCCCCGACTGACGGATAGGAAAGCGGGCAGATGGGAAGGCAGACTCAGCGCTGGTGAGACGCATTATGACGAGAGCTGAGCGGTCTGAGATAAATGATGAACACAAGGCCGAGGGAGAACAAAAAGGGCCACTCAGATCAAGAGCTCTTTCAGTATGGAGGACTCTAGGAAGGCGTTTTCGAGTGGCTCCCCGCTGGTCCCATGAGACACTGCAGACCAGAGTGGAGCTTGCTAGCATGCCAACGACAGAGCCCTGTGTTTCAGGGGCTGCGGGCAAGGGTGAACCTCGCTCCCACCTCACCCACCAGCTTTTCCTGGGGGGGAGGGGGTCTCTGAACCACGGTTCAACATAGAGAGTGTGTCGGTGATCCATTTAACCAAGCCAGTTCAGTTCAGTTCAATGCCCTGAGGCCAAAAGCAGTTAGTCTAAAGGAACATTTGTCATAAAAACAAGATGTTGATTACTATATTGAAAAAGAAGAAGTTCTCTCATTGGGTTCTTAAGTTTAACTTTTGGAAGTATTTTAGCTATTTATCTGTGAATTGTAAAGAAATAAAATCTTCACTGTCAACTACAAGGTTTTAAACCATATAATACATTCTGGGAAAATCTGAAGAAAGACTGTGTCGTGACATTCACATCCATTGTTAGCTACAATGCAAGATGCCCTTGTCCAGAACAAATGCCACACACTGCATTTTACACATTGCAGCAGCTCATTTACTGAAGCAATCAGTCATCCAGCTCAAGGCTGTGGAGGCAGTGGATTTTAATAGGTACCCTAATGGTTGTCTAGTCTCCAAACCACTACTCCACGTTACGGCCTAGCTACAGACATAGCTCATCTCTTTCCTCCACAGACTTCAGGGGCTTAATTAATCATCCCTCTTTACAACTTGTCCTTCATTTAGACCAGTGAATCTAGTTATTCATATTAGTGTTGGTGTTATTGTTACCTAAACATTGCTATGTGTTTTAACTGTCACTGATACTTATAAAAAATGTTGTACAAAATTAAACAAGTAATACATGTTTAAATATGTTAGTTAAAAAGGACAAGGCAGCTGAAATATGCAGTGCTTTCGATATTGCATTCAGACTGAGACAGATGGGTACCAGCACTGTGAGTGCTGAACTGAAACCACCGCAACGCCAACCTTTTTGGTCATCAGATGTAGAGCATTTGTTCAAAGCAACAGAACCTGTTAGATTTATCTTTTCCTTAACAAATCAGTAGAAAACTGATATCCAGTTCATTCATGTATCATAAAAAAGTGCTCAAAAAAGAGGGTCACATGTTGAAAACATTTCCCTCTGGAAAATTTCCAGTCCTGCCCCTGGACATATATATCTACAAAAGTGATTTAGGAGGTGATTAAGTGTGGATTTGACAGGCACAGGTAGACTCACTTGTGTAATGCGCTGGGAGGTAGCTTTGTTTTCTCCAGTTGCCCGTAGCAGCTGGTCTTGGCCTCTGGGATGTCGCCAAACTCTTCCAGCATGGACGCCGCCGCCGTGGTGATAATCCCAAGCCCGTCCCGCACCCGGGCCTCCAGGGGGTAGTCCCAGTCATCGTAGGACACCGAGATCATCCCGGAGGGGAACTCGTCCGGGGTGATCTCCGGGTTGCCGGTGGTCAGGCTGGGCACGATCCAGATGAAGCCGAACCCTGTGAGGCCCAGGGAGCGCGCCTCCTCCAGGATGTAGACCGCCTCGTCCTTGGAGCAGTACAGCAGGATGACCGGGGACTGGATCTTCTTCAGCTGGATCTGGGTCTTGGTGTCCCCGTCCACCGCGTCCAGGGTGATGGTGTTCTGCAGGTCCCAGCCCACAAAGCTGTTGTCCACAGTGGTCTTCAGGATGGCGATGAAGTCCTGGTAGCCGGGGAACTTGCTAGTCACTATGGAGAAGACGTGCCAGTCGTACTCCTCCATGATGTTCAGCATCAGCAGCGCCTCCTGCTGGATGGAGGCCCCAAACTGGAAGAACGTGGACTTCACATCCTGCAAGAAAGCGAAAAAGAGGACGCTCAGTTTCCCTGCAACCTAGCGCAGTGCAAGTCAGAAAACATAAGCAACAGGGTGAGCTTTTTGTGCTCAGAAAGTAAGAATTGCAGACATCTCCCACAGTCTCAAAATCAATGATTTAGAAAAGTAATGTTATTCACTTATGATCAGTGGCGCACTGGTCATCGGGCATACCAGGACAAATCCTGGTGGGCCGCTGCATCGGTGGGCAGTCAAAAAATCCATAAGGTTTTCACCAGCCCTGTCTGTCTCTTCACCCTCTCTGTGTGCCTGTCATTCGGGGTGTGCATGAGAGCATGCTGCGTGCGTGTTCTGGGACTGGGCTCACTGGCCAATCACAACCAAGTTAGTTAATGTGCGTTAACATTGTACACCAAGGGCGTTTCTAGCTTGACTTTTTTTTTTTTTTTTTTGAAGGGAGATTGGCATCGGTCAGTTGGGGAGGTTATGTCTACCTTTATAATAAATAAATATTATTACACCTTTAGACGCTGCAAGTCAAGTTCTGCTCTGTTACACAGCCTGTCTGTTGTTTTGCTATAAACACCTCCTTTTTCAGGGCAAAAATATTTGGGGCTAGGCTTAAAATATTCGGGGCTATAGCCCCGAATGATTGGACCTAATGACGCCACTGTTCTAGACTAATGCAAAAATAGTGCACAGCAGTGAGATAGCCAACTAAAGCCATGGACACGAAAATGTCAAAAAGTAAAGGAGGGGCCAAAAAAATTAGAGAAAAAAAGGAAGGCATTAGAGGCACAAGCTTCCAAATGTAAAAAAAAAAATGACATACAGTTTGGGCATCAGCATCCTCAAGTGGCCAGCAACGCTACTTTTGAGGAGCAGAGTAAAGCAGTAAGATGGACGTTAAATAGTAACAAGTAGCCTATCAGTGAGGTCGTTTTGTGACCACAAGTTACAGCAGTTTTAACTGAACATGTAGCCTATAATTTAATCCTTTTGCACATAATTTATTTTTTATGCTATGTAGCGGACATGTTACGTTACATGGTTCGTTATGTTTTCATTAGCGTTATTAAACTTCTCATGGTTTTCAGTTAGCATTTGCTATATTTTTTAATGTTAAATCACTGTTTCCTCAAAGCTGAAATTAGCTAGAATTTTTCCAATCTAGTTTTCTAATCGCTAAACGGCTAATCACACCGGTCTGACCATATGTGCGAAAGGGTTAAGCCATGCTGATGGCGTGTTACAATATAAGCCTAATATCTCTGCCTACTGAAATATGTCCTGGAATAGACATATGCTACTTCCCATTGCAAAAGCCTTTGAATACATTCAGAATCACCTGTCAAACATTAAAACACCTTAAAACATAACACAAAATTATATAAACATTTGCATATTTTTTTTGCAGGTTAGAGTTGCAATAAATACATACGTAATTACATTAACCCCCCCCCCCCCCCCCCCCAACCGTAACTCACTGTCATATGTACTGTACATATGTAATCAACCCTCACCTTAAAACACCTTAAAACATGACACAAAATGTGAGAAACATTTGAAACATTTGGGTTGGAATAAATACATATGTAATTACATCCCCCCCAACTGTAACTGACTGTCATATATACTGATATACTGTACATATGTAATCAACCCTCACCTCAGGATAAGTGCTAGGCTGAATTTCTTTCCCAGTACACCCCTGCTTATGATCAATGCTTCACACAAGAGGATGGAAATGACAGAGAATGATTCAGATACAGACAGAATTACAACCATCAGCCCAGGCATTTTCTTGCATCATTGTAAGATGCTGTTATTTTGAGATCAATTTGAAACCTTTATTAAAACACAATGAGGCCTATATACTGAGACATAAATGGGGTTTCATACTGAGAAATGTCAGAATACCGGGAATCATGCTGTAAGTAATGTAATACGGGGATCGATAATAAGAAAAAAGTGAATAATAAGTAAAATATACACAAGATCCTCAGAGAAACACTGCTGCCACACAGTTGTAAAACTCGAAGTCTGCCTTCAGAACAATTTCCTCCTATCTCCTTACACTATTGAAGATTTAAAACTGAGGTCAACAGAGAGAAAGACTGACACACAAATTAGATATATCACTCTTTTCAGGCCCAGCTATGAAGGAATGAATAAAAAAAAAAATCAAGGGTTAGCCAATACAAGTGACAGATGGCTTTTCTCCCATCCGTGTAATCATGTATCATCTCCTCGCTCTCCTTTGAGAGTACTTACACTGCCTCTGTTCGGCAAAGTACCAGCACCCCTTTCAAACTCCATTCAGGTAACAGTAGAATATGAGCGAGGATACATTTTAAAAGCAGCAGGGAGCTTCTGTCCTAGCGTTCGCGCGTCGCTCACGGAGGAGAACTTACACGTTACATTACAGGGTGTATTTGCTTAGCAGGTGTCCAGGGTGACCTACACTGCATTTAGCTTTGCTCTTTGTTCTTTTGTGCAGCCGGATGGCTATTTTGTGAGACAGTTCAGGTGAAGTGCCTTACTCAAAGGAGAAACCACACAACATGCTCTGGGGTACAGGTTTAGCTCATTATCCATGGTACTGTGCTGCTATTGGGTCACTCTAACTATCATTTCTGTATCAAGTGAGGGGTGGGACTTTTTTGGGTGGGGGGCAATTTGGACATTTTGGACAGAGGGATGAAATGTAAAATGCTTTGTATTTATTTGGGAAAAAAATGGCTTATTTTGAAAAGGCAAAACAAAAAATGAATGCCAAATAGATATGACCGGGATAAAAAAACATAGCATCCAATGGCCAAAACATATTGGGGAGCACACAGAGCTCATGGGACTCATCATCATGTGCTCTGGGAAAGACATCAGAGCACAAGCAGGGGGAAAGGGGGATCCTTTATTTCAGAATTCCCCTCTGATGCCCTGTCTGTTGCGCTGGCTGGAGGCCATCTCCTGGTCCGGCGACAACCATGAACTGAGCGCCACTCCACCCCCACCATTTAGCACTGCCTTGCACGTCCCGTCGTCTGTTTCAGTGGATGGAATTTAATGAAGTGTCCTCTGTTGTATTAATCGCAGTGACAGAGCACTTCAACCGCTGCTGACCTGCTGAACGGACCCGCGGTCTGGTGACAAGAACTACGCCCGTGTATCGACACGTACACCTTTGCTTGAGCTTACATTATTACTGTTACAATTACTCACTAACTTTCCCTGTGCTGTGAACGATGAGAAAAGAGGAGACAGTACCAAGCTCAGATCTTAATTCTAGTGCAGGCACAACAATCGCAAGGAACACAGCACAACCTTGATAATGAGCACAGCGCTTGCAGGTAGTACAACTTGCGAACCAAATTATACTTGTTTACAGATGCTAATTGTGATTTACTTTTTGCTTTGTGAAACACAATTGGGAGGTTCTGGGAAGGGTCACAAGACCCTACAGCAAACAAAGGAGGTCTGTCATGTGAAAGCGAGCACCAAGGTATTGTTGCAAGGTGCCGTATGTAATTATGAAAACCTGGAAAATCACATTTCTGTTCCTCGTTAAGACTATGCGTAAAAACTGGAGACAAGGTTTTGCACATTTAAAGTAACGTCCCCATACAATAATTAAATTTGACTGGGCTTAATTAACATTATTTGAAAATGGAGCTTGAGATAATTAATTGTCATAGACACTTGTGTGAAGTATTTCTTAAGTATGAGAAAGTTGCTTTTTGGTGAAAGAATTCGCCAGGTTTGGAGCTGCGGGTTATCCACAGTGAAATGTAATATGTTTTCTTTATGTTTGCTACATTTTCAGGCAAGATAAACAGTATATATATATACAGTGTTAAATTTAGTTCACTAAAATAGGTACATTAACTGGCTTCTGTATATGAACATCACTAAATGTTTTTAAATCTGGTGGTAAAAACATTTGGCATTGAGAGATGGGGTAGTAATGTAGGTGATGGGCGAGGCACTGATTTTGTTACAGGGAATACTTAAACTGGTCAGTCTGGATTACCTCAAGATGTAAACAGGTAATCATTAAGGTAAAATGCACCACCTCTCCAGCAAATCAGCAAATCATGACAATTTACACTGCAGTCAGAAGGGTTGTGATCAATAACGACTGTTTTTCTTTGCTGTTTTTTTTTTTTTAAATCAATTTCATCCAAAACCACCCTGCTACAGCAAGGGGCTTGCCTCCTCCTCATGAATTCATTCCACAACCTCAAATTGTGCAGCATGGACAAATTCTGACAAATTTTGACAAATTCACCCTGTTAGATGTGATAGTTTTTGAGCTGAAATTCCATTACAGCAGGGTGGGAACAGAAGGAGGTGCCCCTACAGTCAGTGTCATGTAGTGTTGCTATCGCTGCCAAAAAACCTTCCCCTCTCCTTTTGCTCTTTGTGCACACAGCCATGCTGAGGGAGGGTGCTGGGGGTGGGGGTGTGGCAGAGTGAGGGAGAGAATGTGACAGTCAGAGAGAGAGGGGTGTGGTAGAGAGGGAACGAGAGACGTGGAGAAAGAGGAGGGGTGTGAAAAAGTCAGATGGAGTATGAGAGGGGGGGAACAGAGAAATGAAAACAAGATGTGCATTTGTGTGTGTGTGTGTGTGTGTGTGTGTGTGTGTGTGTGTGTGTGCGTGCAGCAGGGCTGTGAACATTTGCCACTTAAAGGTCACAGACACTGTAGTGTCACAGAGGATAGACAATCTCCTCCAAAAGATTCCTCCTGTGATGAGCAGAAACCACAGTAAATGGCCCCACAGTCCACAATCCAAACGCAGAGCCCAGGTCCAGGGCTGTATCTCAAAGGTTGCCAGCTCGATTCCCAAGTGGGCCACTGCTGTTACACCATGGGCCAAGGTACTTAAGTCAAACTGTCTCAGTAAATATCCCACTGTGTGACTAGACAACATGTAATAATGTAAACCATGTAAATCACTCCGGATAAGAGCAGCTGCTATAATGTAAACTACTCACTCAAGAATTCATTTGGTTTACCATTATAAGTGACACATTATACAAAGCATAACGTCATAAGGCATTCACAAAGCATGCATTACAACTTTATGAGTATTGCATTACTACTTTATAAGCCAGTTATAAGCAGTTGATGTGCTTTACGACAGACAAGCGCCCTGGGGGAAGAGCTTAGCTGGGTGGGCCGACTACAAACTCAAATCAATGATCCTCATGATTTATAGATCCTTAGTCCAAGATAAAACCCACTCCCCCTGGGTCTGATTATCCCACAGAACCCCTCTGCCTGTCGTTTATTTATATAAGGCCACCAGCATGCTTGAGAGAATACCGCTTAGTATACTCTGACCCGGAGTGTGTATCTGTCAAACTCCCCCACATCTGTCCTACATCAGAGAGTGAGCATGGTGAAGGTGGAGGTGGGGGGTTTATGGGCTGTAGGGAGCACATGGACCCTGCATTTATAGTGAGTGTGCTTAATGCATGTGAGAGTCATGTTAGAACAGACCACCAGGAGGGTTATCAGCAGACAATATGGAAGCAGTACTCTCTGCTCTGCTGACACAGGGAAAGCAGTCATATACCCCCCAACAACAATCATGCCACCGGTCTCAGCAGCGAGCAAGCAGGTGTGCGCAGCAGCAGCTCTGCCGAGCGTCGTGGCACCCCCACCCCCCCAGCCCTTGCCACCGTGGCGACGTATCCTGCCAGTCATGTTAATGCGAAGGCAAACTCAGATCAGAGCAGAGGACAGCAGCCATCCGAGCTGGCCAAGTGAGCAACAGGCCTCCCAGCCATTCAATATGGAGGTGTACTGATTATGTAAGGCTCAGTGCTCTGCGCGTGTGTGTGTGTGGGTGTGTGTGTGGGTGTGTGGGTGTTTGGGTGGGTGTGAATATTCATGTGTGCAAGAGACTGTGTGGACTTGATTCCCACCAACCCCATAACACACATATACACACAGACACACACACAAACACACACATGCGCACACACACACACACACACACATACACACACACAGCCCTACATTAGCTTTGTACTCTCAGTACTGGCACTCTTTTCTGATGTCCTTTGCCCTTAAAGAGCACCCACGGCTTCCCTTTAAAAATCATCTGTGTCATTTTTACTTTACAGCAATCATTTAAACCACATGCCTGATGTAATGCTTAAGGAACAGTGTGCGTAACACACATGGCTGTCCTTTCTATTCCCAGGTAGGCCAATGCTGTTGTACCTTTGAGCTAGCTACTCTGCCCAGACTGCCTCAGTGAACATCCTGCTTTATGAATGGATAGCTTGTAATAATGTAAGCTACTGTATTTAAGTCACTCTGGGTAAGAGCATCAGCTAAGCAATTTTTTTTTTAAATATTACAAAAGGAAATGCAGCTTGAATGTGCATTACACAAAGGAAAGGTCAATAAGTATTTGGAACTGAACCCCAAGGAAAGTGCTTTTTGCACTGGACCCAAGGAGGCTGATTTATAAACACTTCATTCAGTACGTCCAGCCAAGCACTTTCCCTGCATTTCCCCTTCTAATAAAATTACGCTGGGTGCTTTATATAAAATGTATGTATGTATTGCTAGTTTCTAGCTCAAAATTCATGCCAAAACCCATTTCCCCTGTTGCCAAATATGCGAGATGTGTGAAAATCTGAGAATACAGAGGAAGCCTTTATGTCATTTTGCTTGCAGACAGCGGGGGCAGGAGCACGCTAATCCTTTGTAGGTATTCTCCTGTGATTAAACCACTGCTTCCCGCTATAATAGCATCAGAGGATCACATGGAGGTAAAGTATACAGACCAGTTACCATAATCAAAACTCCCGCAGTGGATTATCGCCGTAGACTGGGGTAGATTCGCAACAAACAGAAAGAAAACAGAAAACACAGCTGAAAAGATGGCTGAGGGCTCAAACCCATGGCTCTGTTGTTTTTTTTTTCCCCCTTCTTTTTGTATCTGTATGAGAACAAGGCAGCAGATTAATTCAGAAGTTAAGGTTCCTAAGTCAGGCTCATTTTCCCAAAGAACAGCCTACTTTTTTTATCCGGTGAATCGAGCTAATTCGCCGATTCTGCTCACCCACAGTTAAGTGCCGGGGGGCATTAGGTGGAGATTGGGCACCTGATTCTACTCCCTCTCACCGAACTCCCCATGCACTAATTATCCCCATCCACTCAGGGGATTAACAAACCCGTGCTTCCCTCCCAGCACCCAAAAGAGCCTCCTCCCTCTCTCTCCCTCTCTCTCTCTCTCTCTCTCTCTCTCTCTCTCTCTCTGTGTTGCACACCGTCCAGCCGTTATTTCCAGTTGGTGAAAAAAAAAGGCTGACGAGTTGAACGAATCAATGGCTATAGCCGGGCGAAGTCGAAAATGCATAAATAAACAGGAAGAAGTACGGTCCAATGACACGTCAGGAGTCATTCGGAGGGTCTCCAGTTTACCAACGGCTGTGCCCTTGAATTAGAAACAGTAATGATAAGGCTAATAAGCTGGATTTATACATCATCCCTTTGAAGGATCTGGGAGCGCTTCGGGAAGGAGGGCCCTAACTCACCGCTAATGTGTGGCACTCACATTACCCCACGTCTGCTGCCAGCAGAGCGGCATTCATTTATTCATGTATTTATTCATTCGTTCACTTGGCAGATGCTCTTATCCGGAGCAACTTAAAGCTTAATATGGCGTGATGCATTATATACATCACAGTAGAAACAGAAACAGCTTTAGTACAGTTACTGAGAGGCCAGAATGACAGTAAACACACTATTAGGTGAAAAAACAGTGTTAAAAATAAAGCATATGTATCAATAAAAATGTATTGCTTGCAAGTACCCTTAAGAGCAGCATAGTAGCATCGTACTAGACTGCACACAAAGCCTGACTATGATCTATAAAAGCAACATTAGGTCATAGTATTGTACAGTGCATGATGACACACAGTGATTCATGGGATATTATCTTGAATCATACTCTACCATACCAATGATGACTAACAATGAACCGAAAGAACTGAGATAGGCTACATCAGAATTCATTTAAGGATTCAGGACTGGATTATATCCTACAATATACGAATAAAATATACAACCCCGACAGTGGCAAAGGCTGATTTATCTGTGGGAGATATGTCGAATGAGAGCATAAGCCTGTGACATGAAGAAGCCATTCATGTAAGCTCATCATCTGCCTATAATCTAGAGTGAATCTCAGTCCAGTTTGGTCTTGAGGGGCTCATTGAAGAAGCCTGTCTCTCTTCTGCATATCCACTCCGTACAATTTGTTACATGCATGTGTAATTCTCTAAGTGAAGAAAATGACGGATGAACAGCATGTGTGATCATTAGGGTGTATTAAAAATGTATTCCCTTTGCATTGGATTTTAGACTTCTCCATCAGCTGACATGAGTGGCCGTTTCATAACATGTCCCTTACACACACTCACGCACAGTACATGACGAGGGGCATGCTGCTGGCTTTGCTGCCTCTGGAGAGACGCACTGAGACACGGGCTGATCAGGCACAATGACTGCCCGATAAAGAGGCTCGGCTCTCCAGCCGTCACTCTATTTATGACCCGTTTAAGACAGCAGCTCCCTCAATATTTAATGCCCTGCCACCTCCTCATCACAGTGGCAGAGAGGGAGCGAGAGAGAGAGAGAAAGAAAGCGAGGGAGAGGGAGAGGGAGAGGGAGAGGGAAAGAAAGAGAGGTGGGGAAAGGAGGGAAGGAGAGAGGGAAAGAGTGAGGATGGGAGAACAAGAGCAAGAGAGTAAAAGAGAGAGGGGAGAGAAGGAGAGAGAGAGTGGATGGGAAAGAGACGGAGAATGAGAGCGAGAGAGTAAAAGAGAGAGCGGAGAGAAGGAGAGAGAGAGTGGATGGGAAAGAGACGGAGAATGAGAGCGAGAGAGTAAAAGAGAGAGGGGAGAGAAGGAGAGAGAGAGTGGATGGGAAAGAGACGGAGAATGAGAGCGAGAGAGTAAAAGAGAGAGGGGAGAGAAGGAGGGAGAGAGTGGATGGGAAAGAGACGGAGAATGAGAGCGAGAGAGTAAAAGAGAGGGCTAGGGAGGGGGAGGAAGAGAAAGCAGTGGAGTGAGACAGGGCAGGAGGGCAAGAGATGGAGAGAATGCGCAAAGGTGGGAGGGAGAGAAAGGGAGAGTCAGAGAGAGAGAGGTAATAAGAGAGGGAGGGAAAACGAGCAAGAGAGCAGAGCAAGAGAGAGGGAGACAGGCAGCCAAAAAGCCCTTACGGGCTCCGAACGCACACCCCTGCACGTGCTGCCACGGCGGTAATTGGGCCGCAGTCCAGAGCCGCGTCGGGCAGCATCCCGTCAAGCCCTTCAGCCGGCGCGAACGCGCCTGTCCGTCCCGGAGACACGTCCCTTTAGTCATCCGCCGCCTAATCCGCGAGGATCCATCTCCCTTCCCGGGCCCTGACGACGGCGTGCCCCTCACGATCCGGCTCATTAGACAGGGGCGCATGAGAGCTCGCTCCCCGGGTTCGGTCGCCCACTCCCTCTCACTCGGCTCGTCCGGCTGATTGGCCGCCATTGCTGAATGCTTCTGCAGTTCGACCATAACTGGACCGTAAGTTTGATCTTGTCACAGCACTGCAGTGCAAAGTCGTGATTTACGATCTGCTATGAAAACTCAATATATGACAATATGTTTGTGGAGCATATTTTCTAATGTAATTACTACATCACAATGTAAAATATACAGTATATTTAGTTTGGCAATTTATTTTAACACAGATTTAAAATACATTCCTTCTACTTAATATTATAACATGACTTTTTATAATGAATTTAGACTGGAAATAGGCCTTGAAAAACATGCCTTCTAACAAAATAAATTAAAATCCTGATGCCATAATCAAATAAAACAAATTGCAAAAAGGTTCCTCTCAAAGGTCAACCTGATCTATAAAATCCAATCCGAGGACACAGCCCACACTCAGTACTGACATCCCATTCCATGATAGGCAGATTATCTACCCTTGAACCCCCCACACTCTGACCACAGATAATTACTCACATGCAACGTGCAACTCAACACATAAAATTGCGTGAATAATTCAGGTCTAGTGCAATTTGTAAGCTGACAGGCCGACAAAAGAACATAGGGAGAAAAGGCCATATTACATGAGGCAATTTACTGGCAACCTTTGTCCCTTGCAACCAGGTCCACCTCAGACTGCTGCATAGAACACAGTGTATTCCGTCACTGCATTCACAGCCACGGTTTCAGCCCGTCTCACCGAGTCAATATCAGTTCCATGCAGCTTTGTCCAATCAGAATGCGTATGTGTATCACAAAACTTGCTTCTGCCTAAACAATATCAAGCAGCCAGCTTCCCTCAACCATCCTTGTTTTTTTCTTTTGTTTGCTGTCAAACATTTCTGTGAGGTTCAATGTAATAAAAACAACCCATGCCCCAGTTTCCTTTTTTAATTTGAGCAGTCAACATTTGACCGCAGCAAAGCAGTGAACTTGCATCCAGACACGTCTTGCGATCTTAATTGAATTACTTTTTACCGGTATGCTAATTTGCAACGGTGACTCATTATGTGAACGGATATTGCTTTGGTTCTTCACGATTTAAAGTGCAATTGAATTACCCATAAATCATGCCATGACTGATCACACCAATCTCTGTATATATGTGTTTTTTTTTAATGTAAGTAGCTTCAAGCAACAAGGGAGCCCAAATGAAAGCCTCCATGGAGAGGCTCTAAACAGCCCATCAGGAAGCTAATGCATTCATGAGGATTCACTGTGAAAAACAGAAACAGAAACAGCAGCCATTGCTAACGAGTTCTCAAACCATTCTGTTAAGTGTACCTGGGCTGACTGTCATGACCCATTCTCATGAAACCAAATGTGCTGACCCCTGCCTGACTCTCACTTTAAGCTGTAAGTATAGCATTTAACCATGGAAGACCTTTACACCAAATGCAGGCCAAAACCACTCTTTAGTAATGAATGGCTCTGCCATTAATGCATGAATGTGTGTATGAATAGGTTTTTAGAATAATTATAATAAAACCAAAGATAACACTGCAATGAAAGCATACACAGCAAGGCCCAAAAGAGACCTGTGGTCTAGAACACTGGGAAAAATCACATTTTCCCGTCAGGAGCCCTTGTCATTTGAGGAGCAAATAAAGGATGAATCCTCTTCGGTGTGAGATAAAAAAAAGAAAATAACAGACGGTTCAGATTTGTTAGTCTGTGTGCTTTCTGAGCTTGCAGTCACAACTGTCTTTTTGTTGTTGCTGTTGTTTTTCTGTCAGGAATTTTTAACAAGCACTGAAGCCCCACAGGGCTAAACTGGCAGAAGAAGAGAAACTTTTTTCCGTACAACAGAGAGTATGAGAAACGTTTACACAATCCCTCTTGCCCTCTCTCTCTCTCTGTCTGTCTATCGGTCTGTCTGTTTGTCAGCCTCTTTCTCAGCCTCTTTCTCGCTGTCTGTCTCTCACTGTGTCTGTGTGTCTGTCCGTCTCTCACTCTCTTTCTCTCAGGGCTCAGTTGGGTGGGGCACTATTGGCTGCTGGGCTCTTCCCCCTCTCTGGGTGGATGACGAGTGTCTGGCTGTCCCCAGTGATGGTGTGGTGGGTGGAGGGGGCCTTGCCAAGTGCTGCATTCTGCCAAGACTCCCTCCTGGTCTCTCTCTTTCTCTCTCTCTTTAAAACTCTCTCTTTCTCTCTCTCTCTCTCTCACTCTCTCTCTCTCTCTCTCCCTTTCTCGATCAGGCTGCCTTTCTGTCTGTTAGCCTCTCTCTCTCTCTCTTTCTCTCTCTCTCTCTCTCTCTCTCTCTCTCTCTCTCTCTCTCCATTCTAATGGCACACAAAGCTCTGGGGATCCAGAAATTCACAGACATGCTCACGAGAAGGTACACTGTACACAGACTCTCTCTCAGAGTTCTCTCAGCCAAACAGCGAGCTGGAGCTGAACCCAGAGATGCTCCGCTAGAAAGCACTGCTGCTCGCATCGTCTGATTACTGAGCTCACTGCAAATCAATGCATGCATTAGTGCGCTCGACTTCCTTTGAAGAAGCCATTTAAACTGTATCAATTTAAAAGACACCGGGGTGGCTCTACAAGAAAACAACACCCAGGGAAAGTGCTTGGCTGGACACACAGAGCGTTGACAAATCTGTAAATTTATAAATCATTCATAAAGGTACACCTCCCTGATGTTGCCAAGGGCTTGGCTCATCCACCTAAACGTTTTCCTGAGGGTTCATTCTCAAAAACTCAGATACAGGACCACAACCTCCAGCAGACTTTTGAACAGTATTCCGGAGGCGCAAGGTGTTAGATGTACAGGGGTAACTGCAAGGTTAGCTACTTACCATTCAGCATCAGAGGATCAACGTGCTGTAGATGCCTTTCCAGAACCCTGAGCCTTTTTCGCATGTGAGGAGAAATGAGCACACGCTTTCTGATTGGGTGCTGTAAATATCAGAGACTAAAGGGAGCGAGAGCCCGTGCTCAGGAGCAGATGTGACAGGAACAGCCTGAGCTCCTGTAGAGGGTGTGGGACCTGACCTCTTCGGCGCCGGGGCTGATCAGCTGACTCAAACAGGACAGCGGGAAAACTAGAGCAGGGCCCCAGCTGAGCCTCCTGGCTGCCTTTAGTGTGGAGTGGGCACGGCTAAGGAAGCCATTCCTTTTGCTTGCGTTAAGCTGCATTCAGACCCAAGCAGACATGACCGATGGAGCGCCACGATTGGCTGTGAGGACCACGGGGGTTATGTAAAGAGCCAAAAAAAAAAAAAAACAAGCTCCCGCAAGCTTGGGTGCCTTCAATCAGCCACCACAAGAAGCCACGTGATTAATATTGCAGGAGACAATAATAAAAAATCCATAACCTGATCTTGTTCGTCTGCTTTTGCCATTGCCTTTTTTTTCCCCCTGATGGATGAGACGGCTCTCAGACAGAACACAGTCAGGTGACGTGGAGAAAGGGTCACTGCTGTGTGGTTTGTGGTGGGCCCGGTCCACATCCAGAGGGTTGTGGGTTTTAAGCATATCAAAGACTGTAAAGAGGGCACCTGCAGTCTCTCTCTCTCTCTCTGACTTAAGCAGCAGAAAATGGGATAAGCCTGAACTACGACTACATCTAGGATCTGACATAGC
Source organism: Megalops cyprinoides (assembly GCF_013368585.1). NCBI lineage: Eukaryota > Metazoa > Chordata > Actinopteri > Elopiformes > Megalopidae > Megalops > Megalops cyprinoides. The sequence goes on from NC_050601.1 coordinate 23,706,223, forward strand.
TTTGTTAATGTATCACTCCGCTTATTTCCCTATGAAAGTAAATATCAAAGTAAAAAGGAAACAGAAGATTCAGACGTCCGTGATTCGATTAGGAGTCTTTTGTTTTGTTTATTGGTTTATCTTTAAGTGCTGTTTACGCGAGGACTGACTGAACAAACGACTGTGTGTGGCAGACCGTTTTTGGCCCTTTCCTGATAAGTGCTTCTATTTAATTTTGATTGGCTGCCAGGAAACACTGCAGAGTAATTGGGCCCTGTCGCGGCCGGGCAGATGAACGCGGCCCCTGGGAGGCGTCCATCACACGCTTTGCGTCAGCGACAGGCCGGCTCAGGAGGTGGGGCGGAGCTGATGCTGGGAGGCTGGGAAGCAGTGCGGCAGTGCGGAGGGGCTACGCGCCCTGCTTCTCTAGGGTGGGGTAAGAGGGGGTCGCCCTGCTGGAGTGGCCATTCTTTCACCAGAAAAGCTAGCATGATATAGATTTCACCCACTCGATAAGAGCAAACATACACACACACAGACATACACACACACAGATGTACACACACATACATACACACGCGTGAAGGCACACGTGGATGGGATGTGTGCGCACGCAGAAATGCGCACACACACATGCACGTCAACTAAACACGTGCACACACATGCAGGCATACTAACGCAGACACATGCACACAAACACATACACTCACAGACATGAATGCAAATACACAGGTGCACTCAGTCACACGGACGTTGTTCCGCTCATTGTCATTTTCCGTGAAGTACGTTGTAAGGTGCAGTGTTCTCTCATACTGCTGCAGTTTGTCATTGTGCCTGATTGACAGGAAGCTCTTGAGTGGAGTATGGAAACACACTTGTGAAACTGCAGTTAGAAAAAAGTGGGAGGGGTTCTGCTGGAAAAATCCATGGTAATACAATAGAAGTTAAACTGCTACATAATGTGCAGATTTCAGACCTACACTTCTGTGAATTATCCTGAGCAGAATGTGTCTCTGTTTGCACACAATGTCGTCCCAAACAGAACTGTTTGTCACAGTTTGTCAGAGGACGTGGGGTCAGTGTGCAAGTGCCCCTGGCAGTTATTGGATAATCAGCAGCCAGGGCAACCAATTGGGGACTGTGACAACAACACAGCGAAGAGTCCCGGGCAGAGCCTCTGTTTATCAAAACACGCATCGACCGGTTCCCTATACGCGGCACAAACAACACCATCAGCCCCGCTATCCAATCGCACGATACAGGCACTGGCAAAACCACAGCGGTATGGATCAGGCCGACTCCGATATGATAACCCAGCAGTCTGTACGCTCCCGAGGTCTGATGAGCGTGTTTGGTACATCCCGCTGGAGAGGGGACCAGGAGGGGGGGGTGTGAAGCTTTTGACTGAGTCAGCAGTTTAATGGCTGGGAAGCGTAAGGAGGTGGAGGCCCAGCGAGAGGGAAACGGGACAGTCAATACGCACCCCCCTCCTTCCTCCTCCTCCCCTCCCGCCCACTCCCGAAAGGGATGAGTCAGCTTTAGACTCTCGGGTTCAATTCATCATCTTTCACAAATTCAGCCACTTCTCCAGGACAGGGGGCTACACACGGCTTGGGGGAGGGGTTTGTATACTTGGCTTGGCTTTCCATGTGAGGACAGGGATTTGGGGTGATGGGGAGGGGGGTGCCAGAACAGCTCACATGGACATTGGATGACTTGGGTACTTGCTGACTCTGCAACCCTGCGCTCGGCCCATCAGAGTAGCCTGACAACCTCACCGCTGCATGGGGGGGTCGAGACGCCCCTCACATCCAGGCCGTGAGAAGGTACTGATTGGAATCAGTGTTCTGCAGGCGCTCAGTCTTTTCATGGACGTGCTCAGCCTTCCTGGAAAGTCTCAGGAGTGCTCGCGTGAAACAACCTGTTACCAGCACCTCATGACTGCGGATGACGGCAGACTGGCAGTTTACCGTGTGACAGTACCCCACAGCACCTTGAACACCAGACATCTGCAGTGTAAAGTTCTCTTGAAACGTCACAATTTCCCAGCTGGATAAGGACTCAACTAAAACCTAAAGAGTAAAATGAGGTGCATACAAAAAGGCCTCTGGCTCCAAAAACACAAACTGCTACTTTTTGCAGCAGCAAAATTTTTTACTCAACAGTTTATTTGCTTTGCAGATGCCCTTATCCACAGCTTTCCTTTTTAATGTTACATTTACATTTTTTAAATGTTATACATGTACTCAGCTGTACTCGGGCAGCAGTGCTTTGCTAAATGGCATATGGCCAGTGCCCTCCCTGGGAGCTGATTCTACAGCCTTCTGCTTACAAGCCCAGATCCTTTACTCCTGGGCCTCAGCACTACTCCCATGGTACAGGATAGCAGCACAAGAGATAGCCGAACACGTCCCATAACATGAGAACCTAATCCATTTCTGTTAAGCCTTCTCAGGGGAAAGTTTAATCTAAGGACCAAACTCTTTCTCCTCAACTCCTCAAATCTGACTACTGGAAAAAAAAAGCTTTCGAAAAAGCTGAAATGATTTTGTTCAAGACATGAAATAAAATGTCCATTTAATTTCATTGTAGACAAATGTGGGTTGGGTTGCGTCAGGGCATGTACGATTCTGCAGACAAAACTGACTCTGTAAGGATGAAAGGAAAGCCAACGCCAATTGGGTAATGCGCCTGGGATGACAGAAAGTAGCCAATCACAATGCCTGCTGCCACTTGACACAATTAAGAGCGTCTGTCTCACTTTGAGGGCATGGTATGCTAACATCAGCACTGATGGAGTGAGAGCTTCTGAGGGGTTCAGATCTTGCCCCTATTCATTGCTCTTACCTATAATGCCCCTACAGAAGAACAAAACATTCACCCTCATGTGTATAACTGACTAGTCTGGAGCTTGGTGGCAGTGTTCTGATTAGTGCGAAAGACAAGGTGAAAATGTGCTTCAATACACTAGGTGGTTTGAAATATCCAAAATATAAGGATATATGTTTGTATGTCCAAATACATGACATAGAGTAAAAAGAATATTTATTATAGTCACTTTCATATACACATTGAATTTTATGGTACATTTGATTTGGCAGGATGGTACTGACTTGATGAACTAGTTGAGCATCTCTCAATATTATTAAAAATCAAATGGACCTGAGGCAGGAGTTAAGGTTTTTATCCTCCCTTTTTTCGATTCTTTATTTTCTTCCATTCAATGCAAACTGAAAGCACACAATCTCTGTAACTACTCAACTGCAGCACTTCAACATATAACCAACCTGTCACTGTCATTGGTAAGTCTTGAATATGGGAGTACAGTCGTGCATATGAGATGCATTAAGACGCGGGAATCACTCGTAATGACAGTTTGTGTGTGACGTGGGTTACGGTCCCATCCACTCCACTCACCTCCCTCAAAAAGTGGGTGAGCCATCTGTAAACTCGCTCTGATGCACAGTTGCATGTTCAAGAAAGTGAAAATTAGGTCAGCGCTTCAGAACTCGGGTTCTAGTTCGGTCTGCATGTTCCATCTGTGTGCGTAAAGCGCAACATGTGTGGCATGCCAGGCAGAACAAAGGCAGAAACATTTGTGGGCAGGGGGATTCAGATTGCGCTAGAATATGCCTTGTTTTTATGCCATCTGAAAAGCCTTTGAAGGGTACAGCTGCGGTCAACCTCCGATTAGTTAAATGTCATGCAAATTAAACGTCAGAATGCATTTATGTGTCTGCGTGTGCGTGTGAGTCTCTCAGGTTGTCATTCTTTGTGTGTGTGTGTGTGTGCACGCGTTCCTGTGTGTGCATTCATGTGCATATGTGTGCAGTTTGTCCTCGTTTGACACCTTGGCGATTGTTTCACAGATTCATGGATCCCATTAAAAACTATGACTCACTCACAACTGTACAGCCAATAGTACATCGCTGTATTACCTTTCACATTTTGCCTCTATTTTACAACACCCGAGGGCCGCAAAGTGCACGGCAGAACTCGAGAAGAGATTGACCTACTTTTACATTTTCAAAGTTGGAAAAATCCCCCTTTTCAAAGACCTGCGCTACTTATGTTCAGGGACTTTCATCCAGAACGCTGGAGATCCTGGCTGAAGCTGCTCCGTCATTGGCTGCATGGTGAGTGAGCTGACCAATGGGCTTCAAGGTGTAGCTGAAACCCCAGCCACCACCTTAACTATGAGCTAGCACAGTCCTTTTCATCTGAAGATCCCCAGCAAAAATAGTGTATGGGTAAAAACATCTCCTCCACAGTTATAATCTTGGGAATGTATTTTACATATGTAACTAAATACATTACATGTAAAAGACTACATGCATAGTGGTACATTACCATATCATGGGGTGAAAGAAAGGAGGAGCTATCAAAGATAAGACTGGGAGAGGTGACTCACAACGTCTCTGCCACGTGGCCTCTGAGAAAAATCGCATTAAAATGTGAAGACCTCTTTTTAAAATGTGTTTCCACGAGCACTAATTAAAACTGACACTGTATGAGGCTGGCAGACAGCAGAGCCGACAACGCTGAGTGATTTTTTTCTTTTGTTTTTTTCAGGCCTGTGCCTGAAGTGGCTTGGCGGTTTCATGAGGCACACGTGCTGCATCATAATTAGCTGTTAAAAGGGAGATTACAACGGCATTGCGGCGCTGCGCTGAGTTTAGCTAATTTTAGTCACACGGAAGTGCCTCCTCGTGCTCCCTGCTGAAGCGGATACGCTACCAACAACCTCTCATGCTCTCAGTTATTGTTTTTTGTTTCCCACTTTTTTTTCTGAAAGCAATCAGTAACTGATCCAGGAACTTTTTAAGATCGTTTTGGGTACTCTACCCAGTACAGTAGCCGAAGCTGTGCTTCATTTTTCCTCTGCATTTGCGCCATTCACCTGGTCCATGGTTGGCTAGGCTGTGATTGCAGCATGCCACCCCAAAGCACTGCGATGCCGGGCTCCACCCCCCACCCCCTAACTCCACCTCATGGGCGTGGCCAGAAGATGAGCGAGAGATGCACAGACAAATGGGGTGAGGTTTCCACATATTGTGACAGGTTATGACATAACAAAGCCACAGCGCACACACCACAACATCAATCAAGCAAATTGCAGGTGTCTTGAGCAAGATACGGCAAAAAGAACTATGGAAACGTCGGTCAAACGCAAAGATAATTTCATTCCCCGCATTTCTCTCGGCACACTGCTTTGTCGGGTTTTGGGTTTTTTTTTTTTTTTTTGGTTTTGAAGTTGCGGATCAAATCGTAGCTTGACCAGGGAGGTTTAGAGAGAGAGAGAGGCTTTCATTCTCATTACTCCCACGTACAAAACAGATGACACAGCAGCAGTCACTGCTTCCGCTTCTCATCTGGAAACTAATGCAGAGAAAAGGAAGAAAAGAAAAACTCCTCATTTCCAAATCAAAGATATGTGAGTCAGATATTTATAACAAAACAGCCTTGGGAGAAACATCTCACTTTTTTTGTGCTCTGCACTTTCTTGTCTTCGGCCCACTGGCAATGACATCTTAATCCTGACGTCAGCCAAGTGGACTTGCATCACGGCAAGGAGGTGGCCCAGACTGACCCAGGAACAGTAAATCCTCCCCCCGCCGTCACATGAATAACTGCGCTTGGAGGCCAGAGGGTTGTTCTGGATACAGGAGTGTTTTAACTGTGGTGCTGTTTCTTTCTGAAAATATACGGCAACTGCATAAAGTAGCAAAGGCCTGTGTTTGTGCCTCGCACCTAAGCAATGGAAAAAAAAAACAAAGGCAAACAGTGCAATTAACTTAACAACCACCACAGAATGAGTAATGGCTGATTTAATACAGGAGCCTTTTGCTCGAGGTGATGCAAACAGACAGTTGACGTTTCAGGAGGGAAATTAATTAAGGTTATATTAGCACTGTTCTGTTCTACTTTGTGGAAATCTGTCTGGATAAAATTTTTCTTAACCTTGCTACTTTTGATGTTGATTACAAGGCACTCCTCCTTATACTAAAAAATCCCCCTTTGTTATATTACATTCATTACATTCCTTCATTTGTCCTGTAGTCCAAGCAGAAGAAGAAACCAGCAAAGAAAGATGTCATTAATAAAATGAGAAGGTAACTACAGTAACCACTCTACAAATTTTGCTGGTGTCCTGCCCCTGTTTATTTTGACCTGCGGTGAAATGCAAGCCAAAATCCCCCTGCGGGCAAGTCACAGAGCCACCTCACACAGAGGACCCTGGAGGCGTCCAGAGGAATATAGAGGCGCTGGACAAATGAAAAAGACTGGACGAACAGATACAACTTTACACTAATGAAAAATGGCCACTCTGCAGGCCCACAGATACTGGATTGAAATAAACTGGATGATGCAATTGGCATGAGGGGGCACCCTATTACTGCCAATGCAGAAACCAAGGATAGCTACATCATAAATAATGAGTCAAGGAGTCATTTGAAAAACAAAAACACTGAAATAATTATTTGCTCTTGTAATTCCTAATAAATAGATCTTGTATAAGGTCTCAAGTGAGACTTTTTTACTCAACCGATTACTATGCAATAACATCATTGCATACCATATATGTTATACTACTTCTTCTTAGGAGTGGTTACATTTATCATAGTTTGTTTTCCTACAGACATACTTTTAACGCTTGTATTTTTTAAGTGTGAGTCCTCCGCACGGGCTTCATCGGTGACTGCAGCGTAATCCTGTCTCGTCTTTGTCCCGGTGCGTGTAATGCAGCCGCATTCATCACGGGCTCTGAGCACGCTAGCACTGCGGCCGCCGCCACCTCTAATCACGTTTCAGGCCCAGCGTGGGAGAAGGCGCCGAGGTCCCGAAGAGTCAGCGGCAGCTCAGCCATTTGGCAGCAGCCTCATCTCCTTGCCCCTGACAGAAGCATGAGCATGAGCGCGGGTCCATGAGGGTGACGCCACCCAGGGAAAGGGTTTTGGTTGGGCATGTCCAATCATTTGTGTAACGGCCTTGTGTAAGCCGTTGACCCAGTGTGAGCCCAGCACCCACCCCTACACTTTCCCGGACGTTTGTTAAAAAAACTCATTTTCTTTTGAGATTGTATGTTATTGTATGTTCTAATCAAACGTGTTACATGGTAACAATGAGGCAAATTACTGATTTTGTTTCTTTTTCTAGAACACAGCCTTGTTTCAATTCTTGCATGCTACACAAAACACTGCTGACTGTCTCCTCTGAATCCCTGTGCCCTGAGCAGACAGCCAGCTGTACTGCATGCCTTATCTCCAGTCTGTGTTTACGTGAGGCTACTTTTACATGGAACAGTTATATGGGGACATAAAAATCACAAATCAATCACAAGACAAACTGACATGAGAATTCATGTCAAGGAAAAGCACTTCATATATTTTTTCGTATATCAAGCACTGACATGTTCTAAGGTTATGCGTATATTATGATATATAATCATCAACATGCACAAAAGAATTGCATGTATAGGTGGCAGCAATGGATGCACAGTATTTTGCAATTTGTATATGTTTAATATACTAGATCTTTTGATATATATAATATGTGTTTTGTAATATTTTATCACATGTTGACACATATCCCTTTTCCTAGGGGCTTTAGTGGTAGTGGTGAGGGTGTTGCTTACCATCAACAAATTAATAATCATATTGATGATAATACATAAGTGTGACTGACCTCTGAGCTGAAGGTTAAACCAAATGGGAGAATGGCTCCCAACATTACAGACGGGGGGGGGTGACACAGGGACGACCTGTGTGTTTAAAGGTGACATCCTGGGAACATGCTCTGAGGCACGTCTAGCCAGCCATCAAAGCAAGTAAGAGGGGAGTAAACAGGGCAATGACTGTTTAACCTTAACAACTGGAGCCCCCCCCCCCCCTCCCCACTTTGTGCGACTTGCTATGTGATGATTTCTGTGAGAATGCCATAAAACACAGTGTTTTGACAAAGGGAAATGTGAGGACACGGGACAGGGTGCTGTCGAGGGAAAAGGTCAGAGGTTAATTAGCCCACAGATCTTTGGGCTTTTCACTTTAAATTAACTGTTAGCTTGATGCCCGTGACATTTTCATCAATTCCGTGCCAGAACGTAAGGTCATCCACGGTTGTTTTTGTCCTATTAGGACATTTCTTATCCTCATCTCTAACCGCCGGGCTCAAAGGTCAGGGTTCAGCCATCTCCCTTTCACTCTCACCTGTACACATATGACGGACTGCTGCAGCTAAAAGCTATAGGGAGAAGCTCAGCAAGGTATGGAGGACAGAGCAATGCATCTTTCCTCTTGAGAAAATTATATGCCAGTGTATCCTGAAATATGAAATGTATTTCAAAGGGCAAAATGTACTACGAAATGAGAAGAAAAAATAAAACATTGTAACATAAATGTATAAAATAAATTCTTCCCTCTAAACTACATGCTGCATTAAACTACATTTCCTGCAATATTCCAAAATATGCAATAAATTTTAATATGCATTGAAGCTGTTCTTTATAGTTTGGACTCTACAATTCACATTACTACTTGACTGTTCTGTGCAGATAGTCACTTCTGTTATGTAACAGTATGATGTAATTCTTCCTGATCTCTCGGGATTTTCGGCGGTAAACCCAGGAGAGATGCACTGCCTAATCGAGAGCTTACAAACAGATGGACACACGCGAGCCAGATAATTAGCGAGCGCTTACTTATACCAGAAGCACAAATTGGCCTCGCTAACGTGCTTAATCAATTCCGTTTACAAGCTGGTAGGGAGTGCCGGCTAGGTGATAACCGTTCCCATGCACCACGTGACCCACAGAAGCCAAGGAGGTTTGCTTATTGAAAGGTTCCATCAGCCTTATGGTTAATTCCTTACTAGGGCAACCTTGTGTGTTGCCCTGCGCGCAAAAGGAAACAAAAATCTCTTCCGCCTTTCATCTGGCGGGGTTAATTAAAACGTAGAATAGAGCAGACCCGCCGGAGCGCGGGGCAGGCGTTAATACATTTCCTCAGAGGGTCCAGCTTAATGAGAGACTACGATAACGCTGTTCAGCTGGGACGGCCTGACGTAGCCCTCACGCCGTCTGCGGCGGGTTGCCAGCCTGCAGAGACCATTTACACAATTAGAATTCCTTCAGATAGCACAGAGGTGCGTGAACGGAGGGGCAAAAAGGGAGTTCTGGTAGAAACATCGCTCACCAAAATACATCGGAGTTCCTTTCTCTGGAGGACTACTGTGTACGTTTTTTTTGCCAGAGCAAGAACATGTGTTTGGAGTCATTGTTCTCTTTTGTTGGACATTTGAATCAATGGAAAAATGTGTGTGTGTGTGTGTGTTGGGAGAGGGGGGGGCGGGTTGGTTGCTCAATTATATCTTGTCAATTATATCTTTACATAAAGTGATAATAGCTGGCCATCTCCACATTGCCCACATTCTTTCTAATTTAAGAGAAAATCACATCTTCACACAACATTGCCTCTCTTCTCCCTTTGCTGTCTTGATATGACATCATGGAAACGCAGCACATCCTCACAGTGTTTGTATCACCAGCAGACACAGCGCAGGCCCACTGACCTCTCTCTTATCTGGATGGATTGAGAGCAGGCTCAGAGAATGAGACGAGCCCATCCAGCTCTTTTAAAGGTCAGTGTATCTGTGCAGACTTTTGTCTGCAGGTGACACGGGCCCACCCGGCACGTGCCTTGGTGCAGGAACATCACACAAGAAAACGCACAAGCGTTGTTGTGAAGGGTCAGAGCAACACACCGAGGAGCGATTCTTTTTATTTTCTCCTCATGAATATTTTGGATTTGCAGCACAGGGGCATTCATGCACAGGCACATTGATGGCTGAGTCTATCCGCAGCCCTCCGCGAGCTAAATTAAGGCGTCGCGCCACAGCGGCCTTTCTATTCCTGGATGCTGCAGACCAGGCGACAAAACAACCATTACGGCATTGTTCTTCGCATGACCGAGATGATCTCTTTATCTGCCGAGCGTGGATCCCATTAAAATATCACCTTTCAGCGCGCTCACTGACTGGGCCAAAGCAGATTTTCTTAAGCCGATTTTTTTTTTTTTTTTTTTGGCACTCATGGGACAGCATCCTCTAGACTGGCATTTCCGCAGTCGTACCGGTGGAAAAAGAATACTGTGGCGAATCGATACAGTGGCAGACAGAGAACCACAAACAAGCTCTTGTAGGATTGGCTTGGACTGCATTGCTCCTTCAAAACACAGTGCATGGAGCAGCCTTCAACAGGCGGCCCAGTGTAATTAGTGCAAATAACAGCTGTTTTCTACAGTGTGATTCCAAATTACTTGAAGTTACATGACACATGTGTAACAAATGTGTATGTCCAGATTTTAAACTGGTTTGTGCAGCTATACATAATTAACAATCACAATGTGCATCCACACAAGAGGGTTACATGGTTATGAAGTAGCTGTGAAAACACAGTAGTATGTACAAGGAGCAGTATGTAGGTACCATGAAAATAAAGAGGTAGTACATTACTTAACATTATTGTCATTTAGCAGGCACTCTTACCTACAACACTTTACACAGTGCATCTAATATATTGCTATCAATGGTAAAGTAGGACCAAAAGTGTTTACATTTTATCGCTTAATAGATGCTCTTATCCAGAGCAACGTACAAGATGAGTACATAAAACATGAGTACATTTATTGTTGATATCTAGTCAATGCTCTTACCCAGGATCTTAAACTAATGTCATAAGTGATATTTTGCTTGTGCTAATTAGCACATATTAGCACGGGCAAAATGCAATGGGGCTGAATGTCATTCTGGCACAAAAGGCAGAAATACCACCTAATTCACGCATCAAGCTTCGTTTCATTTAATCCCACAGTACGTAAGTGAGAGAGTGTCAGACCTACTACTGGCCTACCACTGTGTTAATATTTTGTGAGAAGGCGATCTTGGCAGAGTTTCTGGTCACTGCCGTGTGGTTTTTCAGTGAGCTTTGCATTGTTTGTGGCACAGGGCCTAAAAAACACTTTCAGTACTAACGTCCCTCCATGACCTGCATGTCACCTGCATTTTCAGTGATATGCAAAGGTTTATCAGCCAGTGATACAGCCACACCCATAGTGAGAAACAGGTTGCTCTGGTAACCAGGGAGGAGGTGCGTAACAGTAATGGAGCTGGGCAGGAGGGGACGTTTGGGAAAAATCCAAGTCAAATCCATCCAACGAGAGTGCATGAGAAATGATTGAATTCCCTCCAATATTTTTGTCAATGAAGTTTAATTCCTAGCATCCGTCTTCAAAATGAAATGCCTGCTCAGGACTTTGATCCAATATACCTCCCTACCCTCGCCTTTTTCATTAGTCTGCATCATGGCATCCATAATTTATCTGCAGTATCTTGGTTTGTTTTCCTAAGATTGTTACGTCATTGCTCATTGATTTCATAACCAGAAAGCTGAAGCGCTGACAATCTAAAAACAGTGCTCCCTTGGTCTGAAAAATCATTCATCTGGAACGGATCTCATGCTTGAATAGGAGCTCGCTGTCCTCCCATGCATGCTGTTCTAATGCTAAGCCAGCTCCCCCTCCACGAAACGCCGCAAAGCTGCTCTACGTGTAGTGTGGAGCTTGTGTGAATGTGATTCGACCAGGGGCGTTGATGTCACCTCCTGGAGTCATGGAGGGGGTGTAACAGACGTAGCTGGGTCTTTAGCCCGCCGAGCTAATCGCGGCCCTCATTAGGCGCCCTGTCATCTGCTGGCCAGGATGATGCATCTGATCCCTGTTGGCCCACCCCAGTTACGCATTCATGAGGCAGCGCGTGTTTTGAGGCAGTTTCTGCGTTACTCCACTTTTTTCCCATTCCAGTTTTATCAAAGAGCACTCCTTTTCTTTCTGCGTATCCTCTCCTGTCCAAACTTTAAATCTGATGGGCAAAAGGCTTCTATGGTTCCAGAAGCAAGCAAAACCAATAGGAAATATTCCCTCTGCAGGCTAACATTTTCAAAAAAAAAAACATAAATGATAAAAAAATGTCAGTATTTTAAGATGAAGACTGCTTTTGACTGACAGCTCTTAGGAGAGTTCTTTGAATGGGAGGGATCAATAAAACAAGCAGAGGAGACAGGAGTGCAGGAGTACAAAACTGGGGACAATTCAGTATGCAGCTCAAAACTGAGTAGTCTTTACTAGGAGAGCAGACTATTTTAGTATAGTGACACAAAACTGGATGGGCTTTAGTATGGAAGCCCATTGGCCATATGCTACTCCTCAACTTGGCACCGGTCCTGCTGCCTCATACAGTCTGTTAGTTTGCAACTTTTGAAATGTTTTTAGAACGTGCGGACCGTGCTCTCCAGACCAGCCGCTGGACTTGGCCCGGCCCGCGGGTCCTTCTCTTCCACAACGCTGACTCGGTCTGCAAGGCTGACTGAGCCTAAGCCTGCACTTTATTTCATCCCTCAGGGGTCTTTATCTCTTTTTTTTTAAAATAGATTCTCCTCGCTAATGAGTCCCTCTTTCTACTCCCTCTGCTTTGCAAGGAGTGAGAAAACTCTCAAGGTTATCGAGACGAGGAACCCGAACATCTTCTGCGCAACAGGGCTGCTCTCCAGAGAGTTCAACCACACAGCCAGCGACACTCAAAAGGAGCGGGGGGTGGAGGGAAAAGCAAACAGGGTTCTATCTTTGGTGTACCCCTGATACTACCATCAAACATTTAATGAGTATGTTACCACTTCTTAATTAAGTATGACTTATCAAATAAAAATAGATATGTACCCAAGTAGTAAGCAGGTAAGAATTCCATTCTTGTTACTGGTAGTCGTCTCTGAGAAGAGATGACTTGTATCATTTGTAAAAGTCAATGTCAGAGTCTGATACAATAACTCTGAATCCATCAGAATCACATTTTTGAAACAATTATTTCCAAATTATTTCAAGCTTTGAAGTTGGAAGTTTGCTACACATTTTACTACGTGCTCACCATCTGTTTTCCACATAGGGCATAATTAAGGGGAAGCAATTATTATCTGTTTTCTAACAGTATTAACAGGCCCTTAAAATAAAGTGTGACAGAAAAAAGCACACACACACACACTCCAGATCTAAGAAAAGCTACACAGCTCTGTGAGATGACGGCATAACATACTGTGTTAAATATAGGTGTGTGCGTCACTAATCCTCGGACCCAAGAAGAAAAAAATCGAAGCCTGACGGTGAACGTGTCATCCGCGGTGTGACATCACATACTGCTGCTGAATCACTGACAGGTTTTGATCAACTCCAGCAGTGACTCACGGCCAGTCACTGGTGGCGCAACACTGGGGAAATCCGACAGCCGTTCCCACGCGCGGGGGACACGGGTTTCGAGAAGACGTTGTCGTTCTTTAAGGTGCAGGGTGCTGGGGCCTCGAGCCGTAGGCTGTCGCCTCGGCTTCTTCTTTCCTAAACTTTGCTGTTGTCTTCAGATGAGGTCAAGATCATGCAAAGTGGGCAAAAGGCACCTGGTAAGGGATGGGTTTAGGGTTAGGGATCTGGTCTGAGAACAGCATTAACTTCTGTTTATTCGCTGTGCTGTGTGTGCTGTAGCTGGTGGCCTGTGGCCTACAAAAGCTAAGTGCTTCAGTGTGTGCTTCAGCTCAAGCCTCAGACCCATTACAGTAATCAGTACACTCCTTTCACATATTAACCCTCAAAATCATTAAATACGTATGTCTTTATATTATTAACTATATGTACGTACGTAAGCCATAGGCAGAGTTCAGTGTCCAAGTGCAATGCTGTTCCTGGGCTTGGAGCAGTGAGTAATTACTCCAGATCCTTAAAAGTGTAATCTGGACCCAGGGTGGAATCCGTGATAAAACACAGTGTGCACATTACATCAGTGTGTCATGTGTCTTTCTGATTATGTTTTTGCTGGCATGCACGTTGGTATCCTCATGGCTGTAAACCTGTGCTCTGAAGTGTCACAGAATCATGAGGATTTGAAAATTATCAAAGCTCCATCGTAGACGTTCACTTTAAGGTAAGGATTTCAACTTTTTGGGGTTTTTTGAGTGTGTTATAATTGCAAGACATTGTTTGGGGGGGAGGGGGAGCAATATTTTAAGAACTGGTGTCCAGTCCATGTGCTGCTCTGCGTAAGGGAGTGTCCCTCTGGCCCTCACCTGTGCTCTTGCTGGCAGTGTGTTGCAGTGCGTCTCCCCGTTAAAGCTTGTACACTGCTCCTTCATCAGCTTCATGCATGGAAGGGGGTCAGAGCTGACAGGCGAGCCATGCGCGCTGACACACATCCAAAGAGACTTAAAAGCCCCTCTCCCTCCCTTTCTCTCTCTCCCTCTCCATGTATATTTGATGCGGTCTTTACTATTTATCAGCGATCTCAATCCCTCTGACCAGTGGCCGGATGGGTGACCAAATCTCATTTCATGGTTCTTAGCCGCAGCGAGCTAATTGGAGTGAAGCGTCAGCCTCCAGGCAGGGGCGGGGTTGTTTCGGGAAGGGGGTGCCGGGTGGGGGGGGGCACGCTCATTACAGCGCGTTTTACGCACCCCGAGCGGGTGCAAGTTTGACTTGATGCGCTCGGACTACCTTCCAAACTGGGTCACGAGCGCAGAGGATGGGAAAGCTCGAGCCCACATGACAAGCGACAAGCCCCCCCACCATGAAAGACTCATGACACCAGAGCTCCCCCCCCCCCGACCACCACCCCATCTTCTTGGTCTCACACTGCATGAAAAAAACACCCTCCACCACAGGGTTCCGGCCTGCAGGTGGGCATATGTGGAGCCCGCGTTGCCACAACGTCGAGGCGAAGTTCTCAGCCTCTCCACGTGTCCTTCAGAGGCTATTTCTGCCGCCGTGCTCTCCAGTGCCTGTTTAAGCAGGACAAGGGCAGAACGCAGTGTCAGGGAAACGGAGCCATATGATGTACTGGTGGACGGTGAGGTCGTTTTTTTTCTTCTCATGCTGTATCTTAAAATTTCTCTGAGAGTGTAAGTTGCGTGACTCCCACTCCCTGACCCATAAATGTGCCCTTAATTACTTTGGCAGCGTTTCAAGTTCAAGAGCACTAAAGTGAAGAAGTTAACGTGTAGTTTCAGCGGCTCAAGATGTAATTATTGATTGGGTGGCGGGGGCGGGAGGGACGGTCATTATTGTGCTGATACCTGTTCACCTCCAAGGTGTCACAGACTTAGTATTTACTCCATTGTATCAAGGACGGTTAAAGTTTGAGTGGCTGTGGTTACGTGTTAGCAAATGCCTAGAAAGGCTAAATAACGGTGGCAAAAATGTCTTGCTTTTTACAAGACTCTGCAATCAATGCCTGTAATTACAAACAAATGACAGGGAAAGCTGAATAGGTGAAGCTAGTGAGGCGTTTCAATAATAAAAGTTATATAAAACTAAAAAGCGTGAAATGATGGAAGGGAAAAGCAGTGAGGTCACACATTTACACTGTAAGTAACTGTTATTGAAGTAGCCAGTCCCCATTTTTTTATTGTGTTGTTCTGCTTTACTTATTATGTATTTATAATCTGCTTGAAAATATTGTAAATTGCTTTTGCCTCTGTCTAAGTAAACATGGCCCATTTTCCTTCCATAGTTTTCATGCTTAAAATTAAGCATTGATTCCATTTCAATACAGTGTACGTCATTTGCTTGTGAGGCTGCACTTTCTTGTTTGAAGCCGATTTGAATTGAGGCTAAATCTGTATGATTTTGATATTGCTGCGGTTGTTGAAATGAGTTAATGTTGTTTTTTGCACATATCAAAATCATGTAACTATAACATCCTCAAAGATATGTTGCCAATAGAAATAGAAGTACTTCACCATACATTTATGTCTTTTCTGGATACTGTACTGCAGAAACACTCTTGCCAGAGTGTGAGGTGTGTATCTTGGCTCACAAATGAAAGGTCTGCTGCATCTGAAGTGGCAGGCAATACTGTACATGTGGGACTCAGATATTAAACCAATGGAAAAAAATCCAATTGCTTCTGAAAGACTTGAGTTGAGCAAAAAAGTTGTTGTCAGTAATAACAGGGCTTCTGTATCTGTGGGACACTTGTCATCTTGATACTCTGTCTCTTGTTTCAATAGCTGTTATCCAGTGTGGATCATAGCCTAAATAACAACTGATCAAACACTTTCGATCTGAAATGGCATTTGAGTGAACAGAGTGTGGAGTGACCCCCAAAGGGATGTACTCTCCACTGAGCATGAGGAAGGCCAGCTGACACTGGCCTACTTAAAACTGGAGCATAAATGTAGAGTCTGCACACATGGCTATAAGATCACACTAAAGCTTTTTGGGAAATCATTTACGACGGCCTATCGCAGCGAAGAGGGGCTCGGCTCTCTTCCACCCCGGCCAAAACGAGGGAAAAAACATTTTGCGCTTAATTCACGCGATCTGACACGTTCGGCGGAGTTCAAACGAGCTCCCTTATCTGAAATCTAAAACAAATCCTCCGATGAGATGGAGCTCCTCTAACGGCCCTGGGGCTAGCGGTTACCGCGCGCTGCAGAAATGGCTTTCATTATTCGATTGCACTCGCTGCGATGCGCACGTCTCAAAGACACCGCTATTTCCCTTTGTTCTTTAGATAAGCATCGCCCAAGCTTTGCTTTTCATTACAGATCAATTTTTTTATTGTAAAGTGCAAAAAAAAGCCCTGTTGTATCTGCCGACAGCCGCCAAGACAAACTGCATTCTGATATACTGCCCGATCTAGAGGCGTGCAAGGAATGCATTTATGGAAAGACTTATCACATTAGATGTGTACTAAAGCTGACAATGAAGCCGATTATGAGCCGAGCAAAAAAGAAATTAGGAAGCACTTTTAAGGTTTCAACGACACATATATATTTAAAGAAATCCTGGCGCTATTTTTGTTTTAATGCATGACAGGGGGATGGAGTCAGAAAGAAAACGCACAGTTGGAACGTTTCACTCTCACGGTGGGCATCTGTCAGGGGGCCCTGGGCGACAGCTGTCTCGGGGTGAGCCACTTCCTAGTACTGATGTGACGAGGTTTTCGTCAGGACGACCCTCCACAAGGGGGGAGGCACACGATGGCACAACGCCGCACGGCACAGCGCTGCCCCCCAGCCCGGGACGCGCCGCCACCCTCTCCCCGCAGCGGAGGTCCGCTTCCTCCATGACACGCCGCTCCGGCTCCCAGCGCCTGAGTAAAACCGAGAGCGTCAGCACAAAGCTGTCCTCATTTCAGATGCAGGGGGGGCCCGACTCCCCTCTGCTTCAGCCTTACCGTGAAAGGAAAAGCGAAGCGGGGAGGGGCGGGAGGGAGGCAGAGGAGAGAGCGTCGCGAGTTTGGATGTTTAACAAGGTTACTTAGATAAGCGGGCCGCTGCTGCAGTGGGCCACATAAGTATTCTGCTGGTGTAGCCGTCGGTTTTCCCCCAGCGGAGCAGCGCAGCGCGGTGCAGAGGCGCTTGGCCGGGAGGTGCGCCCCCTGGTGGAAGCTCTGGTTTCCACGCCGTCCACGCACCGCCACAAACAGAGTTCCACACATGGCTCTTGGACCGCCAGTCAGCTTCTCTCACTGGGCCGTTAAATCAAACAGGCTAACCCCAACTCAAACGTATCAGCTTGGGACAGCAGCCGCTGTTTCCCGCACAATGTTATTTGTTTTCTTACCCTCACAGCTCTTTTCTTTTCTAATCTTAGTTTCATGTCGATCAGCGAACCCCTTAAGCCAGATGTTGCAGGCTTCTGTTATAGCAGTGTATGTACATTTTATCATGTTATTAATAATCACATTAGTGTGACAGTAAAAATTTGCTCATTAGATGGTCAACAAAATAAGAACGTACAAGATAACCCCATTGTTGTGTGTGGAGCAGGTTCAACTGAAGAGACACTGCTGCTTGAGTGATTGAAATCCTACAGCACACACTGGCTGTGCATGCCATCGATAACGAGTAAACACAGATACCTTAACCTGGATGCTCATAGTGGCTCGGGGGACTGGTGAGCGCGGTCTATTTTTGTCTCCTCACATGAGAAGGCTGAGCAAAGCTGGGGAAAGTGACCTCTACAAAGAGCATGCGCTGTTTTCAAACAGTCCCAGGCCCTCTCATGCTGGGCCTAAAGTAATCCATTGCCCTTGGGTGCTGAAATGTAAATGTATAAAGCTGTCCCCACATATGCACGTGCACACACACACACACGCACACACACCTCTCCACTGCTCCTCATTTCCCTTGCGGTGAGATAGAGCAGATGGTCTCTGGTTTCGAGGGGACAGGTGGACCTAGTGCAGGAATTTACAGCAGTGCTGGACACGGGACGAGGCTCCAGGGTTGAAATGAGGGCAGTCACGGTCATCGCCGCGGTCCTCACCATACAGCAACCGGTCAATCATGGCCGCAGTTCCTCTGCCGCTGTCTTCTCTCCGGCCAGAGGAACGCCCAACCAGACCTGCGAGTTCTGTTTTTTCTAGGACTTTTTTCACAGTCATACAAATGCAGACATTTGAAAGCTGAAGAGCCAGATCATTAACAGAAAGGCAGCACAAGGTAAGCCCATGGAGGACTCGCTGCACCACAGGTTGGCTCTGGAGGTCCATTAAATCATTTATAAATGTTACATCCTTTTTAAGCCTAACAAGATGTTCAAAAGGTTGACTGTTCAAAAAGTAGACTAACGTTGACTCACTTCCCTCACTTCCTCCTACAGACACTATGATTGCCACAGTAAGCCAAAACAAGCAGGTCAGATGCCTTTTATACCCCTTTTCCAAGGTAGAGGTGGAACCTGGCTGGCTCATTATACCCCTTTTCCACTGCAGAGCTGGAACCTGCCTGGTTCATTATACCCCTTTTCCACTGTAGAGCTGGAACCTGGTCAGTTCAGATAGCTCAAGTTCCCATTATCTTGTCTTGCTGACCCATGTCCACTCAGCATGGCACTGGCCTACTTACAAGTCAGCTTAAGGCAGAGTCAGCAAGCTGTGTATCTTAACTAGGTGATACACAGGGTATGGAGAAAGGAACAGGCCAATTTTGCTGATTACAGCAAACCTCTGCAATAGATTGCAGACAAAATCAAGCAGGTCATCTCAATCTCAGTGTCAATGTGGTCATCCCCAGCATTTTCATCTGGCACTACTCTGGTTGCGAGTGATGCAGTGGAAAAGCAGAAGTACTGTACCAGGATCAGCACGCTTTGTCCCCAGCAAAGGGGGATAACGGTTCCTCGACACACACCTTCCAAACCCAACAGGGGTCGGGGTCCCTTCATTGCAAGGGAGCCTTCTTCATAGATTTCCTTCCCCGTGCAGCCCCACCGAAACTGCTCCCGGGTTTGTAATTAAGCTTGTTATTCTAAGATCGAGCGGCTGGAATTAATGAAGGCATTTGCAAAAAAAAAAAAAAATTCCCCAAGGCACTCTCAGTTCCTTTCAGTTGGCAGCTCGGCAAGACTTGTGGAAAGTTTTTTTTTTTGGACCTACAGGGAGGTCATTAGCACAGAATGGAAGCCACTGCTCTTTACAGTCCAGTGAGCACGACTGAGTCAGGGTGCAGAGAATACCAAATACTGCATGCCTCGGTCATAAGTACAAAATGCATAGATAGACAGATAGATAGATAGATAGATAGATAGAAAGAAAAGATAAGGTCATAAAGAGTGGAGGGCTAAGTAGAAAGAATTTTGGTTAATGTGAGTGTGACGCCATACACCAGAACTAAGCTTTGTACTCTGCCACTAAGTCCATATGCATAAAATAATCGCAATCACACATCTCAAAAATATTTCAAGAACATGTTAAAAATAAGCTTGAGATGAAAAGAAAGTTCCATGATCACAGAAGTGATGCAACATCCCAGAAAACTTTATATGTGTTGACTGTCACTGGTTATGAGCGTCTGTTGCCTAGAAGATACAAGTCTATGGCATAAAAAGAGACTGGACTGTGGCTATGGACTGATCCTTCCATAGTTCTGGTGAAGGTCAACCCAAAAGCAATCAAACACCTCACTCTGAAATATCATGTAAACTTCCTCTGTAACCATAGCTAACTGCATATAAACTGAGGTCATACAAATTTTGCAGTCTCTGTCCATGTTTTATGGTGCATGTAATGGCACTCAATTCATGCATTTTATTTTAAAATCCAAATTCCACATTACTCTTGGATGAATGACTTTCTTTACAAAATAATCTTGCCTGTCTCAATAGAGACAGCATTGCAGTTCTGTGCATTGTTACATTAGCCACATGTTACCAAGGAGAAAGGATGAGGTGAGGATCTAATGCTCCTGAATGGAAAGTGATGTGACCCTATAACTTCCATGTTTAGAAACGCTATTACAACTTTTATAGGCATATCGGGGAAAAGGACAAATTAGGTACTGTACAGGCGGAAAATTGGGGCTTTGTCCCTCCTTACACTGACGCAATAAAATCGTGCTCCCCGGAGACGAATGCTTGCAAGGGAGCATCATACTCTGTCTTCCTTCAAAGGCAAAAGCTGCTTGGCGTAAAATGTAATCGAAACGGCGGGAAATGAGCATGTCAGCAAAACAGTTTTGCAAAACCGTCTCACCGAGAGGCACGAGCAGACGTGGCGGCAGAGGACGAAAACATGTGCGAGGGGAAAAAGGAAAAAAAACGCTGCGAGCTGCGCTGATAATAAGCGGTGGAGAAAACAGTGGTTGGAATCGGTTATCTCCCTCGCGCGGGACCCCAGATGAGGCCCATCGCTCGGCTCGCCTTCCTAAATCAGCTCCCTGACAAACGTATTATCAAGGCTATTCTCCCGCATTAACACCCGGCAGGCCGGGCTAATAAGAGCACTTAGCGGCTGGAGCGGCGCAGTCGAAGGCGGCGTCCTTTTGGGCGGGCAGCAGCGGGGAAGATTGCAAGGGGGGCAGGAAGGAAAGATCACTTTTTGTTTCCAAACTAAAGCGGAGCAGAGACAAATTCTCTCAGCAGAGACCGCAGTGTGTGCTGCACACTGCACCATGCATGCTAGCTCCGGTCAGTCGATCTATACCTCCTGCCCAATGCTGCTGAATGCCAGCTGAGCTTGATACACACACTCAAAACCACTGTTGATATAACGGGGCCAAACACATGAATAATTTATAGAATTCAAAATCAGGGGCGCGTCTACCTATACAAGCCTGTCTTACAATATCACGGCAAGGGAGGTAGAGGGTTGCTGTCCACGGTCATAATTAGGATGGCCATAAGAATCGTTAGCTTGCCCTGAAGGTGGTGTTCATGCTGGAACATATTTTTGCCGCACTTTGAACATGCAAGAATAAATGAGTCAACAAAGATTATGGCTGATAACAAGGTTAACTCATCATGTACTTCCAGAACTGGAAGCCTCCTGGGGGTGGTTGTTGATCAGTTTTGACTTGTCAGCATCACAAGACAGGAAAGACGCGGGAGTAGAGTGCAGTGCGATGAACAGCCGGGCATCATAAAGCTACAAAGAAGCTTTGGCTGTATTTGTGTAAATACGAGCATTGGTGCTGTAACATTTTCTGTTGGGTAATCATTTAAGTGCACTTACTGTATTATTTATTCCTGTTCTTTACATACTAGTGGGAATTACTAAAAACCAGCGTGCTTGTCCACATCAATGCAATACATACTGTTATGAAGGTAAAATATACTACAACTTAAAAATGAACTGTGGACTAGATATGCCACTTTATTACTCTATTGTACAATATACATATAGCTATATTTGATATGTAATGTATGTAAAATTTCCATGTGAAAATTCCATTAAGTAATGTTGATCATATGTAAGAAAGCAAGAGTGAGACACACTGAAGCCCCTAGGACTGACAAGTGGCCATGATTCATGATTTCCAGGGGGTTCTTCGCTGTGAAACATTCCCACTGCCCGCAAGCGAGGTTTGTCCACCACATTGATCCAATGGTCTTCCGAGTGTGTCCACACCTCCTTTGTAGAACAGGCTTGGCCATCAAGCGCCACTTTGCACTCCAGCAAAACTGGCTAATTAGCACCTCAGATGTGCGAAAGGGCTGAGCATATGGAGCTGAGCTGTGCCTTCAGTCTCGCCTTTTGATTTCCGCAACGCGACGGCGCCACCCCTCCCCCCGCGTGCCTTGTCTTCCCTCCCGCCTTTCCCTTCAGGTCTGTGCAGCTGTTCGCTCATTTCTGGGGCAAGCTAACAATCGCAAACACACACACACACACACACACATACACACACACAGGTAAACACATGCACATACTTGCTCTTGCACATAAATACTCTCTCACACTTTCACACTCATCCCCTCCCCCTCATAAATACACACAGAAACATGCCCACAAACACACACACATAAAGATACATGTGCATACACAAACACACACACACTTACCCCCAAACACATACACAGACACACACACATTCACCCCCAAACACACACACACACATACAGGTACACATACATACATACTCACCCTTACATGCAAATACTTATACTCAAAGGTACAGGCAGGCACACACACATTCATCAACATGCATGCAAACACTCACACATACAGAAATACACACTTACCCCATTCCCATGTGGCCTTTACTCAGAGCTAGCCACAGCATTAGCATAACGCCAGCAGCAGCAAAGGAACTATGTAATCTGTACTCTGCTTGACCCCTGCCCCACACCCCATTTATCACTGCAGGAGTCTGGTATCTGTGTGGCCTTCTGTGCTACAGGTTAATGCTCCCTCATAATGACGGGGCAACTGGAAGTCAGTTATGCACCCCCCCCCTCCCCAAGACTAGGGAATCTGTTCATCAGCTTCTCAAGTGCCCATCTGTTGGTTTTGCACCTCCCCGTTACTCCCTCCATCAGACATCTCCCTTTCTTTCACACTGACACATGTAGAACGGGGGGGGGGGGGGGGGGGGGGATATGTCCACCTGTCTCCTGTCTTCCTGTCCCCCATGTCAATCAACATGTCCACACAGCCTCTCTCACAAAGGCACTGCTCTGCTCCACAGGAACTGGTGCTGTGCTCTCACCAAAAAAAAAATTAACCATCAGGATGCTGTAAAACTGAGCAGGCCCTTTGATCGCTGCTTCACGCCCCTCAGCCAAGTTCAGGTTTCTTTAATATGTGAAGAGCAGTTTGACCTCTAGGTGCTGGGCGTGCGCACAGGCAATTATAACCCCGTGTCGATTTCAGGCTATTGGCATTAAGGAAAGTGCTGAAGGACGCTGACTTCAAAGTATTGGGGCCAATAGATCATTTCCTCCTCAAAACTCCCAGCTGCTATCCAAATTGACCTTTGGTCATAGATTGTTTCTTCCTTTAATGGGAAATTGACCACGGGAGTCCTTGACAGTACCGTTAAAAAATTATTCTGCTATTGATGGTGTGCTGTCAAGAGATTTGCCAGTACTTTATAATTTGCTGAGATCAACAAGGATCAAAGTAGCAGCGATTAGCCAAAGGCTTTAAAACACATGTTTTTCCCTTTTTTTTGGGAGGGGGGTTTGTTCACACACACACACCTACCACTGCCAACTTGACCAGCTAATTTGGGAAGCAGGCAATTGTATGCTCCAAAGGAGGTAGAAACAGAGGAGCACAGAGAAGAGTAGAGACCCCTGGGCATTACATGACCGTAAAAGATAGTACACAAAAGCTAACCTGACATTTCCAAGTGCAGGGTCACCCACTCGTACAGTTTGTACAGAACAGGACTATTTCACCTCTCATAGGCTAAGGCCAAGATTCCCAAACTGTGGGTTTCAGTCTCTGAGACACTGGAGGGGAAATGCAAGGACTTGGCTAAAGTGAGGCACTCAGTCATGCCAATACTGCAGTCACAGATACCACATACATGTGACTATGACATAAGCATGGATATATCCCAATACCTTGTAATATGGATAATAATGGCTACTGACATGTTACCGTGGGAGCGAGAGCAGAGATGGTTATCTCCACAGACACTCAGATTATTTTGCAGTGGGGTGGGGGGGACGGGAAGGGGGAGCTATGACATGGCCCAAACTTAGGTATTTCAATACAGGCCCTCCACATCGCCCTATTACAATTTCAGGACTGCTTTCCTGTTCTTCATTTTGGACAGCCGCTATTACTGTTTGGGAGTCTCTTGATTATGGCAGACCTGTGTGTGCTCACGAATTCCAGTGTAGTGCAAGCCTCTTCCACAACTTCTACTGAAGGCAATATGCTTATAATTGAGACACTGAACTTGTTAGAGCATGAAAAATCTTTTTTGCTAACACTCTCGCACTCTAGCACTCTGCTGACCAGAGAGCAACCTTGTTTCATGTCTTGCATGTAGCCCACTCTTCTGTACTTGGTACTCATGAAACATGCTCTGATTGGCATGACATTAAATTGAGCCGCATATCTCATTAAATGTTTGTGTCAGTTCATTAAATGTTTTAAATGATATTTCATCACAATGCAATAACATATTTCTAACTCCTGAGATGTGACTGAGCGGGGGAGTCAACTAAAAATACAAATCTATTCAGGGACCCAGGAACATCTTGAGAAAGTAGGCCGAAAGCGATGAATGAGACTGTTTACCGTCTGCCAGGACAGATTCAACCCTGGCAGTGAGTCCTCAAACCAAAGACAGATGGATAACCGCTGTCACAGGTACCCAAACAGTATCAATAACCCAAATGGCTGACTATGTGGTGAATCCAAAAAGCCTTTTCTCCAGCGGTGCCCTTGGCACCTATTTGTGCAAATACCTTACAGGGCTTAGTAAAACTAATATGGCACCTAGACACAGAGTGCCTTTCCACAGGTAATTTTCAATCATTCCCCTTTTCAAAGAGACGGGTGGTTTACAAGCAGCTTTCACTGGCTCAGTGGTGATACTTTTTTTTCCATTTTGATAAGCGCCAACGGGGGAAAAAATAAAATTCTTTCATCATGAACTGTCAGTAAACATAAAGAGAGTGACTTCCAAAAAAAAATCCGCAATAAGCAGAAAACCATGAAACAGTGATAAATTAAACATTTTTTTGGTGAGTCTTAACTATGTCCTGAATAATTGAAACATTTTGCACTCAGAAAAGGCAGAGAGTTTGTGTGGCAAATTGCAGGGAGATAAATATTACATGCCGGTGTGTGTGTGTGTGTGTGTGTGTGTGTGTATGCGCGTGCGCACGTGTATGTGGGCAGGCATGCGTGCATGTGTGTGTATGTGTGTACTTGTGTGTGTGTGCGTGCATGTGTGTATGTGTATGTTCCTGCATGCGTGCATGTGGGTGTGTGTGGGGGGGAAGGGGGGTTACCAAGAGCAAAACCTGTATGTAAGTTCATACTAACACTGAAAGAATATAAACTGATGCCCTGGCATGTGAGACTATTATCATATTTATGGAATGAACATACTTAGCATAAATATTTAATGAAAAGGATCCTGAATTCAGGTCAGCTGTTACGTACAGTCACTGTTAGCTCACATACCTATTGGAGATGTTCCTGCTTTCGTTTATGTGTTCCAATGAGGGTCTTTTATTTGTTAAAATAAAAGTGCATGTCAATGCATTTTCTTCATGTTTCCTTTCCCACCTCTCACCCCCTTCTGTGTAGCACATTACATCTCAGAACAAAAAGGTAGGCAAGAAAAAACAATTCATCTTTTCTTCAAAGCAGACATTTTCTACCTAAAATTCTGTGGTGTTGTTGTTTTACAATTTCTTGCCATATTATTTTTTTCCCTCTCCAGTTCATTACACCGAATGTAATTCATGGATAGCATATTAACTTTTGACCAGAGGGAGGATATCACTGTCAGATTACAATGCACCGATGTAATGGAATCGTGACATTTTACCACTTTGCTGCTCATTCAAATCGCTGATGGAACAGACTCATTTAATCATAGGAAATGTTAGGGGCAGCAATAGTGATATTTCAGTCTTCAGAGAAACCCCTTATGCCCTCCATCCCACAGACTGCTATTAACATCTCAAGTCTCCATGAAGAGCCACCGTGCAATAGTGAAACCCAGGGAAAGGCTTTTGTTGGACGCGGCAAGATTTTAAATCTGCCTCACAAGGACCATTGACTTGGTTGTGCACTTGGCACGTGGAACTAAAAACACCTTCCCCAAGGGCTGTTTTCAAGTACTTATTGACTTTTCCCGGAGGAAAAAAAAAGATTGCATTCATTTCAAGCTCCATTTATATGAAGAAGTCAAGTCATCCTTTAATGTCACAGGGAACATCTCCATCTATAGTCTCTTGGACGGATAAATGAATTTCTCAGCAGGATATGTGGGAAGTAAATGGGGTGAGGTACTAATCGAACACTATGTGATCTCAGCATTTAAGTTTCATTTATTATTGGAATAACAGGTTTGCAATGTTTTAGCAAAACCATATATATATATATATATATATATATATATATATATATATATATATATATATATATATATATATATATACACACACACTCAGTGACCACTTTATTAGGTACACCTGTACACCTGCTCATTGATGCAAATATCTAATCAGCCAATCAGCCAATCAACTGGCAGCAACTCAATGCATAAAATCACAAAGACATAGTCAAGAGGTTCAGTTGCTTCAGTTCAGTTCAAACCAAACACCAGAATGGGTAGGAAATTTGTGATTTAAGTGACTTTGACCGTGGGATGATTGTTGGTGCCAGACGAGGTGGTTTGAGTATCTCAGAAACTGCTGATCTCCTGGGATTTTCACGCACAACAGTTTCTAGAGTGTATAGAGAAAAAACATCAAGTGAACGGCAGTTCTGTGGGTGAAAATGCCTTGTTAATGACAGAGGTCAGAGGAGAATGGCCAGACTGGTCCAAGCTGACAGGAAGGCAACAGTAACCCAAATAACCACACGTTACAACAGTGCAATGCAGAAAAGCATTTCTGAACATAAAACATGTCGAACATTGAGGTGGATGGGCTACAGCAGCAGAAGACCCCATCCAGGTACCACTTCTGTCAGCTAAGAACAGGAAACTGAGGCTACAGTGGGCACAGGTTCACCAAAACCGGATGGTAGATGATTGGAAAAACATTATCTGGTCTGATGAATCTCGATTTCTGCTGCAACATGCAGATAGTAGGGTCAGAATTTGGCGTAAGGTTCAGGCTGGAGGTGGTGGTGTAATGGTGTGGGGCACTTTTTCTTGGCACACATTAGCCACCTTAATACCAATTGAGCACCGTTTAAATGCTACAGCATACCTGAGTATTGTTGCTGACCATGTGCATCCCTTTATGACCACGGTCTACTGATCTTCTAATGGCTACTTCTAGCAGGATAACACGCCATGCCACAAAGCACATGTCATCTCAAAATGGTTTCAGGAACATGACAATGAGTTCAGTGTACTCCAATGGCCTCCACAGTCACCAGATCTCAATCCAATAGAGCACCTTTGGGATGTGGTGGAACGGGACATTCGCAGCATGAATGTGCAGCCAACAAATCTGCAGCAACTGCATGATGCTATCATGTCAGCATGGAGAATCTCTAAGTATGCATGTGTCCATGTATACCTATGTACCTCTATACCCATAGATACATATACATGCACACTGCTGTTCAAAAGTTTCATTCAGGAGTTACAATTCATGGGTTATGTATCTTATGTAGGTATACATTGCAATGATGAATATAATTATTTTCATTGTTTCCAGGAGAGGTGTTGACTGAAACAATTGATTTTCAGGGTGTGGTATCGGAAGCATTACCAACAAGTACAGACACTTACTCAAAGTTGAAACCCACAAAGTGCATCGCAGTCTGACTGAATCTGACAGATGCAAATGACCTAACATTGCCCTCTCTCATAATCACCAACGGCATCATCACTTAACGAAAGTTCAAGATTATGGAACTCAGCACAGGATCAGCTTTTTTCTTGTATTTCTTTCTTTCTTCAGTTGCTCTTTAATTGTGACATAAGAACTACAAAGAAAGAAAGAAAAGGGATCACACTGTAAGATGAAATGTATGAGTCAGCTAAAGCCTGCCCGTTTGAACAGCAGGCAGCGCACCGGGTTATTTGAAGTTCGGCCCTGAAGTCGACTGCTAAATCCTCTTCCAAAATACACGTACATCTGCCTCGCCAAAGACTTCAGACATGCCTGATTGGCTTACTGCTCTCTGGCCACACCCCTTTCAACACAGAACTTCTATCACACAAACTGAAATAAGGTTAATGTCATTGTTCAAAATAAGTAAACTTATAAATTCATAATTACTTCTAAGGAGGGGGAAAGAAGATGTCCCAGTATGAGTCTATGATGAGAATCGATCTTCACACCATAGCGGCTTTTCCATTTCCGGTATTCAAACCAATACATCATTCATTAAAAAGGATATAACTTTGGCTGCATTTTGGAGGGTATGTGTAGAGGGGCAAAACTTAAACATAAAGATCTTAATGCGTTCGCCTTATATTTTCAAAATGGGGACTGTTGAAAATGACCCATTACGGGCAGGGGACTGGAACCCCCCCACCGCACCCCAGCCCACCTCCAATATAACCTCACCTTTCTCAGATGCAGGGCTATTTAAAGATCCCAGCACCAATGAAGGTTCAGCTTTAATCTGTGGGAGACCAAGCCTGCCTGGCCCAGCCAAGCTGGAATTCTGGAGTAGATCCTGGGTATGAATGAAATATGAGGCTCTGCTCACTGATTCGAACTGAGTGCGATAGAGGATTTTCAGTTGCTCCTGTTATTGTGCCAAGGACGTGAGCGGACTACTCAAAATTCCACGGTTGGTTCAGTTTACACCCAGATCGCCTCAGCTCCACACGCCCCAGCTAAGGTGACCTCCTTCCACACAATTTACACTGTGAAAAAATGATGTAAGTGAATGCCCAATGGGCTAAACAATGCTAAGATCTATTCAAATGGGCTGTTGTTTCTACTATAAGGAGGACTGAACCCATTACTTATGCAAAGGATTATTTAAAATGTAAGCATTCACATTCAATATAATCTACCTTTCCTCTGCTCCTCCCGGCAGGAGTTGCATGTTTATTTCATAACAACTTTCATAAGCAAAGGGGAAAAAAACACACAAGAGGGGGATGGCAAAGCAAGGCAGAGGCTATAATGTGTTGTATATGAATCCCATTGCTCAGTGCTAGGCCAACTGTATGAATTGCTGGGTTTTTTTTCCAAACACCTGTGGACTTTCACCAGAAAACTTCAAGCTGATTTTGAGGTCCAATCAGATTTCCATATGAAATGATAACTGTAGCCATTTAAGTGACTGGACAAATCAGAGGGAGGGGTACAATCTTTTGCTTCTTTTTCTCCTCAGACTAGGTGCTCTGGCATCTTCTCTACGGCCTTAATAAAGCATGATTCTTACTGCTACATGGGGCAAGAGTGCCATGTGGCAAAATGAGAATAAACTACCCCCAGTCCCTAGCCATCCAAGGTGGCCGTGTCACACCAGGGCAGGAGGGGAATGATCCACCCCAGAGCTGCTGAAAGGGTGTGTGTGGGGGGGCAGCAGTCAAGGGTTGAGCCCTTTCACCGAGAACCCAAAGAGAGGGCTTTCCCTTTGGCGCACTGGACTGGACTCAACAAGCCTGTGAATTAGAACTTGGTCTGCTGACAAATCGCTCCCAGGGGGAGGGGCCTGGCCACTCGCACGTTTCTGCTCGGGCGGCTGTAGCCATGACCCAGGCCTCCCCTTTGGATTCTCATGCTGGGAGGGGTGGGGGGGGGGGGGTCTCGTTTGTAAATGGCGTGATTAGCTGCTTGACTGGGTGAGCACACCCAGCAGAGTGGGACCCCCCGCTGGTGAAGCTACAGAACAGTGCCCCCCCCAAACCCCCCCTGGCTGCGAGAACACTGTGTCAGGAGCAGCGCAGGCAGTCACGGGCAGAGGTTTACCCTTTCAATAATTCATTTTTTCTTTTCTTTTTACCCACTTCATTATGGAGGGTCACTTGTCACATAGTAGCGGAGTGCCATTTGAAGCCTCATTCCTCATACGTGAGCAGACACAGAATGTGAACTCAAAGTCAGGTTTGGAGTGGGGATCATCAGCCCCCGTGTGGAGAAGATCAAAGAGGACACCAAGCAGATCGAACCTGTGCGCCCTGCATGTGGCAGAGTGCCTGAGTGAGAGAGGTCTGGCTGCAGGGTGGAGCTGGAGCCTGTGGCTGGAGCTCACACTGTTATAAATCCATAAAAGGCATACAGCCTTCATCATTCTGAGACCAGATTCAAGTCCCCAAACCCCACCCCTGATTCTCACCATCCTGAGCCAGGACAGGTAGCTAGCATGCAGCCATAGGGGCATTGGGTGCTGGCGATGGTAGAGGGGACTAGCCTCCTGCTTTCACTACAGAAACCTCACAGTCACACAGACTTGCCGAAGCTCCGTTAGCCCGCGGCGGATGGGGAGGAGGCTCTCTATCAGCACGCAAACAGACGCGCACGGGCGACTTACGAAAAGGCCGACAGACACCCGCAAGCGCTGTCAGGTCATTCCATCGCATCCTCAATCAGATGAATAAACAGCCCCAGGGGGAATCTTGACTGAAAGGGTATCCAAGGAAAGATCTGTGGTTAACGTGCAGTTACCATTTCACATTTTGATGTGTAAATATACATCTGAGTTCGAAATGGACAAATGGGAAAAGCCAATATGTATTTGAAAAACAACCCCAGGGAAAGGATTTAGCTAAATGTGTCAAGTGTATGGCTAGGCAGTGACCCTTAAAATATAGATTTATGAATGTTTGATACGTTCAACCAAACACGTGCCCTGTGTATTATCTTCCTATAATTTTACAAAAGACACCTAAATGACTATATGGAGCCCAGTGCAGAATCAAGTTAACCTCAGAAGCTAAATCGGTGCTTTTTTGATTTTTAAAAAATTGAAAGTGCTGAAAAAGGATTGCTGCTGGTTGACCAGATGAAGGCAACTTATTATCATCATGGCAGAAAAAAATGGCCATCCAAACCCCTGAGTTCTTTCATTTTGAGAGCCGCCGCCTCTGAGCGTTGGAGTGAAAGCGCTGAGGGCTTTCCTTCTGCATGGTTTGGAAGGTAGATATTTCAGCTGCGTCTGTAAAATCTGCGCTGATGTCTGGACGCTATCAATAATGAGATCCGGAGTGGGAGAAGAACAGTCTCCAGGTGACGCCAGGCACCGCTTGTGAGAACTTCGACTCCGGCATCCTGCTTGCTCGATCTGGACGTTTTCTGATAGCCACCCCCCTCCCTCGCATTCCTGCCTGTGGCTTGAAAAAGCGACTGGTCAGAGAATGGTGTTTTCACCACCCAACCTCCTGTTAATAGCATTTCTCCTCCAGAGAGGGGGGGATGGGGGAAGTGGTGTTAGGGAAGGCAGAAATACCAACAGTGGTAAAATGGGAAACCTTGGAGAACAGCGGTAGATGGCTATCCTAAGTATTTCAAATGTTCTAGGCTTCTGTTTTGTTCTACAATTAACCAGAGTATGCATGTAAAAGGAGTGTATTAGTGTTATTAAAATGGAGCCCACTGCATGATATGCTGTATTACCAGAAATGAAATAGTGATATTATTCAGGTAACTGCTGTATTATTTATCCCTTGCTGTTGCTTGTATTTTGTGCTCATAGCAAGTTAAATATATATCCTGCAAAAAATCCAAATCTCACCAAGCATATTTGTCTCTTTTCAAGTCAAAATATCTCTTTATCTCTTTACAGTCACCAAACAAGCAAAATTTCCTTGAGCTACAAGGACTTGTTTTTAGACGGTGCATCTTGAATATCTTGTTTGGTGAAACTGTCTTGAAAACATCTTACTTTGAGTGGTATATCAAATTAAGCAAGCCTTTTTGACAAGTCAGAAGGTTTTTAAACTGCATGACACAAAAACACTTCCTAATACCAGTTAAAAATGGATCAAAATTAGTTTTTTCCACCTAATTTTAAGATCCCTTTCAAGAAATCTTAACAAGTGTATTTCCATTAGTTCCATTGGCAGATTTTTTCACTTATTACTAGCAAAAAACACCTTGTATTAATTATTTTATTTCTTATTTTTGAAGGGCTAATTTTTTGCAGTGTAGCCAACATTACAATTCATAAATGGTGGCCTTTAGATGTTTCATTAAACTCCTCTTCGATTTTGCAGCAGTGATGTAGATTAGACTTAACGGGAAAAGGGATGTCTCCTCTGAAATGGATTTTCACCTTCCTGTCCTTCAAAATCAATGTAATCAATGTTGCTTGACTTTGAAGGGCTGAGATCGGCTGTTAGCCTTTTGACATTGAGCGTGCAGTAAAGATGGAGCTCTCCTTTCCAACAGCTTTGTAACTCATCAGCAATGACCTCCAGCACAGCAGACAGAAAAGAATAGCAATTCCTCTCCACGGTTTGATCAAGAAGAGATCCAGGCCTCCCTATGAATAGAAATGTGCTCTGTGACCTTAAGCAACACCTTTAAGCAAATGTTATTTTCTAGACCAACATCATACCATTGACTAAACAGGACTGTGGTCTTTAACCTTAAGCAACAAATAAGCAAACACTATATTCTTAACCAATGTCACGACTCTCCTGAATAGAAATCTGCTCTGTAACCTTAAGCAACAAGTAAGTAAACATTACATTCTTAACCAACGTCACAACTTTGACTGAGCAGGAATGTGCTCTGTGACCTCAAGCAAGAAGTAAGCAAACATTATATTCTTAATCAACGTCACGACTTTGACAGAACCATGTTCTGTGATGTTAAGCAAGTGCTACTTTTTTTAACCTAAGCTGGCTGAACCTAAGATCACTGAATTTTGTTTCTTACAAAACTTAAAAGAACAAAACCTTGACACGTGCTCCAAACCTGCAGTCAAACGTAATGGAAAGGAGAACCGAGGTCAGGCTGAATGGAGGCCCTGTTGGCCATGCGGGCATGCGAGGTACACAGCTACACAGGGGGTGGACCCGCGTTGCACAATCAGCCCAGGGTTTCTGTGTAGCGGACTGCTTCTGTGACGCAGGGCAGTAGCTGAAAGCGCAGATGGGCACGAAGTCTGATGCCAGCGGCACTAAAAACGGATCCCCCCCAGAGTGATTGGATTGAGGATGCGGAGACCTCGCCGGTTAAGCGGCGTAACGTGATGGATTTTCTTTCTTCCTCTCTTTTTTTTCAAAAACCCGTGATGGAGTTAAAGAGCTCTCGGAGATCCGTCATTTCCAAACCGACAGCATCGCTGAGGCAAACGGGATTTCATTTGGCGGGGGCTGGGGGGAGAGAGGGGGGGGGGAAGAGGGGGGGGTCAGATTATGAGTGATCAAAAAATGAAATTCCCGTGGAGCAGGTACCCAATACCAATCTCTAATATATCTATGAGCCTAAATGAGAATGTGGCGTATAGATCTCCGCTCAGGGAAGGATCAATAATCAGCCCTGTTGCCAGGGGAGGCCGTGCAGAGGCAGGCGGCAGCTTGATGGAATCAGTTTGAGCGCGATATGTTTTCAGGCCTGTGGGTCACGGCAGTCACAGCCAATCCCAGCTGAGGAGAAGCAGGAGCCTTGATTTTACCCACAAGCCCCCTCGAGTGGCAGAGCGGAGCCACCAGAAATGTTTTCAAGCTTTAGGCGTGTTTATGAGTGCAAGCATTTTGTGTGTGTGTGTGTGCCTGCGTGTCTGTTTATGTGTATAGGTATGTGCATGTGTGTGTGTATCCATGTGTTTGTGTGTGCACACTTGTTTGTGAGTGTGTGTGTGTGTGTGTGTGTGTGTGTGTGTGTGTGTGTTTGTGTTTGGGGTTGTGTATGCCTTTGGATCTGTATGTGTTATGAATGCTGGTGTGTGTCTGTCTGATCGTGTGTGTGTGTGTGTGTGTGTGTGTGTGTGTGAAGAGGGCACAGGGGGTGAAACAATTACTGTGACTTGCCTTTACCCTTGAATGGCATTAATAAAGTGGCTTTTTATGTTGGTGCCGTTAGCAGCGGGCCTGCAGGCAGCAGACGTGGGGACGTGTGAATGTGTCCATGCTGGGGACTGGCAGAGGTGCTAACACGCCTTTTACTTCCTCATGTGCTCCGTCACACCCCAGAGCACACTGATGTCATCTCAAATCTGTGTGTCCAAAATATCAGTCGTGTATTCTTTCACAAATGGTGTGACTTAAATTGATACAGCTTATATTGCTAAATATATTAATCAATGACATATTCAGACATGCAGTTTTAAGCAGCTATTATAGAATGTAAACAGATCTATTATAAAATGTTTTTTGTTTTTTACAACATGTAATTTTAGAATATGGTGGCACATTTATCCCATACACATTATATCCATGAAACTTTCAATAATGCATGGATTTTCAAGCAAATTCAGTATATTTGGACATACATAAAAATCTGTGTTTCATCAGATTTAGTGTCCCATAATTCAGTGCATTACTTTTTTCATAAGGCTTATAGCAGACCTCCCATCAGCAATGACAGGCTAACGCAGGCATCTTGTCTGCAACTCTGAAGAACGTGTCTCCTTTTTTGTAACTCGAACAGCGGTTTGGGTTTGGTGGTCGCTGAAACTCATGATGACCATTGAGAGAGAGAGGAAAAAGAAGCAAGGCCTGCTTAGAACAACCGAATGCAACAGGGTCAAACTGTATTCCATCCAATCAGAACCTGTGGCACATTGAGGCTACAACGTTTTGTGAGAGGCACCTCATACCTCACTCTCTGCTTACCAGCCATGCCCCTGTGACTGCTGCTTTTGCCCCATCAGCTGCTTACGTTACACAGTCATACTTCATCTATTAGACAAACCAGGCCGGACAGCATTGTGTACAACTTGAAAAGCGAGCACCTCCACACAAAAAAGAAAAATTTCATTCACTTTTTTTCTCATTTCTCAGTTCACCCAGAATGCATGAACAAATACGATCCCTGGAAACTGGCAATATGGGAGGCCAAAGAACAAAAGTGAATTGGAAAAAAACACAAATATGTGCAAAACTCCCAGCCGCTTATTAAAACACACACATCAAAGTTCACTTTACACTCTGAGAAAACCAATGCTTGGCATATTGTGTTGAAACCATCTTAAATGTCTCCTGCTTGAGGATTGTGCCATAGTGATGATGCATCCCTTTTCTAAATGCAATAACTTCGATGAGCCATTTCATCTAGGCAGAAGCGGTTCTAGTCAGAGCGGGCCGTGCAAGAGATGGTTTACCAGCATGGCAGCTACTGCACAGCTCCTCCATACAGCCACGGATTGGAATTAATTGCAGGAATTAGTCAGGGCTTTGGGAGGTTTCCAGCATCAAAAGAGGCCGCAGTGTCCAGCCGTTACCAAAGGGAAAAACTCCCTCAGAACCAACTCCGCTTGCATGTAGCCTCTGAGGAACGTACAGGGGGACGTCACCTACAGAGAAGGTCTTCTATGTTTTAACATCACGTCATTCCATCGCCCTAATAGCACATGAAGTCTGCCCTTGAAGAAGACACCCTAGGTACCATGTACATTTGATTCGTTTTTCATTTATCATGTACCCAGCTATATAAGTATGTGTTCAACTGTGTGGCAATATCAAGGGTAAGTCAGGCCTTTACCTGAGCTGAATTTTTGTTGTTGTTTCTTTGGTTGAGTGTCCTGTTTTTACCACTGATGTTCCCACACACATATATATGCATGCACAAACACACACACATACACATGAATATACATACAAACATACACACATATGGATCTCAAGAATTATTGACAGCACCTGAGGGAGCAAAAACAGAGCTCTTTGAGAAAAGGGATTCAGAGCGGCTCAGAGCATATGTGACCAAGAGATAGGGGTGCAGCCAGGGCTTCCTGCTCACAGAGAGCCGGAATCTGTATGTGAGATTCACGTGCTCAGCCAAAGGGAACAGTACATGACAGCAATAACACAAACCGGCGTCCATCTGACTCCTGTCACCTGAGTCAGCACAGAGCTCCATGTGGCTGTGAAAACCTTTACATTCTGCAGCTTTTTTTTAAAAAAGGATGAAATGAACACACCTCAGGAGTGGAGGATGGGAGGACAGATAAGGAGAGATGAGTGCCCTTTTCTCTGTTAGGAAGAGGCAGACAGAACCGCCAACCTTGCCACAAGGGCAGGTGCCGACGCTGTGAGCCTTCATGGGAGAAACAAGATGATCTTTTACTCAGCACGCTACATTGATGGCCAGTGGACTAGTGAATGGCAGTGCTACCATTCTGACAAGCAGTGAGGGCATGCCTGAGCTGGCCAACCTCTGGAAAAATCTAAGTTAAATCTTGGGTAATCTACCCAGCCTAAGAGTAGACGTTACAAGAAAAACGATGTGCCTTTGAAATGTTTTGCCTCAGCCGATGGAATTTTACAGGTCGAACACCTTGGTGTGATATGATATGGAATTTAACAGAATGGTGTAGACTGAATGAAAAAATCAGTTAGAATTTGAATCCAGTGTGTCTTTGATCTGGCTGGAACAACCAAAGAACCTGAAATATCTTGAGAAAGAAAAGAGTTGGGTGTCTGGATATCAGTAAATATGGCAGAAATAAGAAAGCTGCTGGCTTCGTGAATCCTACTATTGGTCTTAAGAGCAACAATAGGAAGGTAGCCCAAAAACTGGGCATTCTACAGCTTACGCTGTCAATGAAGAACTGTGTCTATGAAGATTCTGTGTGGAACAAATGAGGTGTCACATCAAAACAAGTGCAAACAAGTGCATAGTGCAAGATACTACAACACTAGTTGTCATGG
Organism: Megalops cyprinoides; assembly: GCF_013368585.1. NCBI lineage: Eukaryota > Metazoa > Chordata > Actinopteri > Elopiformes > Megalopidae > Megalops > Megalops cyprinoides. Next base: position 23,742,947 of record NC_050601.1, read on the forward strand.
ACACAATCAAAAATAATTAACATGGATTTAATTATTATTTCATGTTTTTAATTAGTGAGAGAATATTAAAGGTAAGATTATAGCTCAAACAACGGCAGCAGTTCTCCCCAGTGATATTCAAGTCATAGTCATGTTATTCTTACTTTATTTAATAAAGGATTGTATAAAAATACTGAACACGTATTTCATGTTCCAAGAACATAGGACATAAACGTAAAGAACGTCTTTCAATTAATTAAGGGGCAAATGTTTAAAACATAAATGTCCAACTCAATTAATTAAGAAAAATGTGTTTAAAGCACAAATGACCATTTTAGAGGGAGGAGGGGGAATGAGAGGAGAAGGGAGAGGAAGAGGGAGGGTGAGATGAAAGGAAATGAAGGAGATGAAAGAAGGAGTGAAGAGGAGAGAAGAGAGGATGGGAGATAAGCAGAGAATTAGTAAGGAGACAGGAAAGGATAGAGGGAGAGAAGAAGGAGGAAGAGGAGACAAGGAAGAGGAAAAAAATAAGAGGGGACAAGGAGATGAAAGATGAAGAGAGTCAACTAGAGAAGTGAACGAGAGGAAGAGAACAGGGGGGTGAGGTGATGAGAGGAGACAGGGTGATGAATCAGGGCATGCACGTGGCGGGAGAGAGAGGTGTTTACGCAGACCGGAATGAGGCCAGAGGCAGGGAGGCGGCCGTGACATCACAACTTCCCTTCAGGTGCGGTGGATCTGCGGGTGGGGGGGGGTGTTAGCCCGGGCCCATCGTTCCTCCGAGCGGGGGCTCCGAAACAGCCACCTTATGTGGCCCATCGGAGCTGGGGTGAGTCACGGTGCATTCTCTGGGCGCTTAAACCGATTCATTTGCACGGGCACGTAGGAGCACGGGTGGAAAAGGGCAAAAATAAATCAGTAAATGAATAAGCCAGATGTCTGAATGCCACGGCGTGCCGTGTGCCAGGGTTTGGGTCACCGGATCACCACTAGGCCAAGCTCCGGGGATACCTTAGGATCCGCCCTCCTGTGACACGCAGTGTCTCCGCCCACGAAGCAACCCAGGCCAACTCATCAGCATTGTATAAACATTTTTACTCATTTCATCTGGGCAGTTTCAAAAATTATTTACTACTAGACACAAGCTCAAAAGCTACCAGAAGATTTTATGTGTCAAATGTTATCCTATCAAATCAGTCGTGCTGGCGTTGAAGGCATTGAAAAATTACTTTGCTGGACTGAGACAAGGGTCACAGTGGATAAAAGAGTCATGAATGCAGATACATGGATTAAGTTGAAATAGCAATGACACAATGTCAAGATAGCTCCAATGTTTTGACAAATTAATGTATGTACTCTGTTCGTATCATAGTTGACCTTGTGTTGACATACACTTCATTATATTAAGGGTCAGCAGGTAATCTCATCTCTGCAGTCTACTGCAGAGTCATGTAGTTAATGATATTTTTCCCACTTTGATGATTATCATGGAGATAGGCACCATGAAAAGGAAGGTAATCCTGCCCAAACCCAGACAAGAAGATACAACAAGCAAAAAAAGCAAATTACAAAATATGGGCTTTGCAATTCCACACACCGCGAAAAGCCTTAACCTTAAATCTTTTTTCTAATTTGAGTGTTAACTTATGCAGTGGCTATGATGACCCCACAAGCCAAATCCATCATGCACGGTGACGAGATCAAAGCTCCGTGGCCACAGCGAATACAGTGAGAGTTAACTTGACCAGCCGTGTGATCTGCTACATGGAAAAAGGGCCCTGCAGCCTATGGCACCGATTCCCCTCCACACTCAAAATCCTCAATTAAAACCGGACCCAAATCAAAACATTTAAATTGGTTCATTTGGGTTTTGTGACCACCGATCGATTCACTTGAGTTTAACCACTGCAGATCAGTGCTGTTTGGAGCAAGCTGGGCTCTGACAGAATCAGTCAGGTACGCTGCTGGCAATAAAAAAGTCACAGTCATAAAACCAAACAAAGCATAAAAATTGTAGGAGGAAAAAAAAAACCCTGAATTCCCATGTTGCGTCAGTACTAAAACATGGCAGCCAAATGAGGTCATTATCCCACGCGTGCGAGGCAAAAAACAAGGCAGCCGCTGTGATCGAAAGAATGACATTGTAAATGCAATGCAATTAGGTCCATACATAAATGTAACGGCTACAATATGTAACCGAGCTGTAATGCGCAGTTTGGTGTGTAATGAAATTATGGCAGCAGGAAGTGATGAGGAGTGCTGCCTCGTCAGCTCCACACGCCCATTCATTTTTATCTGCGTGACGTGACACGTTAATAAGCGACTTGCCACGCGCTTGTTCAGCTGGGCCTCTCAGTCCTCAGTGTGTTGGATGGTCTCATTTTGGATTTGAATCATCTTTGCTACATCAGTCATTTACCGCTCACTCTGGAGCTTTTGGTCACAAGCATTTTTTCCTCTTATTATAATTAATATATGCCTGGCATATTCCCCGATAGAGGGTCACTTAATGAGCTTGAAATGAAATATGTGACATATTAACCACATCTAATGTAGGACAAATTCCTCGCACAAGAGGGGCGACAGGATTATCCTGTTTGGGATTCGAAACTGCAACTATCTGGTAATAAGGCAAACGCATTATTCCAATTTGCCTCAAGCTTCCAGGCTTTACATATTAGAGGGAAACCATTCAAACCGCTCCCAAAATTCATGCCAGACAGACATTTGATGACAGTAATCTGAAAAAAAGGGCTTATTTTCTAGCTGTAATAATTCGACCGTTTAAAAAGGACCCCACAGTTCCAGTAACACTGCGCTTTTAATTATGTTCAGGTTCAGGTGTCCATTTTGTCGTGGCAGATCGGTCAGCAATTTGTCTCAGGGTTCGTTGAGGTCGAAGCCGTGACAATGACTCCCCCACCCCACCCCCGCTCGCTGCGACGGCCGACCTGGCTGCACGACTCTCCCGAGCTCCGGACGCCGCTGCTTCATTTGTCAAAGCCAACCCCCGAAGATCCGCAGCTGTTTCCTCATCTGCCTCCCCTGCCTTCGGCCCGAATTTTACAGCGCGTACCGCACCACGGGTTAAAAAAAGGAGGAGCCATAAGAGGAAGCAGAACAATGTAGAAAGCTATGGCCGCGCACCTATTTCTGAGCTGACCATGAACGCTGTTGAGTTAGAGCCATGGACCAGACACCTCAACACGCCGCCGCATTCAAAGCAACATTCAAAGGAAGAACCAAGACACAGTAAGATGTATTTCCATCCCGTTGTAAACAGCCTGGCACTTATTCTCTTGCAGTGCTTTAAAAACATCTTCAAAGAGCTGCTGTCCTCCAAGAGTTTTTGCCATACCCTAAAGATGTCCTTTGTGTTGCAGAGGACATTAGACTCTATTAGTAAGTCATTTCATCACGTAGCGTCCACTTTCACTCTGGCTCCAGGTAATAACAAGAAACCAGTTATATGACCCGTTGAAAGGACCTCTCTTATAACTTCTTTTAAAGAGACAATATCCAACCTAATCAAATTTCAAAGGTCACGGTACATTGACATTGGTTCACTTTGTGGTGACATTGTCACTAGTGACGTTGTCACAAGTCAATAGTCTGCTATAGGTGGGCAACAATATTTTAGTATTGCAGTTTCCTCATATGAATGTATAAAAACCATGTAAAACCATGATTGGCTGTGCAAGTTAACAGCTCATAGTTTCCAGACAGGGACTGACATTATTTATTTATTATTTTTCATTTTTCCCTTTTCATAAGCATGCACCCTATCTTTCGCAATCACTAGTTGTACACATCAGACTCGCCGTCGCTACAGCTATCATTGCACAGGAGAACAGAAACTTCAATCCTTCGTTACACTGACGTGCAGCCGATGGCTATGTTTCGAACTACAAGTCCCACAATGTAACAGGAGAGAAGAGGCAGAACAGAGGATAGGCACATCTCCCTGATGTCAGCTGAGACACTCAAAGGCACCTGGATGAGTCGCAGGGTATGTGACAGCTTCAATACAAAGGGACCTGGCCAACATATCCACCCCAATTCCACCAAAACAAAGCAAATTTGGTCCAGATTTGGGTATATTTAGCTCTTGCCTCAAACCCAGGCTGTAGGGCTCAAACTGTGTTCTGAACAGGGCAACTCAACTGATTGAGCCGCTTAGGCACCTACAAGGATTTTATTGATTAAAAACATGTTTCACCTTTCCGTCTTTGTTGGAGTGATTTAAGGCAATAAGCCAAAAGGAGTCAGGTTGTTTCAATCAATAAAACTGTCATAGTTTCCAAACACACGCCAGTTTGTGTTGTGGAACAACCTTTTGAGATTCTGTTTTAACCGACACTAATTACACAAGGAGTAGTCCAGTATGACAATCAGGCAACTGGAAAGCAGTTAGGGCTACCTCAACATGATTATGCTTTTCGTAGTAGCTCTTTCCTCCAAAAATGGAATCTTAAGGAAGCTAAAGGAATCTTGCCATGCCCTGGGAGAATTTTGAACATATTTGCAGCCTTTTCTTTTATCATTTTGTCCATTGTTTTGGCTCCTACATCTATATCTATCTATAGATAGAATGTATGTGTGTGTGTGTGTGTGCATGTGTGTGTGTGTGTGTGTGTGTGTGTGTGTGTAATTTTCCTCTACGATGTCTTCAGAAATTGGACATTCCTCTCCACGCCACCCACACGCCGCATCTCGCACATCTCGAATCTCGCTCCACAGTGCGTCTCACTTTTGCGGGCAATTAACATTTTTTTTTTCTCCCTCTCATTGTCCGTCAGGTTGTCACGCATAATAGAAATGAGTTTCTAATGAACACACGGAGCAGGAGGGGGACAGATATTTAATTCATGTCAGCCACTTCCATTTGCTGTCTACTCGCACGCTCCGCCGCATTCAACATGGACTTTTCTCAACAGGGGCGGGCGGACGCTAATGTAATTGCGTTTGCTGCCTCGCCAAAGCACAACGCTGCATCTCTCGCTCCGGTCTAAAGGCAGGCAGATTTCCTGTGGTACTCCCCTTATGAAAACGCAGCAAATGTCAGTGTATGGTTATAAACGTGAGCCATGTTCTGTGACAGGTAAAAATATGTGGCAATATTCCTTTCCGCTACTTGCATTTTTTGTCTTAGGTGCTTTCTAAGGTTGTTTATACAATGTGTGCTGCAATATGCGTCGTCCGTATAGGAAAGTGGCTGTTTATAACTTCTAATGTATGTAGGATAATTTGACATGTGTTTAGAACAGAGTTTTCAGATTTTAGATTCTAAAATGTGTCAGAGGGTGCTACTGCTGTAGCTGCAGAAAGGCATCGTCCGACGCTCACTTGCTAAATAAGTAAAGATGTATCTGCTCTCTGGCTCAGAGGGTGGTCTTTATGTTACTGCAAATCCCCTACCCCTTGAATGAGCTTCATTTTTTTGTTTAAGAGAGCAGTAGGGTTCAAAATTGACTCTGTGTTTCCATTAAGTGTCTCAAAGAGTCAGCTCTCTACAGGGCTCGTACTGAAAAACAATTTTCACAATTTCCTCCGCAACTGAATTTTTAAAGCTACTACAGGTAGCTAGCCAGACAGATAACTGGCTGGCTTACTCCATGAGTCACTGGCTCCTGCAGTAATGATGTTTTATCACTAGAGGGCCACCAGCCCTTTAGCAGTGCCTCACCACTCTTTATCCTTCCACGAGTGTAGAAGCAGTGTATCTAAAATACCCTAAATACCCTCAACATCATGGGAGTTTGTCCATGTGTGGTGTTTCCTTTACGTGTGCAACAGAAACCTACTGCAAATCTAAGATATTTGTTTTGTGTGTGTGTGTGTGTGTGTGTGTGTGTGTGTGTGTGTGTGTGTGTGTGTGTGTGCGAGTGTGTGTGTGTGTGTGTGTGTGTGTGTGTGTGTGTGTGTGTGTGTGTGTGTGTGTGTGTGTGTGGTGTGGGGTGGGTGTTGAAAAATTTCCCCCACAAAAAACACATTCCACCTACCATAAAACCAGAAAGAGACTTTTCCATTGACAAAAACCTTCTGGTTCTTTTTGTGGGCTGGTACAAATTGGAGAGAAGTGGTAGCTTATTGTGAGTGTTACAACAGCCATGTATAAAGCTCATCACAAAAACAGAACAATGTCCAAAATCAGCTTGCCTGTTGTTTTAGATTTCACATGAGTTTCCAGTTTCAGCCGTGTAAAACAAAAGTGTACTGCCGCTGTAAACTTCCAGGGGCCTAAAAGCACAGCGTTGTTCATTCTCTGAAAAACTGTCTGAGAGTTCACCTTACAAGTTTCACTTCTAATTTGATATTCTGGAAAGAGTCAGAGCATTTTCAAAAATGGACCCAGGGGAAAGACTTTAGTCAGACCAGCGATGCACAAAACAGCTTGATGGTCCTCACAAGGCAGATTTATAAATGCCTGGCAGTTTGTAAAGACCAAAGCCCTTTTAAAGATCCAAGACAGATCACAGGGTGACAGGATTTGAAAAGAAGCATGTCATGCCATCTTTAAGTAGCAGTTCTAACTGGATGAAAGTCACTCGAATGTCCCCTCTAGTCCAGCATTCCATTCACTTCAGATGTTGTGAGGATCATTAATTTGTTTTAATTAATCAGATGGCCTTAAATAGCTTAATTTGGTATATTCTCCATTTGCTCATCTGGGTTTTTACTGAGGTAGCTTGCACACGGTTACAACCTCAGTGCTCCACCTCAGATTATAACCTGCAACCTTCTGGTAATGACCAAGGTTCTCAGTGATCAAGCTACACTGCTGACACATGAGATACTAAACTGCTATGGCAAACTAATCTATTGTGGCAAATGCATTCATTATGCCTGGGTGCTTGACTGAATGAGCACTAATCTCCACTACAACAAAATAAGAATAAATCAAAATGTTATGAATGAATACCGCTGCAAATATATATATAAGATATTATTATATTAAAAATGTCAAAGTAATAAAAATTGACAAAAATTTTCATTGCTCAAACTGGAGAGAGACTGCATTGTAGTTGGACTGAACTGTGGCCTGAGGCTCTTGCTAGGCTCAGTCTTCTGGAAGCAAGGCTCGGACTTGAGGCTGGTAATTCAACCAATGAGGAAAACTGGTCATGTGGCTGCCGGAGAGTCCAGCCTAAGAACAAGTAAGCCGGGAATGGGTGCCGCATTACATACCAGCAAAATCAGCCCTTGAAAGAGGAGACACCTACGCTGAGGGAGGGAGGGATGCTTTTCGGTGAAGCCCAAATTGAGCATCACTCAGTCCAGACAATAGGCACCATTCCTGCAAGTGCGTGCTGAGATGCACAAAAATACACTCGCTGTGCTTGCTGTTGCACCCAATCCACATGGCGTAAAGATCAGTGAGGCCGTGGAGAATTGTGTGCAAAGGGAGGCATGTCACCTTTAAGATGCATAGCGCAATGGAGTCATCAGAAGAGCGAGAATTTGAAACACATCTGTTAATGGATGGGTTTTAAGTGAATGAAGTAACCACAGATTACCTACACATTAACCGCATAGTCGGCTCGATGCACTTCACATTGAAAATTCTGTCCCTGCCATTGTCGAAGCTGAGAGCGTTCTTATTTGAAGGCTCCTTTTGAAAGTTCTTGAAGGGGGCATGGTCCATGAGCATCCACAGTTCACATAGGAAAGCAGACAGCACCAGAACCTCCTGTTACCAACTAGCAAGCTACACTTTAATGTATTGCGTAATCTGTTACATTAAAGTGTAGCTTGCAAGTTCTCAAAGGGGATGTGGTATTAAGCAAACCACATCTGTGTGAGGCAGAATTGCTGTCTTGGGTAGGAACAGTGAATTCACAAATGCATTCAAGCAATCACACAGATCCCTTATTAATTGTGGTGGCAAAGGAGCTCTTATTTCTGCAGCCTATACATGGAGGGCACCTACAGCACAAATGGGTTTTTCTGTAGAATTCTGACTCCCGCTTGGCTAAGCTCATCATTTGTTAATACTACCATGGGAAAACAAACAGACATGGTCTTCCCAGCTGTGTTTAAGTGCTTGGTAAGAGGCAGCTGATGCAATATATATGATCTGTCTTAAAGACAGAGACCAGCTATGGCCAGCAAACAAACACAAGTCGGTGTCATCCTCTTCTCCTCTCAGGCATGTCCCAGTGCTTCCTGAATCAACCTACAAGTTTGTCCCTTTTTGTTTTTAGTTTGTTCGGCCTTATCGAGTGCCTTCAAGGTAGTTTGCTGGCAGCGATTGTACAGTGAGGCAACTCTTAAAAGTAGCTAAAACCCAAAAAACATGGAGGGAGAGAACTCAAAATTGCCTCTTTGCCTCTGAGATGTAGACAAGATTTGTTTTGCAGTCAGAGTCTCTGTGGAAAAACTTTTTTCTCTTTTTTTTTTTTCCCCCCAGCACCTCTACGCTACAGATCAGCCTCATTAAAAGGTGTGCTTCCATCCCCAGTTACTGTAGCTGGTGATTTAGTGCACTTTCACACACGCCAGCAGAATGCGAAAAGGGCCTCTGCCAGCACTCACAATGCAGACACCAGGGCTAATGTGGAGTACAGTAGTTTATGGCAACTCATGAAGTGAAGATTTCAAAGAGAGGGCACATGGCTTATACACACAAACACACACACACACGCACAAATATATATATATATATATATATATATATATATATATATACACATACAGTATATGTGTGCACTACATGAACTACATGTAAGCCTCACTAAAAGGAGCACATGCATGGCAGAACGTAGTGAGTGAATAAAAGACAGAAATGACTAGCCAGTCCTCAGCAGAAACAGGCCCTGCAGTGTAATCCCCTGCAAAGAGCACCGAGGTGACTGGGAATGGAGAACTGGCTCCAACGCTCTCAAACAGCAGCCACCCACAGCTTCCGCGCCCCTCCCAGTCTCTCGTGTGAAACGCCTCCTGGGAGTAAGGCCTCTACCAATCTGCAGTGTTAAAGCTGATTCCTCTCGAATGCTGGGGGGCCCCCTTTCTCACCCAACGGAGCACTGTGATGAGAGGGCACTCAGGAGCAAAGAGCGCAGGCACCTGGAGTGGTTTGCATGGTTAATTTAAAAGTTACGTTTCAAAGAGAAACGGCAGCAGTGTCTATAGGCTTGTGTCTCTCACACCACCGAAATCTTTTTACATGAAGCACGACTGGCGCTTTTGATGCAGTTCACAGCCGAATGGCTTTAGACCCCTGCATCTCCAAGTTATTAATACAAGGTGTCTGTTGGACCAAACTGAGCATAAGCGACAGACCAAACTAAAGTTCAATCTAACTATAACGGCATTACTTTGAGCCTTACACTAATTTGGGAAACAGCTACATTTTGTCAACACTTTCAGCGCACATCATCATGAGTGCGGCGGTCACTCAGAATAGAAAAAAGACTGTTGTGTAAGAGTTGAAAAGGGGTCACGCTTGCTTGCATTTCCATCACCCAAAGGACATTACATTACAGTCTCTGCTGCTCAAAGTTAACGCTGTGGCTCCACAGAGGTTCCTTTGAGTGACCCTCCAAGTCATTTCACGGCACCTCATTGGAAACTCCGCCCTCCTATCGGTGTAAAGCGTCTCTTGAAGTCCTCCAGCGCTCACCACTCTACACCCCTTCCTTTGAAGCTGTGTGTGTCAAAAAAAAAAAAAAACCCACTGTACTCTCACCTCTGGACATTTCTATTCCCTTCTCTCTTCTTCAAACGCACATCGTTCCATACGTACTCCCTTCGGACCAGATGAAAAACGTCTGCAGTCCAAACTTTATCGTTCTGCTTCTGTAAAAGTCTCTTGGGAGCACTACTTCACGGTGTGAGGGGCATGTCTTATTTTGCTTTGAAGATCCCCCCCCATCCCCCAGCACCATGTCAATCATGGTGTACTCCCTGTTCTAAACATTGTTAACACTAATCTGTGATATATGTCAAAATGGACAGTTGGTTACTATAAGTGTCTGATTTTTTCCCTCTTATTTGCACGTCATCTTTGTATATATTTTATATTTTCCATATTTTATATGTCTAAACATGTTTAAAACAAAACATTCATGGACATGACGTGATTCAATCTGACTAAATTGAGACCATCTGTAGCAGATTGTGAGGAACAGGGTTCCCTCCCTCCAACTTAGTACCTCCAAGTAAATAGATTCTCTAGGGTTAAATAATTGCCCTGGAAATTTTGAGATCAATTCAAGTTTGATGTACTCTTAAGTGATAACTCTAATTTAAACTATTGATTTTTCAAAAGAGAACAGTCCTGTCTGTGCCTTAGGCTTTGCTGCTCTCAGGTAATTTGTCAATTTGGCTGGATTTAGAATGGTTGGTTTGCGGAGGACTCCTCCAAACCACCCTGTGCCCTCCAGACTGAAAGATGTGACTGACATCAGATAACAGCTCACTTATTCATGTGAGAGGCATAATTTAAAATCCCAAAAAAAACATATTTCATCTGTCAGTGCCCCAGCATTCATCATTCTGGCTTAGTTACTGTTACAGGGCACACAGACTTCACTCAGTTATTGTAATACATGAAAATTCAGTGGAGTACAATTTACGACTGGGAAGTGCAGTTTTTCAGTGTATATGTAAAACGATGACAAGCTGGGATTCTATTAAAGCAAGCAGCCAATGAGAGGATGAACTATGTTTTCAGATAAACATGAGGATGGTTGAAAAGCAAAGGCTGAAGACAGGAAGCAGTTTGAGCTACACTTATTGAAAATAGAATTAGTATTTTGGATAAAACAAATGACACCCCCACCACCACCCCCGCTCCCCATCAAGGGTCATCAACAGCACCAGAAAAGACAGTCATCTGGTTCCAACATCAAGATGCACTGTGTCTCAAGCCAGCATTTGCATATCCCTGGGATTTTCAAACCACCAGCAGGAGGAGTGACAATAGAACACAAAATCAGGCAGGTACAGAGAATAATCATGTCAAACATGCCTCTCACATTTCCTGGGGATTACGCAGATCTGCATAACTCCTGTGATGTGACAGACTATCACAATCGGGAATCCCGGGGCTTCCAGGGCCTGCTTTCAAGCCGGGCTGCGGGAAGGGCCCAGGCAAGTCCACGCGTGGGTAATTCCGATGTACTTATATCTGCTAAGTGGCAACACACGGGGCGGCAGCACTCTGAGGAGCGGGTTTACTGACAGGGAAAGCTGTTATTACTGTACTGAATTTTAGGTCTCCCTCTAACTTGAGAGCTCCCTTGGCAACGCACACACAGAACAACCCACAACGGCAGCTGTGTATGTGCCATAAAAGGACACTTGGGGTGGTTCTGCGTGACAATAAAACCCTGGGAAAGTGTTTGGTAAAGCACCCATGCTTTTTCAAGTCTGCACCGCAAGGGGGATTGGTCGTGTTCCAATGCACATACTGCTATCTAGAACACACAGATAGATGGAAGTCATGGCCACCGTTAAGAACCCTTCCAAAGTTCCAGTACATGAAAACACATATACAAAAGGAATTCTGTGTTCTCGCCTGCTTGAGAGAGCTGAAAATTTCAGGGTGCTTTGAGGGACATTGACCGTCCATACCTGATGTTTCCAGAAGCCAAAGTGTCTACTTATGAACATCGCAAATGAAATACCTGCAATTAAGATACTTATGGCCAGAAATGACAGCTGTTATCATGAATAACAGACATAGTAATCAATTCAATAAGTAAAAGTAATTCAATTATCCACCCAAAAATGCATGGCACTTGGGCCAATGGCATTTATTCTGTACCCAAATTATACCAGCGCAGGGACTCCAACGATCAATGTAAATAATCAAAGATCAAAGGTCATGGCACAGATCAAACCAGGCATGCACGGCAGTACATACTACCAAATATGCAAGTTTGTAGATTGGAAGTATGCGTTTCAGAACAGAGCCACGGGTAGTGTCCCAAGTTGCACACTAGCGTATTGCATACAAACGTGCCCTGTGCTATGGACACTACTCTTTTGCTGTTGACAACCTAGCTGATTGAATACTGATCATGCAGAGATGTTGAAAGGTTCTGCTGTTTTATCTATTTCGAACTCTACCGTAAGACCTGCTGTTTTGTTTGGCAATGAATTCAGGGATAGGAAACATTAAACACTTCCTGGGTGGTGTACAGCTGACACATCCTCCTTTTTTCGGGCAAGTATGACATCTGGGCACTGTCAAGTATGCTGGACTAATCATACTATCGTGTGTCAACATACTAGACAACCAAGCATGCTTGCTAAGCGTACTACATAGTATGCTGGTGTGTGATTTGGGACACAGCCATTGACTTCCACACTTGGAGAGTCCAACTTAATACCTTCTGTGGGGTTCATGTTCAAAACTTGCTGACTTCTTCAAGCTACAGCTTAAGTATAAATGAAAAATGATAATGAACTCCTAAAAATGAAATGCTCTCAGTGCTGTGGATTGAATGCAAATGTCTCTGATGGATACTATCCAGGTTGAGGCCAGGCAATTATGACTTTACAAACTGTAAGTCACCCCAAAGCATTCATCTGTCTTCAGATGGAGTTTGTCAGTTTTTCTTACCTCTAATATTAAAATGCAACATAACCTTTTGAGCATATCCAATATAATTAGGTGCCAAGCAATTTGTCTCAAAAGGGCTGTAAAGTTTGACAGTAACCAACCTGCACATTCACACACTGCACACACACACACACACACATACACACACAAAAGTAATTCCTGTCTGAGTCATAAGTGACGTTAGCCATTCATCTTGAAACCATTGTTGAGGTAACCTGTACTCAAACACAGCAATCTAGGAACAAGTATCAATTTTCTCATGATTAGACGATCATTTTGTCAAAGATAAAGACTAATAAAGCTGGCAGCAGAACACTACTAAAGCACCACTCATTTCATGCTAAGGCAACGACCATGAGAGGGCCGTGAACCCAAAATTTATGAGGGTTTTGGATCCCTCACCTTCGCAGTTTTGGTGTGAAACACAGTAAAAATAACATTACCCTAAATGTAGTATTTAAAATTGACGGCAGACCACAAAGTACAAGAATATAATTCCATCCTTACTCGCAGTATGAACCATCTCAATATTCACCAAGATTATAATATGAGCAAACAGCCCAATGTCAGATTTGGTCAGATTAATTAAATATTCATGACATAGTATCATACACAAACATGGTCAGTTTCAGCGGGAACACTTTTTATCTCATAACAGTCTAACAGTCAACACATATCCATGGTGTAGATTGCTCAACAAGAGGGTCCCGTGTCCCTTTCAAATGAAAGACTCGCAAAGAACATTTTGTCATTCCTTTGCTTGCCCTGTGCAGTGTAGGTTTTCAATAAGGGCTGCAATGCATCTGGTATGTAAGTGACTGGACTACACATTATTGAAAGGCAGAGATTTATTCTGCAGCACAGAGGCACTCAATCAGCCTGGAGCAGCTGGTGCTCTGGAAGGTAGTCGACCGGATCTGTGCTCGCGTTGTACTGCAGACAGCTTACCACCTTTATTGCTTTGTTTGAAGGGCTTTACATGGAGGTTGTTGGTATTTTTAAAAAAAAAAAAAGAACAGCCAGGGTGGGACATCTCAACTACTGCCTGCTCTCCCGCCCCCTTGTGGGCTGTTGCAGGTTTTTGAGGCGAGGCTGGCTTACCTTGTCCGCCATGATCATGGACGAGCCCCCGTGGATCCCAAGGATGGGTATCAGAGTCTGGGAGGAAATAAAATCCAAAATCTGTGCTATGGCCTCCTGGTCGGTGCCGTCCCCAAACACGACCCCGTGGATCCGGGTGCCCGACATGAGGTCGCACATGTGTGTGATGATGCTCTTGGGGTCGGTCTCGTTCACCAGCAGCGTCACCACGTTGACGTCGATGGGGTCGTCCTTGCCCCAGAGGGCCCGGATCTCGCGGTCCGAGATGTAGCGCGTCCGGCCCAGGATCACCGCAATGTTCAGGATGGGGACTTTCTCCGCTCCGAAGGACACGGTGACGTGCGACAGGAGGGCCGGAAGTGCCAGGAGCACTAGCCTGAAGTTCCCCATGGTGGCCCACTTCATCCCCTGCAGGTGTGGGGACAGGGACACAGCATCAGAGGCACAGCTCTGCCCATACGGGGTATGTCCACATGTGTACAGTGTGACAGTGTATGACAAACAAGAAAGAATAGCTCCCAAAAACTCTTCCTTAGGGAGGATCATTTGTGCTGTCACTACTATATGTGTGTGTGTGTGCACACATATACAAAAGCAATTCATTTTCATTCATTTTAAGTGACGGGGTACTATTGGTAACCATGTTCAAATAGCACTGTGCCACGCCGCTGAAGGGACACTGCATAGGACCGATTCTGCTCCTAACGTCTATCGTTCCTTTTTCACAGTGCACCTCCGAGTGTAGTGCACTTCATTCTCACGGAGAATGAGACGTTTTGCACCCTATTAGAGCAGTTCGGTATTACTTTGAATTAGCTCATTAAATATATTCTTTGTTCCTTGCGACTGTGTGACGTTTACGTGCCGCGAACAGCGAAGAGAACAACCACAAACCAAACCCAGCAAGCACAGCAGTAAGAACGGTTACATTATATCCCTTTCAGTTGCCCTTTAGAATTGTGTTTAAATGAACATATCTGGGAACTGGATGAAATATCGTCAGTGGGCGACTGAGCGATCTTTTATGTTGCAGCATGTCTTGGTAAGGTTGCATTTCCCCAGCCGTCTGTGATAGATCACTCACTGGTCTGTAATAATCAGCATTTGAACGCCATAGGAGTGCTGCATACATAACCCAGAAACCGCACATAACCGTTAAACAAACACGCACAGAAGCGAGCAGGTATGTCGTGTGTATTGCACATGAATGAATGTAAAACATATCGCGTGTCGGCATACGCGTTAGAAGGGATATGGATTATAAACGCAATGTGCATTTTCAGCCCGTGACAGAAGCCTGTGAATGGTGCAGTCAGCGCTGAAGATATTTTCACGGTGGACGATGCTGCTTGCGAATCAGGAATTCTCTTTTATCAGCAATATGCCTATTTATTAAACAGGGCGGGTTTAAAATATGCTTATGCAATATTTGTTCATTTAGGTCTAACATATGAGGGCTTAGTAGCAACATATATGCTGAATGTGATGAATACCTGTGCATTTGCATACTACAGGTATCATTGCCGACGCGAACTTCATCATCATTTCTACGTGACGGACAAGTTTGTGGCTGTGCCGGTTTGGCGGTCGTCATATTCGTATGTGGGCTCGGCTAGTACGTCAAGGTTTTCTTGCGGAGTCGCATTCGTTTCAGAGCCAGCATAGTTTTAGTAGCAGCAATTCACCCCGGTTTGACTCGCGCTAGTCTGATACTATAACAGGGCACTGCGCGGATGTCACTGTACACAAATCTTCCCGCTATACAGCATTACGCGGATCTTTAAATGACGCAGTTGCGCTGGCGCGTTTGTCGTGTGAATGCGCGTAAAGCTGGGAGAACCTCTTAAACCCATATTTGAAAATTGAAAAGCGCCGCGTGCAATTCTGAAAACGACAGCGAATTAGCTGGCATCTTTATTGCTCTTTTTGCATCATACGTATGGTAGTGATACGTCAGCAGTACAGTCGTTTGCCCTGATATCCGTTAAAATGATCAACAGTAACATAATAGCATTAGTACGAATCTTTCTCAGTAAAACGTGCCTTATGTATTCCAGCGCAGTTGCTTTAAATGTCTTGCTTCTGTTCGTCTGCTTTGACGTAACCAAAAAATTGTTGCGATCATGAATAAACGTCATGTAAGGTTCAGATGCTGCTAGCATACCTGAAATTATTCAATATAAAACCTGACAGACATTTAAATCTACCTCTTGTTATATAAGGACCCGTACACAGAACACCTGAGTTCAGTGAGCACCTGTGCACAATGATCGTATATGTCCCCCTATGTAATTGTTTCATTTCAGTATAAATATGAATGTAATATGTAAAACAAACTTATTATGCTAAGTTAATATAAATTAAAACCAACAGGGCTTTGTGTTCTTATTATAACCTAGAACAAATACATTGCTAATTGTATTGTTCGCGCGCGATTGCTGTCATTGCCGCAGTTTAAAAAAAAAAAAGGAAGAAAGAAAAAACCCTGTTATATTAAGTACAATCAAATGCAAAACCTGCGCTGCTACAACGTGACTGCATCCCGAGCATGAAAGAATTTAGACGTAAATTCATTTTGATTTCTCATTAACTTCCGTGGAACGATCATTATACAATAGCGACCCCTAATGGTGGCATTTACGTTTGATCCTTGCCTGGCTGGCATGAACAGGTCTGGTAATATTTCTACTTTCAATGTCACATAGCGTGGTTGCAGGGTTTTTTTGTTGGAAGGTTTTGTATTTGGTGAATCCTGCCACAGGATGGCCAGGTTTTCCTCCATCTAATTCTGAAGGCCGAAAACCTCACAGTTTCAGCGAACATTTCTGAATATGTCTGCATACATGCAATTAGACGCGGAAAGTATATGCAAAGTTACCAACAAATGTACGAAAAAGAACAGAAAATTCAGCAGTGAGTGCCATAAAATATATAGTGTAACTGTGTTTCAATTTCCATTCTCAGCACACTGAAATTGTGCTCATTGAACATATGCCTGACAATAGCCTGTTTTTTTTTTCACTGCAGTCGCAAAACCTTGCAGTCTTCAAGACAGTGACCGAAAAGCTTCAAAGATTTCGCTCTCACTTGATCAAGGTGCTAGGTTTCTTTAAGGTAAAATGCACCAACGATTTTCCTGCGGGGAAAACGAATAGGCTTAATAACGAATGTAATTGGGTGTAAGGAAATTATTATTATTATTATTATTATTATTATTATGCTTAGGAAATATCTGTAAGACTGCGGTAGTTCCAGAACGAATATATAGCCAATAAAATACATTATGTATTCCCAAGGTAAAGAAAAACCCAACAGAGCGCATTTCACAAAAGAAATGTTTAATTGCAGAAAGAACGGAAATTGCAGCGCCAATGACAAGCGAACGACACTAGAATCGCAGTGCAAATATGAAAATAAACTGAAAAGAATTTTCTTTTGTCTCTCTTTGCAGTAAGATTTCACTTTGGTGAGTATGCGCGTGGAATGGAATGTCGCCACTCTCTGAGTAAAAAAAGATCAACTGTTATTTAAGAGAAATACAAATGCATATACTCACAGCATCTCTCTTCCACATAGCTCCACGACTGTAGTCTGAGAGGACATTGCAACCGGGTGTTCCCTTAAACAACCCCGTTGTAAATACGGATAATTATTTCCACCGAAGAATCCACTAACTTCACCCCCAAAACACCGAATCACATAAATCCAACCGTCTTCATTTTCTTGGCTTTTCCGCGGTCATTCCTCGGGCCCGCATCATTTTGTTTCCCAACGGTGATGAGTACTCGAAACCAGAATGTTAATTGAATCCGCCAGACGTGTGAAATATGTAATTCTGCGGTAGGACTGCTGGACGGAGCAACAGAGCTCTCGTTGCGCTCCGCATTCCTCGCAGCTCTTTGGAAACTGAGGGGCTCCGTCAGTAACACGTCCTTAAGGTGAACGAGAGAATTACACCCTGCTTCAGAGCGGGGCACCTCTTGCGAAGAAAAGACTACTAGCAGTGCAATGCAGTAAACTTCTGCTTCTGCGTGAAAACTTAACGGTAACCGCAATATTTCAGTAACAGACGTAAGAACTGGCACTCCAAAATGTAACCTTCTCAAACTTCTATGTCTTTACAAAAAAGGGTCATTGCAAGAATTTCCCCAAAAAGTATCATTTCGTATCAAGGTATGAGACGTGAAATTACGAGACATTACCTCATATCTGTTTGTATTGCTTTGAAGTCGTGAGACATGCAGCGTAATTCTTCAGTTTTCTCTGCCAGTTATCTGAACCACTTCATGCAGGGGTTGCCTCATAGTGACGTACTATCATTTGAAATTCCACATGTCTCTACCAAAGCCTTGTCCGCAGCTCCAACTGTACTGTTCAGTCAACGGCGGGTAATCGTCACCGTGCGAAATAAAAATGCAATCCCAAAGGAAGCGGGGCTCATACATCTAACTAGATGACTGCATCCACATTTTTATAATAGAAATTGTTTTTGAACGTACATGGACATAAATACACGATTTTTACGACAACAGTTCCAAGATTCCGGCAATATTTAGCCAACCATCCATGTATCGGCAGACGTTGTGTGTTTATATTAAGCAGTTTTATACTGTTGTCTTGTCTGCTGAAATCATATCGTAGTCTACAGTCCTACTTACATAGAGAGTTTACGAATACTAGCTTGATACAAAACTGAATGACTGTCACTTTATCCATTTTTGGTATGGGATGCAGAAAAAATACCGATTGCTGTTGACTCATTTGGTAGGATAGTTCAAAATCACGACGCCTTGCATTATAACATTTATTTTGCGCGAGGTGCTTTGGTGTGGCTTCACTGTGGTTTTACATATGCGTACAACTACGTAAGAGCTGGTAAATTAAATAATAGTCAAAACTGGTGCGTTTTTCCTGAGACGCCTCTGTTCTGATTCGCGCTGTCTTACGTCGCTGTCCTTTCAGCACCATCCTCCTACTGCACCTATTTACACAAAAGCACGACTGCCTTTATTTTCCCACGCATATGCATTCAAACGCAGAGTGCAGAGGTACGTTATTAAAGCCGAAACACAGCTTGAAAACGCTTCAAATGATGTGTTGCAACAACTCCGATTAATCTTCAGTGTTATAATACTAAGTCAAGAAACAAGTGAGCCCTATGGAGCAAGGTTTTGCAAAATGGGACATGCAACGCTAGTACACGCACGCCTTATATACAGAGCCCTGCAAATATACACTGTTGTATGCCTAGCCTACAGAGGAAGGCGAATACCAGTGTACGTGTGACAGTTGCGGTCTGAATCCGGACACTTTCCCGGACTAAATGTTCGAAAAATTGCAATGCAACGGCCGGAGATCCTTCTCCCTGCGGATGGCTCCGTGGCACACTCCACTAACTCCCTTTAGTCCCAAGCGATTCTCAGTCTGACACACCTAAAACAGTTAAACCGACTGAAAAGACCGTATAAGAAAACCTAACAGGCACTGGGGCAAATGGCAAGCTCGAGAGTTATCGGTTCTTAAAACAGTATCACTGTGTGCATTGACGTTGATTTGCTACGAACACAGACACACAAAGAAAGCTATTAACAAAGTAGGCAACAATGAATCCCCCCTGGTCATTGACACCCGCGGACACTGGCAGATCTGGCTGTCCGAAAAGGTCAGGTGGCGCATAGTGTCATCAATAAGAAATCGAGGTGAAGCTGCGTTTTCTACGAAGACGTAATGCCGGGCCATTTCAAATGTATATTTTACTTCTTTTATCAATGAATTCCAAATGAACTCCACGGTTCAGATGGATCTGGAAACGTCCCCAATCGTTCCGGGCTGAACAGAGCCGTTCGCTTCGGCAACGGCTTTCCACTGCTGCCTGTGACAGCCTAGGGGACGCAGTTGCCTGCCCTAGGGGGCATTGGCAACGCGAATTATGGAAATGAGTGAAGTCTACTGTGAGGCAGTGGAAAACGATTTTAACCGCTTATTTTTGATTCGATTTTGCGCGTGCTATAAGTAAAAATATTTGTAGCAGTTTTTCGTGGAGTTTGTTCTTTTACTATGACAATTGGTCTTACCATTACGTGTAGCTTTTTTGAGGGCTATTCCAGTGACTGCACTACAATATATGGCTACAATATATACTGTACTTAGTGTATTAATGCTTTTAATTTCGCGAATTAAGAAGTATTCAAAGTAGAAAAAAGCTAGCCTATCATCTGCCTTGTTTGATGATAACCCAATGAAACACGGCGTGTATCGAGACAGACTGTGAAAAAGTATGCGGGTCGACAAGTGACTGACAACCCAACCGAGTACCTAAAATTACGGTAACTTCAGTTTGGTCGCCTATTTATTCATTGAAATGTTAAACACCCATATCACATTGTCATCAAATTTCACAGTGCAGCTAATGATATCGTTGGCAGCATTCCTGAGGTCAAGCCATTAACAATGTGGGTAGTTGTAGAGCGACCGCTTGTGGACTAGGCCTACTTATTTCTCAAACATCGGCTACTTCAAATTTTAAATTTTTAAATGTAAAGCCATCGTTCATTGTCCACGAGATAGCTATGTCATCCAAATAGCTACAGATATGACAGCAAGTTTTTCACAATTGTACTTAATGACTACACTGGCTAATAGATGGAACCTATAGGCAAACAATTTCATATCTCACTATTGCCGCAGCGATACTGTCAGTTGATCTTAAGAGTATCTAAATACACCAAAGACAGTTACACAAGTGTTACACATTAGTACCTTCGTTGATGAAAACTATTTAAGCCAACCTGCAAAACGTCCTTATCAAATTGCCTATAGTTGCCCACTGCTAGCTAAAAGCCTTCATGCAAGTAGTCAACGATCAACTAGTTAGCTAACTAAGCTGAACCACTAGGTGGCGTAAGTATTATAAGATAAGATAAGGTAACACTTTACTGATCCCCAGGTGGGGAAATTTGTATGAAGTATGAAGTATTATGTTGACTGATTAATGGATCATGGATATAACCTATCGAAAGCAATTTCCCCTGTACTTATCTGGTCATAGTTTATGGACACATTTTTTGAGGACCACACTGGAGGAAGTGGAACCTTACCTCAATGACTGAGAGAATCGATGGTGAAACCAGATTCCTTATCTAAAGCCAGAATTTTTAAGTGTTGTACAAGAAAACGCAGCTATTCGTTTTCATTTCATTCTAAGAATTTTGCTTTTGCTTTCTGTCAGAAGTGGACACTGATAAAGATAGTTTCTTGATTCTGGATTAGCCTAATATTGCTGCTCTTATGCAAAGAATTGGTCTAAGGCTTAAATTTACCAGCTTCCATAAGCAACTTGTTCCAGTAAGTAATAAGCAATTGTTCCACAAAACAATTTCAGCTCTCAGCAATAACTTGTTTTTACATCTGGATGCAATTTATGACATTAAGGATTTATTTCCTTTTGCTGCGAGGATGGTTGTAGCAGAACTCTGTCTTACATTTCAGTGTCATTTAACAGACACCTTTCAAAACCAGAACTTGATCATGATTTGTTCAAAAACAATGAGTACCATCTGGCTCTACATGAATTGTTCACACTCACCAAGCATCATTTTATGCTTCACTGTCCAAGAGCTACACACAAGGTTGGCCCTTTGATTCACATTTGGAAAATGAAATTTGAAGCAAGGAACAGTTAAATTAGTCAGCTAACTCATGTAGCTCGCAAAATTTAAAAATATTTACAAAGCAATGGCATTCTGGCATCAGATATTGCTCTGCTACCACTGCTACCAATTACTGACAGGGAAGCTCTTTCCTAATGATTTGCTTTGGGCACCATCACTTTCTTGCAAATGCAGGGGACGTTGAAGACATTCAGTGTGGGTTTGAGATCATTCCTCTTTTTTCCAGAGGAAAAAACTTGGGTCAAAGTGAATTGGGTGGAATAGAGATTGGGTATGACCATGCCATTGATATGTTCTGCAGATGGACACCATCGGTTTGGTTTGATGAAGACTGTTTTCACTGCAAATTCTGAGGTGAAACCAATTCAGAAATTGTACACTACAGGTTTTACCTGTAGGTTGCCATTGCTTTGCATGTGTTGTTACCCATCCACATCTTTTAGACATTGAGCAATAGTCATATGACTTTCACCCCCTACATGCAGTCAAGTCATTCAATTATCAGGATGACCACTCATACGTTCCATTACTAGCTACAGGCTTTTTAAAACTCTGTCTGACACACACACACACACACACACACACACACACACACACACACACATACCACAGACATACCACACACACCACACACATACTTATGCTCAGGATAAACACAGATAAAATGAAGGCCTATGTTTTTACATATATATTAGCTGGCTTTGTATTTAATGAGCCCATCATTCAATGAACTCATTAACATGATGTAAATCGGCTTAAGTTCTATTCCATTTGTAACACTTATAAGTGAGACCAGTTCTGGGTAGGTAAGTGACTGTTGATATCTGATATACAAAAGCTCTGTTCCTTGGAACACCACTTATAAGGTACATTGCAATGGCAGTATACTTATTGATAATTACTGCAAACAATAAATCTTAAGAGAAAATAAAAGTATAGTCTTCTCAGCTGCTCTTAATTCCCCTAGATTCCATCTTCACAAAGGTTCCCATTCGTACATGTTTTCACTCACTGTTGCCTCTAAATGAAGGCTTTGGGCTCACTGCATTTCTTGTATTTCTCGAATGGTAAAGTATACAATATTTTATATATAATGTTAGCATGCAGTTTTTGATATATGTTTTTATATATATAATATTTGATATTGTGCATTGCTCTAAAATGCTGTTTACTATGTATGTTTTTAAGGTGTTAAGACAAACATTGGAAAAGAACCCTGAAGGTTCTGGCATACTTGCCTCCTTGGATGAAGACCAACACATGAGCCTCAACAAACAGTATTAAAATGGTCTGAATTCTGGTTTCCTACCTAATGGAGAACTTTGATAAAACATAAATGAAGTTGTTGCAAAGTATTATCTTAATTAACATAGATGTTCATATATGAAATGGCACTGACAAATCCTTTGTGATAAAACAAACTGACCAACATCAGCCATCAAAAAGGCAATGGCTCTGGTCTTGATGAATGACTTTCCCCGCCTGAGAGGGGAGGGGAATGAATATGTAAGTGTAACATTAGTTCAGAAAGGATCTAATTTGTCAATTCATTTAAAATAAATTGCTACATTGGTGATATTATCCCATTTGTATCATTGAACGCAACCATAGTCTGTTGAGTTTCCTCGGTCTGCTTTAATAATACTGTGACAGCAGGTTTGGTACAGCCCGGGCTCTTATCACTATCCAGCTAGTGGGTATCTAGAGAAGATACTGCAAAACATTCGCAAGAGACTTTGAGCTCACAGCAGGGGAAGCAGATGCTCTAAAGGACAGACATAAAAAGGAGAATCAGGTACAAATCACGCTGTCGTGTCATTGCCTGGTGAAAGTCTGCTTATGAGTCACACTGAGACTAAGAAGTAAAAAACATCAAACCTGGACCTGTCAATCTACATGTTCTTACAATACAGCTTTATCTGTTGTGTTGTAATGATAAAAGTGATGATAATAATAACAGTCACAGTGATGATAATGTTAATACCAACAACAATGACAATAGCAGTAGTAATAATATGACCAAATGAGTAGCTAATGAAACCCATCTATTGGTTTATGCATTACTCATCTGTGGGGTTAATGCATTGAATAAATCTCTTAACACAATGCATTGGATTACAAAACCCCCACACTGGGTCATGCTATATCAATCCAATGTAAGGACTCATTACAGGTTTCTTTTAAATCGTCAGTGTTTTATTGTAGCATGAGTCAGTGTGTCCTGTACAATCCACTCTTGAAATGTAAAAGAATGTTCACCCATAATTCACATAACATCGTACACTGTGATTATCTGGATGCCCGTAAATAGGTATGGCTGCATGATGGGTTTACAGTTCAGTTTACCCTATCATGCTGTGCTGTTGTGATTTTGTCCTGGTAAGAACTATGACCACTAAACTCATCCTTCATACACCAACTGCCATTTTGCGCTATGAGGACCTTGTTTCAGGCGAGTTCATGTGTTCTGCCCCAGTGGCTGCCAGCATGAAAAAAGTCCTTTTATGCTAATCTGGCTTGCTACAGCAGTGGCCTGGGTGATTTCAGTTTGTTAGGCTAGACGAGTATCCAGTCCCCAGTACAGAGGGCTAGTACTTTGTGCTGTAGATATATGTTGCATGGTGGCTGTAGATATATGTTGCACACCCATGTTTGTCTTAATCTGGAAGTATTAAAATCTTTGTGGAAATATATAATTTTGTTTTCATGTTCCATTGAGTGGTTGACTATTGCAGCGTATTGTGTGGGTCAGGCTTGTGTTGGCTATGTGACTGAATTTTCAGCTAATTATCTTCTGCATAGCATGCATTTTATTTGATGACTTCCTTGAGAGACTGGTTCTTAAAGAAACTGAGTGATTTTGGCCAAGCATACTGCAAGGCCAGTCTCTTCAGCTAGGCTTGCATATTTAACATTAAAATATCTGCTTGCTTGTGATGGCAACAGTTCAGGTTTCATTCTTGATTCCAGGCTCTTAACTCCAAGCTGCCCATTGCCCCTGGGTTGTTGACTTATTGAAAGTGCCCCTGAACAGATCAGCATAATGTGATTGTAGAATTCTCTGTAGAAACACAATATTGCCTTGTGCTGTCTGTCACGTTTTTGCTTTTTACTTTGTTTGTCATGTAACAGTGTGAATTCTATAGGAGTGAATTCCATAGGACAAAATTTCTCTTTGGGGATCATAAAGCAGAGAAGTGCTCCATCCACCTCTTATCTACTCGGTTGTCATAGCCTGTTAACATAATAAGGCCTTCATAAAGCATACATAACGTTTTCATGAGCATAGCGTTACCGCTTCATAAAGAATTCATAAACAGCTGCAGCACTCTATGACTGCTGACGTACAGTCATGTCACATATGTTGTTTTAAAAATGAAACCAAGCATGAGAAAATCTGTGGTAGTGTATATCACTCTGTCAGGCATCCTAACGTTCAATGTTTGTTTGAAACTTTGCTATAATGTGATAAAGTCATATCCAAGAATGTATTATGTATGTCTTATGGAGTCTTCTTACATTAAATATGAAGTGTGATTGTACAGTGGCTTGATTTACAACCAGGATCAGTCCTTAAGCATCTGCAGAATGGAGGCAAATAAACCCAAATCCGTGGTGTAGTGGAAGCAAACTGAAAAATACTGCACTTCAAAGATTTCTCTGCAGAGAGGAAAATATCTTTTTATTATATCATTACAGCTGTCGATTCAGTATACTGAACTATCGGTTGCTGACAAAAACGGGCGAATCAAAGCCGGGCTATAGCGGGGATTTAAAAATAGCCTGGGAAAAAAAACACCACGTTCCCTTTTAGTTATTTGTCAGAGACAAAAATAACTCAGGGCAGACATGTTTGGGCTACAAACGGTCCGCAGCGTGAAGCGCAGCACGTGTTCCCTAGCTCCTAAAAAACATGACAGCTCCTTTGCCACTGGGGCGAAGGCACTGCACTGCGAGCGGTGCGACCGCAAGCAAGCGGAGGGCAGTTGAGCCGCAATCAAGGCGAAATTCCACCATGCTTGCTCAATTCTGAGCTGCACAGCCAGCGCCCGCCCGCTCGCAGATCGCGCACGTGAGCGCGGTGGATCGGAACACCGCCGGTAAACGCAGGCGCTGTGTCAGTTCAACTTTGTGCGCGGAGCATCTGAAATCTCTGCGAGACGGCGATGCGTCTGAGCCAGCTCGGGCGAGGGGACGAGCGATGATAAACAAGCTGCGTTTGCGAGGTGTGGGTGCAGTGCGAAGCGGTGGCGTTGTTTCGAGGCTTTTCGGACATTCTGCGTTTGGTCGTTCTTTTTGGTCATCTTGGCTCGTGACTTAATCTCATCGCCGCTGCCCTAATGACTTCACTTGTCAGGTCGAAAAGTAAAGCGTTATGAGGGTTTTCGGCTTCCCTCCTCTCTCTACACCATGTGGACATTATAAACAATGACCACTCGTATGGCAGGGGCATGCAAATGTGTTATAAAAATTTACTTTCTAATTAACCGTGGTGGTGTTGCCGCGGAATACACACCGTGGGCACACTTGACCTTTAGTTTCTCCACGAGGCAGCCCGCATGCGAGTAATGAGCTGTGCAGTCCAGTCGGCAAAGGCCCTTTCTCTTTCATCAGACCGTGTCAACGTAATAAGCAAACAGGCTGCGCGCACGTTTCGATCAGATCTCCCTACTCACACCCCTCTCTCCCCTAACACACACGCGCGCCAGCGCGCACACACACGGAAACAAATGAAATGAGAGACTTTTGTCCCAGTATAACACAACTTTCATTGCATGTTTCACATTTCTCTATCTATAAACAAGAGCAAGAGCAGACACTGTTCAGGACCTTGGGCTGTTTGTGAGGATCTCCTTACTGCTGTCTTCTGGCCAGCTAGTGGTAAAAAAAAAAAAAAAAAAAACAGGTAGGCCTACAGTTATTTGCTGGCTGGAGCTTGTCCATCAGTCACACAGTTAGTTTATGAGCTAGGGACACTAGCTTTCATGCTTGCATGTCCATCTCTATGGTGGGCATGCCATACTAAGTCTCATTGAAACCGCAGAATGAATGCCGATTCAAGAATAGAGACAAAGCTTGAGCTGTCTCTTTATGCCTGCTGGGGACGAGAAGCAGAGAGCAGTCAGCTCGAAGGAATCACTGTTCATTTCAACTGAAATCTTATTTTAAGTAAATGAGTCTGATAAGCAAATAAAGCATATAATCTGTTTAGTTGAGTCACGTCCGGAGGTCTGATTGCAGTGGCGTTTGCTTGCAAGTGTGAGAGCATTCTCCTGTTAAAGACTGAACGTTATATAATATTTTTTCACATGGTAGCAATTATTAAAAGCAGAGGGGTTAACTGAACTAGGAACCACTCCAAACAACGATCCGATCTTTCACCGCAAGGTGGCACTGTATTCTCTATGAAGGGAACGCAATCACCGCTCAGGTGTGAAAGCACTATAATCTCTCACTCGCATGGCTGTGTTTCACTGACAGGGGCTGGAAAGGAGCAGAGCCTGCCATGCCTCCTGCATCCACCCTCGGAAGGAAAAAACTGACCACTACGTGCCGAATTTCTTGGCTAAATCTTACTCTGATGAGTGCTGTTTTTTTTTCTTTTTTCAGTTCAACTTAAAAGGCCAAAGAATATGGCAATGACAGCATGTCATAAAATATCTATACCAAACAATTCCACCGTGTATCGTTTCCAGCAATATAATTTGCAAAATATGTCCAACATTGCGTCATAAATCGTCCGTCTTATTGTAGCCTATCTGCACTAGGTTCCATTCAATGTGACACGCTGTTTTCAGCCGGACAGCCGGATTGCATACAAAGGAAGAATCCAGAGAGAAGATGAAATGCAATGGTGTAGTCATTCATCTCAGTTCAACTGGTGTAACTGGAGTTAGTGTAAAATTGATGCGTTCATGCCACATCATGCATACAAAATTAGATGGAAAGCGCTTGGACCTGCAACCAGAACTACTCCAAACATTTTAAGGAAAGGTGCCTGGGTATTTGAAAGTGTTTTTTGTTAGTACCACTGGCAAGTCATGGCTAGCCATGTCATCCCTGATTTATTTTATTAGTGCCCCTATAAAAAAGCGTCTTGGCCGCATTGACTGACCCGTTGGTTGGTTCAAATTGAAGAATCTTCATTGAGACTTGGGTCTTAGCGGCAATGTGATAAACGCCTGTCAGTTAAACTGTGACGTGGCTACGAACTATGTGTATTTTTCAACGTGTTATTATGATTTTCAGTTCGCACGTTGAAAGGATGTAACGTTAAACAAGTGAACAATAAATTAACGGGTCACCAATGGTTTAACTGGCATTTTCTCACTGCTGAGTTAATGCAGCACGGAGACAGCGCAGCCGGGGAGCATGAGTTAAAGCGCTGATAAGGGTCATCTTAATTTTTTTTCTCACTCCGCTAAAACAGCGATTGAGCCGTGGTCGGGTCGTTGTGGGTCAGTGTTTGGTTCCGGGGAAGAGTTCTTCACCGTGACTTTTCAAAATAAACGGAAAGGTCACTGGAGCCGGAAACTTCTAAGCAAATAGTTGGAGAAAGTGGATGCAGGGTGTGTAAGTGAGAGGTCTTCAGGTTAGTTTGTTAATGCTTACTTCATTGGCGTTATCTTCAAGATGAACCACGGCGAAATAACGTTTTGAGTAGTGCAATAAAAGGGTTTGTGTTCATTTATCTTTGGAGAAAACTTGCCTATTGTTTGGCCATACTTCACACGTGGGTAAGACACGGCTAACTTACAAACCCAGTAGCTAAGTTAAATGATTGGAAGTCAGTGTTATAGCTAGCTTGTGTTCTAAGGAGAAACGTTAGGAAGCAGGCTCGCCTGCTGCTTGTTGGTCGTCCGCAAATTTAGATAGCTAGAGCTATGTGTCTCACCATTTAACTGCTTTATCCACCTATAGTTAATTACTTTAACAATTACAGCAGCTTGTGAGCTAAATTACATTGGTACCTGCAGTAACCAGCAAGGTAAATGGCTAAGCTGTTTGCCTATTAGTGTACATCTAGGTAAAGATGACTCACTGGTTCTAGGAGCTAACTAGTCATCTAGCAAGATAGTTAAGTAACGTTGATATCTATTAAATGTGACCCTAGAAGTGTCATGGTATGCCCTGAGCAGTAGGCTAGCTGACATCTAACTTTTTTTAATTATTATAATCCTTAACCCTGTATTTTTATCGTTTTGTCGTCGAGCTAGTTAGCAAAATTACCTAGCTAACGCTGGCCAAAAGGAAGCAACTGTTTTATATAGTGAACAAGTTATCCAGGAATGTTTGCGGTCATTGAGGTCGGAGCTTTCCGCCATACCTTGATGTCGGTAGGTAGGCTGCTAAGGAGGGCAAACATGATATTTATTGCACTTTTGACCGAAAAGTAAATATCTTCTTGCCAGTTAGACCAATGATCTGTGTAAGTAATGTTGCAGACCTCTGCGGTTAATGTAATAGCCTGCGTTATTCGCTACTGAACTACTGGGGAGTTTAAAGCTTAAACTGCTCTTCGATATATTACTTGCGTTCCTGATCATAGAAATGATTCAACGCCACTGCAGGTGCTGGCGGCATAGCACGCGTGTACGCCCTTTATGTCAGTATCTCAAAATAGCATAACACGTTCCAGATGAGGGGCATCTGTTGTACCCCTGAGGAAAGCAATTAATAGCGAGATTTCTGCGTTTGATGTTTGAATTTGTATATACACTCTTAAGTATATAGTGCATCTGCCCAGTAGCGTTTTGAAAGCACTGATGTTCCTAATGCGGCAGATTTCACAGTATGTTGATTTTCAGTTTCAGTGAAAGCAGTGCACTCGCCGAACTAACAGTGGTTCTCATTAAAAGGTCAAGTCCTTGCAGTAGGTAGGTTTGTACTGATATTGATTCTCGGGGACGATATCAGATGTTTGTCCAAACATGTTTGCTGATTCCTACCCTGCTATTTTAGAAAGCTTGTTTCTTACCCAAGAACTGCAAAATTTGAAAATTTGAAAATTAAAATTTGACATGACAAAATGGATCAAAATCCCTGTTAGGGGCTTCCGTGCGACTTGGTGGCTAAGGCATTCATCTCGAACACAATCTGAGTCCTACGACCTGGTTTCGATCCCAGCCCACAGATTGCATTCTGCTGGAGATAGTTGTGAGTATGTCGGCAGGAGCATCCTTGTCTCACCACTCTCGGGCACACTGCATTACACTGCATTATATTATTGTCAGACGCTCTTATCCGGAGCAGCATACATGTTATCCCTTTATACAGCTGGATATTTACTGAGGCAATTACGGATTAAGCACCTTGCCCAAAGGTACAACAGCAGTGCCCAGTGGAGAATCAAGCCAGCAACCTTTCGGTTATGAGCCCTGCTTCTTACTGCTAAACCACACTGCTTCCTGAGTTACCTCGATTAAGTCAGAGAAGTCCTTGCCCATCCTCCAGTATGTGCTGACTGACTTTGCTGAAGTGCACTGGGTGTGTGAAAAATAGTCACCATTGGTGTGTGAGTGCATCAGAAGATTGCCTTGCTTCATTGCCCAGTGCTCCTGTGCTTGGGGTGTTGTAATCGAATGAGTCCAGCATGAAAGTGCTGACTCCAAATGAGCCTGAAAAATGAATAAAGAGAAAGTGGGTGCATGTATGTGTATGCACATGTATGTGAATAATATCTGTTAGCTTTTTGTTTTGCCCCTTGTTCTTCCTATGAATGCATAGGAATGCAATCATTGTAGTGAGGTTAGTCATTTGAATTGGTGCAAAAATACGTTATGGAGTATAAAGAGTGTAACTAACTTCATGTGAAAAACACTTAATTACAATGCTCAATTTCTGCTTTCAGCTCCCTTGTCATTTCATCAGTTAAATCCACTGGCACAGTACAATGGCAGATATAATACATGAGCCTGTTTAGCAGAAGCTGTAAGCAGACTTTTCATAAGAATACAGTTTAATAAGAATGGAGAGAGAATCTGTAAGCTAATTTTGAATGTACTGAGATGTTATATGTAATAGCCTGCTGCCATAGGCTAACATCCATTTGTTTATTAAAACATTCTCTAAGCAATTCAGATTTTGAAGGCTTCTGTTGTTAAAACCAGTTTACATGGGTTGAGCGGATTTCCATGACTTGATGTTGCAGCATTTCAGACATTACTTTGAAATGTGACTGAAATGGCCATGTTTGTAGGCAAACTGCACTGTACTGCCGGGCATCTAAATCTGACACACTGGGTCATTCAGAGTTCACTGTTGAAGGTTTGTGCACATCAAGCCAGCAACTTCTGACAGGGCTCTCGTCCAGACCTCTGCAGTCAACATAAGAGTTTGGGTCAATTCCATTTTAATTCAGTTAATTCATGAAATGAGAAATTGAATTTCTGTAATATGTGCTACCCGAGGAATGTGCAAGTAGATGTAATGTGTTCGTTTTTAGGAATGTGCAGGTAGATGTGATGTGCTCATCTTTAGGAATGAGCAGGTAGATGTAATGTGTTCGTTTTTAGGAATGTGCAGGTAGATGTGATGTGCTCATCTTTAGGAATGTGCAGGTAGATGTGATGTGCTCATCTTTAGGAATGTGCAGGTAGATGTGATGTGCTCATCTTTAGGAATGTGCAGGTAGATTTGATGTGCTCATCTTTAGGAATGTGCAAGTAGATTTGATGTGCTCATCTTTAGGAATGTGCAGGTAGATGCGATGTGTTCATCTGATTGACGCTGAAGTGCCGGTTTGTCCCATTAGACTGTCAGACCATGGGGGTCACCAGTATCCTCGAGCCTCCAGTTCTGTGTTTGAGGGCTTAACCAGAACATGGGGAATATGATTTTAATGTATTTTGTGATTTTATTAAAATGTACCCACCATCTCCCTGCATGTGTTTCTGTTTACAGAACATGGTGGTGGCGAGAGGACAATAAGCCTTTTATCCGTGTCACCCAGGGTCACAAAGAACTGCGGTGTCAGGCCATAATGAATGGTAAATTTGTCATTTTTGTTAATTACTAACAACACCGATCAAAACTATCCTGTTGAATGTAATCATTTGGGTCAAAAACATGCTGTTTTTTGTGCTTGAACAATGAAAAATGTTAGACTCAAACGTTAATGTCAATTCACAGAGCAAAGTCATATTCTCAAAGAATACATTTTATTGCAGAAAACGTGAGGGTAATTAAGGTAACATTGTAGTTAGCCCTGTAGTTAGTATTTTGTAAATCCTTCACCTGGCATGGATTATGCTTACAAGACACTTCATGTAGCGCTTTATGAGGTTTTGGCACTTCTAACGGGGGATTCGTGTGCATTCTTCATGGCAGAATTACTCTGGATTCCTCAGACTTTTCAGCTTCGTTTGTGAACTGCTTTTTTTCTGAGCTCGAATCACAGTCGTTTCAATGGATTGAGCTCTGCTGGTAGAAATGATCGGTTGAGAACATTTATTTTGTGCTCAGTCAATCGCTTTGTAGATTTAGACAAATGCTTTGGATCGTTGTCAAGCTGAGATGTCCATTTCCAGGCAACTTTGAGCTTTTTGGCAGCAGGAACCAGGTTTTTGGCCAAATTGTAGTTCATAACTCTTTTCTCCTGATACAACCTGCTTTGTTTCACAAGAAGGGGATGTTCATTTAAATAAAGCATTCCTTGCCATCTCCCCGCTCACATGGGAAACCCCCAGGGTTTTATATTTTACAAAGCTGTGCTATTGTAAAGTAGGGGTGTAACAGCTTTTCACCGTTGTCACCTTCATACACGGGTCAGAAATGTGAGGCTTTGTGATGTGCTTAGTTCAAGTCAGGGGATTCCTTACTGTCCCATAAAAAGAAATTGATTTGGTTCCCTTTCCACGCTCAGCCAGCAAAGTTAAAGCATGTATTACAACAGTCAGTGATGCCACAAGCATCTCCATCCTCCATGATCCCAGGGCTGTAGCTGGCCCTGCCTTTACCTCGGCTTTTCATGCCTGTGAGGTTCATACCTGAGTGTGAACTTCATACACTCATGACACCATACACTGACTCATCTAGTAGCAGCCTCAAACTGGAGAAAAAAAAAACAATAATTCATAAAAAATGAATGGGATGACAATATACAGAATCCTCTGAAAATGTATCTTGACTTAGTCATTCCCATGCAGTATCCCCCACATAAGGTTTCTTTGTTAGCATTGCCTTTCTCTCTTATTTACCTTTGCTGTCCGCTCTGACTTTGCTCCATTCTCCTGCCAGCTCCCATAGTACAATCTCTTTTGTCTTTTTTTCTTCATGTTTTCGCTTTCTCCTCAGCACTCTTTTTGCTTTTTTTTCTTTAACCTTGGGAAAATCATTTTAAAAAAGTGAAAGAGTGTCCGTGACTCCCACTCCCTTTCTGTTAAGGCCTGGACTCCAGAGAAGTCGCAGTGAAAATGGAGTTTGATGCAATGTGTCATTTCTCTGATCACCTTTACCCACGTAAGTATTTTCATTGTGACACAGACTAATACTTAAGTTCTTCTTTTAGTTTACTGGAATTCAGGATGTCGTCTTGCTTACTTATTTTGTGAAAACAACTTTTTTGCTTTGGAAATGTAAAACATGCATCTTTTTTGTAAGTAGTTAGCATCTTGAGTCGAATTTAATGTTTCAAGTAGTTTGACTACTTTATGCTTTATGCTGGTTTAGCTAGCATAATTCCTTTTTTCCTTTCATACATTCCTGTAGCTTTCTTGTTAGCAACATTTAAAACACCTTCTCTTTTTTCAATTACTTTCTCTTTACCTGCACTTGTTGTTGGTAACTCCACCTGCAATGGAATGTAATGATTTTTACTTTAAATAAGAGATGGAACTAATGTTTGTGAGAGAAGAAATAACACTGACTTTACTGCCGGCCAGGGGAACGTAATCCTAACAGTATCTTGTAAAATGTTCAATGGCAAAACGTTTAATTGTCTCTTATGAAGTTAGAGTGCATCCCCCCAGGGAGTGAGATACCAGCTTCTGCCCTGATTGCCACAGTGCCATGATTAAGCTAAACACATTAAGCTGTCATCTCTAGACTTCAGTCGCACAGAGGTGTCATCTCTACTGGGGTCAAAATGAACTGTTTGGGGTCCCCGCTATCAGCAAATAAAAAATGCAGATAAGTGTTATCTTTGTGTTCTCAGACCAAATGATGTGTTTCCTACACATAATTCAGTTTGGTTTTACTATACTTCTATCCCACAAAGCCAATTGGAGCATAATTTGATGGTAATTGACAGAATTGATGCAGATATGCCGAATAGCAAGCAAACCATTTAGACGTGACGTTTATGTGGAAATGTCAATGGTTGCTCTCTTAATTGCTCAGTCCGAGATTCATTCCAGATTATTATGTCCCAGGATCACAACAATGTTCAAAGGTCACAATTAATCGGCCAAATTACTCATTACTTACCATGTGCTCAATTTGTGCTCAATGTGCTCAATTTGAAAAAGACCTGGGAGTAATAGTTGACCCAAGCTCAACAGGATCTAGGCAGTGTGCTGTAGCAGTAAAAAAGGCCAACAGGATGTTGGGTTATATAGCCAAAAGTATTGATTATAAATCTAAAGAGGTTATATTGAAATTATACAATGCTTTAGTCAGACCTCACTTGGAATATTGTGTGCAGTTCTGGGCACCGCAGTAAAAGAAAGATATTGAGGATCTTGAAAAAGTTCAAAGAAGGGCAACTAAATTAGTTCCTGAAATATACTTCCATGAAATGTAAAAGCTATGAGGAAAGACTCAAGTTACTTATATACTTAAATACTTAGTACTTACTATACTTAATAGTAACCTATTTAGACTTAGCGAGAGGAGCCTTAGGGGTGATCTAATAGAGGTTTTTAAATATATAAAAGGGCTCAATAAGGTTAAGTATAATACATTTTTTATGGTGAGTTCAGTCTGTAGAACAAGGGGACATAAATGGAAACTAGTGAAGAGTAAGTTCCGCACTGATATAAGGAAGTACCATTTTACACGAAGAGTTATCAATACATGGCATAGGTTGCCAGGTCATGTAGTTGACGCAGAGTCCCTTGTGTTCAAGTCCAGACTTGATGCAATTTTGGATTCTCTTTAATTGTAATGGCGAGCTTAGTTGGGCCGAATGGCCTGTTCTCGTCATAATATGTTCTTATGTTCTTATGTGTAGTTTAAAATACAGGGATAGGTCATTTTACCTAGCTGTCTGCTGCTGTCTTAGCTCACATGTGAGGACAATTTATTTTTCCACTGGATAGACACTGAAGAGGAATTCTGTTGAAAACATTTTAGTTTTTGCCCATTGTCTTTTTAAATTCCTGAAACTTTTCCCTAGTGGGGGACCTCTGACCACCTAACTCTGATTCTCTGAATGTAGTAACACAGCAACCAATCACATATATCTTGAATGAATGGATGTTAAGAGAAATGTAGGCAAATCTCTGTCCAGGTTCTGAGGCCAAGCACAGAAGTGTACCCAGTTACCGTGAAGCTAAGAAACTGCACGTTCCGTTTTCCTTATGTGTGATGCACATATTGTTGTCCACTGAATGGGTTTGGCCTTCCCAACACTGCAGTTCACCTGAAGTTTTTGAAATCGGCAGTTGCACATTAGGCTCCTCTCACTGTGACAGCCTACATCACACCACCCGGATCTGAGCAGTAGGACTCTGACCGAGCCTTACAGGTTAGGTCTTTTGATGTTGTCAGAATTGTTTAGGAAAACTAACAGTCCTTGGAAGCTGTCACTCGGGATCAATCATTATGGAACAGCCAAGAGTTTGATCTGTTGATCCCATGTGGAGGACAGTGGTATGGTATGTCAAGCTCGGCAGAACCACCTGCTTCTCCAGTGTTCAATGAGTGGGGGGAAAAGTGGTGAATAACTTTGTTTTTTGTGGTTTGTTTGTTCTTTTTTTCTTTCCCTTTTTGGAAGCCATAAAGAGAGAGAGACACGATTCAGACGTGATGGCACAGTGCGAGCACGCAAACACACCAGAGATGGATTGTCAGTCGACTGAACCGGTTAAAACATTTTCTAAAGCCGAGGTAAAGGAATAGCACTCTTAACACATTTGCAGGCACGAAATGAACACGCCCAGCCGTTAATGGACACTTTGTTTGTTTTTTTGTGTTTATTTTTTCAGATTCAGGAGCTGATAAGGCAAGAGATTCTCGCTGTTGTGAAGCAGACAGACAACAAGATGGATGAACTCATTAAGAGGGTCCAGAAAATAGACTCGGTTTCCAAATACGAAGCTGTTATCACCAGACTGCAAGTCAGTGTTCAGGGTTTTAATTGTTTTGTGTGTGCTCTGTTACAATAAACAAAAGATGCGCCACTTTAAAATTTATGAAGGCCATTGAATGGGTGCAAGGAGGGAATTGTAGACATGGTCTCACTAGATCGCAATGACATATGCAGTAAATAAAAATATGGTCCAATGGCAGTTCTTACCGCACAAAACTTTGTTAGCATAACCAGCTTGTTAGCATTTTTAGCTTAGTACTGTCCAGTGCCATTGCATGACTGGTGAAGTCTTCAGTCACTCCACTCTGACTGGTCAGGTTTACGTGTAGATTGAGCATGCTAATGGCCTTGGGAGGTGGCAGTTGAGGTGTTTTTTTGTTGAATACTCACAGAACTGTCCCTGCAGTGTAATTTTGCAGGTTGTGCTCATTAAAGTTGTGAGCACGTTAAATGTAGGCAAAGGCTGAAAACTCATTCTGTTCCTTCTGGGGATGTCACCATCGGCAGGCTGATATAAGGAAAATTAAGAGGAGGGAGCAAGTGGCACTTGCCTACGTGAGGAAAATGAGATCGGCGCCTCCGGCTGGACATGATCAGGTTTGTCACTCCGCTCGGTTTTGTTTAATTGCTTGTTATCAGTGTCTCCAGGCTGTTAGGACATTTTCCTTCCAGTGGCTCATCCTAAGCAACCATTTTCTCCTCGTTATCTTCCCTTCTTTTAGCGGACACCTAGCACTGCTGCACACCCTAAACCAAGCACTGCGATGGTCTCCCCAGTCTGTGCTTCAGACCGCGCCCCCCCCGCCGAGCCAGGGGGCGCTGTGCCCACGGCTGTGGAGGGCACACCCACAGAGAGCCCCAGCGCTGCCCCTTTTTCCAGGTATCGTCCTCCTATGAACTTTCACTGGGGTTAAAACTTTAATGGCGTCTACCATGGCATCCACCATGCTCTGTTTGTTTTTTCTTCCCTTTGACTTGAAGCTGAACTCTTACCTAAGTCCCGTTTTATTACAGAGAGAGGAAAAGCATAGCTTGTGTGCTTGTCTTTGTGCTTTTCTGCTCTCTGAGTTGGTTACAGGGACACTCCACCATTGTAGCTTGATTTGTTCTCCCTTACCTTGAAAACGGTTGATAAATGGCTCTGCCATGCAGCGAACGGAAGCTGGTAATTCTGAACTGAAGCGCTCCTTCAGACACAGGCGCTCTACAATGCCCATTCTGAAGGGAGTCTCTGTAGATTACCGCCAAGCGAGTGCTTTGTGAGGCTCTGATACTTCCGAGGATGGGCTTCTGAGAAACTACAGTGACTTTGATGCCTGTACAGTTTGCTTGTGAGGATATGTGTGAGATTTTGGCATTCGGATGTATGCTGTAGTCTGGTTTAGTGCCTCACCCTGAGGGTTCCTCCAGGAGAGGTTTGGGAAACGCTGCTCTAGCAGGTTAATAACATCAGGCTGGTCTCAACCAATCATGGGTGTGATGTGTAGGTGGTGTCCATGGAGCCTGGGCATGGCACTGCAATAGAGGGGATGTATGTGGTGTTCTGTTGTATGTGTGGTAGGAATAGAGTGTATCCGAGGCAGTCACAGAGGCAGTGTCAGTCAGTGACTGGAGAACATCAGTGACACTCCTCCATATTAGAGCATGTCTTTGACCTTTGACCTTTTCCTTGTCACATTGGTGGGTCTCAACAGCCAGCTCAGCTGTGTTCTTTGTCCAAACCTGCTTAATCAGACGGTGCCATTAAGAAGTACTTAAAAGTTAGGAATGAGAGATTATTGAAATATGTGGTTATTGTCCAAAGCTGTGTGCTCAGGAATTCCTCGCACGACAGCCTCACCTCAAATTTTGTGACTCAGATTAGCTCATTTTTTTCCCCAGGTTGCTATGACCCAAGACCTCCATCGGTAGTGGCTATAGCTACTCTCCTTCTCTGAGATTCACACACCAGTCGTGTTGTGACATGAACAGTCAGTTGTGTCAGCAGAATGTCCAGACTTTTTCAGTATCAGTTCGCTGCTGCTGCTGCTGCTGCTTTTAATCCAACTTCCTGTGTGCCCGCTATTTGATTGGGTGTTGCACTCCATTGTGGCTGTCATTCCAAGCACATCCAGCAGGTGGAGCCGTTTTTCCAGTGTGTAGCAACTGACCCTGCCACCTTTATGATATCATAATGTGGGGTTTTGTGTGTGTGTGTTTGTTTGTTTGTAACAGTATTTTGACATTGTTCTGTGTGAAGAACAGGGACAGACATATAGGCGCTTTTGTTTCTGTAGCAAGGTCAAGTCAGTTGGGTCGGCAGCGATGGCAGCAGGAAGTGTTCAGCAGCCCCTCCCACTGGTTCTGCTGTCTGGAGGAAAGGTGATTTATTAGACCGGATCTCCCAAGAGGCCCATGATCGCAGTACTGTTGATGAGTCGAACAGATGCTCTCTGAAATCCCCCCTGCGAGACACTCCGACTCACAATTTGGCATGGAGGGCAGCCTTTGATGCAAATTCTACAAGAACCGAGATTCACAATTCTCTATCGGTAAACAGAAAACTATGTACATAAACCTAAATTACTCTCAAATTATCACATTCAATTGCCAGAGGGAAAACATTTGCGGGTAATAACAGCTTCCTGTTTTTTAATATTTCATTTGTTAAATAAAAATAGGAACGGAAAGCACTAGAAGTTACATAACTGAGCGTATGGTCATTGGTTAATTGCTGCTGTTATGTGTTTGGCAAATGTGCTTACCCTGAAGATTTAGAGTGAAAATGGTAAAAAGTACTGACTGCGCTAATGCTAACACATTCAGAGGGCAGGCTAAGAGAGAAGGAAAGTTCTGGAGAACCGGGAGGAAAGCGTTTGTGTGATGTTCCTTCAACATACAGGTGGATGAACAGGAGATCCAAGAAACCAAAAACTTTCATGACCTCGACCCTATGACCTGCGCACCCATTTTTGGGGAGCGGTCAGAACAGGTGAGCCCTAATCAAAATTTGTCCATAACTGGACAGGTTGGACAACAGAAATCCCAAAATTAGGACTGTTGGCGACCTTGACCTTTTCCTTCCTGTTCTAAAGTTAATGGAGATTTCTGGAGAACAGACTATTTTTTATGATGAAAGGACAATCGAAAAACATAATGCCATTTCTCATTGGCATCAGCAAGACAAAAAAATGGGACCCAGGGCCCAGGGGAGACTTGAGGGACTTAGTGGCAAAAAAGCTGATTAAACATACCCTGGAAGTGATACATTTATCTCAGTGTTAACTCCATAAGAGAAGATACTTCACTTACTAAGCTGTCCATTAGTCCTCTGTGACTTCCACTGGCACTCACATAAGCCATGGTGATAAGGACTGAGGTGTCCTCGCTCTGTGTCATTTTCTGGGCCACTTTGACATGATAAAGAACAGGCCACAGTCAGAGCACAGACAGGTGCACAGGAGTCATCTGTTTAGGTGAACCGGCCTGTGCAGCAGTCTGACTTAGAGGTCACAGTCCCAAACATCACCACTGGGTCTGACAGTGTGTCTGGTTATTAGCGCTCTGTAACGCAAACGGGTGTCTCGCCTCATGCTGAGAGACTGCTCTGCTACATTGGGGAGTTACCCAGGATGGTAACTAGTACAGCAAAGAGAGAAAAGTCATTCGGCAGGTTATTTTCTAACAATGCACCCTACTGAGATAAGTATGCGTAGAGTGCAAGGAGCCACTTGTTAGACACTTGTTCCCTGTGTACTTTTTTAAACCCTGTGTAATAAAACACCAACTGTGCACCGATGGAAACAGATAAACGCCTGCTGCTATCAATTGCTGAGCCTCTGTGACTACATTATCTCCGTTTAGAGCGCAGTTTTCACCAGGCAAGTGAGGCTAGGCAATGCCGCTGCTGGTCTCGGGTGCTAACCAGCATCCCAACTTCCCTAAACCAAATTGCGTGTCAGAGAGTAAGACCTTGGAAATTGACACTGCACATCCAGTTGAGGGTTGGTCTTGATGTAGTCCTCAGATTTTGGCATAGCATGTTTGTGTAGTTTGAAAATCCAGCGCCTTTCCATGTTCAGTCCTTCAGTATGAAGTACTCCGGTTCTGCAGTTGCTCCATAAAATCTGCAGAATCCTAATATCTGTTAAAGCAGACCAGAGCCATCTAGTGGCAGCAGGAGGGAAGGGCGGTATGAATCTGTGAGGAGGCTTTTTTTTCCCCCCTCCAGCACGTCTTGCATCCCTGCAGCTGTTAGATGCATCCCATTAAATAACTGCAGCACAACTCAGTATTGATTATATTTAGCTTCCTTCATGTAGGCTACAAAAAAAATCTAGTTTTATACTTATCAGTGTAATCTAAAATGCAATTTTAGCACATTGTGTTAGCTCCAGGATGTACTGATTATTAAAATTGATTTTTTTTACTGTAAGACTTATATTGGCCTATGTGTTGATTTTTTTTTATATAGTTTACCATAGTTTGTTTTCTAGAACCATTTGTTTCGTCTTATATTGAGGGTCCTAGTTTCAAGCTGAAGGTTTTTCTCTGAGCAGAATCTCAGAGAATTGTTTCTTGTAGTCCTCACATCAATAGTGGAAAATATCCTTTTAAGTTAAAGGCGCTTTCTATGAGGTAAACTTGAGTAGCTGTCCTTTAATTGCTGGTTTCCTTGGATACGACACAATGTTCACACCTTTGTTGGTGATGTCTCTTGTTATTCATCGTCGTCGTTTTGTTCGGTGAAAGCACTCAGATGGGGTCACGATGAGGACTGCTTCACATTTCCTGCATGGTTTCGCACATCAGTATTCATGCAGGGGATAGTGTGGCATTGGGGGAATGCAGGACTGGGCTTATAACCAGTAGGTTTTATATTCAAAGCCCCCAGCCTTGTTGTACCCTTGTATAAAGTTTTGAACTTGAAATACCCTAGCTTTAGTAGTATAAACAGACAGTACATAAAACTGTGTGTAAACTGTAAGATGTGTTATCTGTAAAAGGCCCTCTGCTAAATAAGTGCTAATAACATCTATGTACTAAAAAATGCCTCCCCCAGAACTGAGGACAATGGAGACCCCAGAGGAATGGCCAGTCAAGACGGCACACCAGCTTCAGGTTTGCCACCAGATATATCTCTTTCTGTCATATGTGAACATAAATCAGATGCATGTTTTTTTTTTTTTCCAGTCTCTGCTACAGATAAAGATCTGTCTCTTGGCCTGTAACACATGATTTTTATTTTTCAGGTGTTTGTCAAGAGACTTTTTCCCTCCAAAGTCTCTGTCTTTTATTTGTAATTCCTCTCTTTTTTCCTGAAGTGTGCAAGTAAAGTGGTCGTCTGATTGTAATTCTGTTCCGCAGGAAAGAACAGCGAGGTTGATTTCTGCGGCGTCCGGCTGCCAAAGAGGAGAATCGTGAAGGGCTTTTTGCTAAAACAGGTAACTCCCTCTGCTCCCAGCCCTAGGCTTTAAAAGGAAAAAAGGACTGTTTTCAGCAGAACTCACTGTAGTTTACAAACTCAAACCCCCTCCCATGCGTTAACCATCCTGTAGGGCTGCCACGCCCTTACCATTTCCTAAGGTTTTGCTTATTGATTCCCTTCCATACTCTTCTGTCTTTCAGATAAAAAGAAAGCAAATGATGGACTCCACCGAAGAGGGGGACGCAGCTGCTGGTACCTTTGACTCATTTCTCCTGATTTCGTCCATGGGCTGTGCAGCTTTAGAAGTGCTGTTACGGCACTTTGGGGCTGGAGGATGGTAACCTGTTCGTGTGGGTTGTGTCCCCTTTTTTGACTGCAGAATCGGGCTATGACACAATATGTTACAGTGACGCGGGGACAGACCATAGCCGAACCCAGGTATGTTATGTTATATGTATTATGGTGAAACAAGCTTCCTCTAGCGGACGGAACAGCAGAGGTGCAGGACACTCTCCATCGCAGGCTAAAGACCTGCCTCTTCAGCCTGCACCTCAGCCCCCTACCCAAGCATGATCTTTCGGTCCCCTTCTGTGTGATGCTGTGCATGGTAATTTTACTGCATTGTATTCAGTAGGTTTCTGTTTGGAATAGTGTAACCCGACTGTAGAGTATATTGCATTATGCTTATGTGCTGAACCAGGTACAAACTTGGGATCTCGGCACTGACACGTTGAATGTATTTGAATGTGGCTGGCAGTGTTCTGTTTGCAACTTTTCATGCCACCTCTTAGATGCACTTTGTATTTGCACCTTGCAAGTCACTCTGGATAATGTAAAGTATCCTCTACTGCTGAATGCTCAGGAAAAACTGGGGAATAATGAGTGGTTTGGTGATGTCATGATGGCTCGTGTTTGTGTGTCAGGACTTGGGAGAAACCTCGGAATGTGCGCCGACCGCTCGGACAGCTTCCCCCGCCGACACCGTTCCCAGTAAAGCTGCATGCTCTGGTCTGTTTCTCCCTTTCTCCCTCCCTGGTCTCTTTCTCCCCCCAATCTGTCTATCTCTCTCTTTCCCTCTCTTAAGATCTAAGCACCTGAGAATGCCAGTACTGTGCATGTAAAGCCGTC
The DNA here is from genome assembly GCF_013368585.1 of Megalops cyprinoides. Classification (NCBI taxonomy): domain Eukaryota; kingdom Metazoa; phylum Chordata; class Actinopteri; order Elopiformes; family Megalopidae; genus Megalops; species Megalops cyprinoides. The sequence continues at coordinate 23,785,054 of NC_050601.1, forward strand.
CCCAAGCAAAATCACACATTAGACAGGGAGACCTTGAAAATGACATTGCACAGCCATTCGTGGGCTAATCTTGATTGTGTTTTTATATTTGTAGTAGTGTATCACTGTTTTTTTTTTCAGCTGTTGAAGCAGACCAGAGCCATACATACTGTATGTGTGTATTTTATTTTTAGTTTTGACTGCACCACACTCATTGACAGTATGTAATGGTGAGGCTGCTGGGACCGTCCGGAGCCAAACCCAGGTATGCTCTGCTGTGGAATACTCAGAAAAAGCTCTTAGGAATCAATCATGGTAGATTTGATGATGTCTTAATGAGCCAGTTTTCCTGCTTCAGGACTCCTTGGAAACCATGGAACCTGCACTGGCTGTTGGGACAGCGTCACCTCCCAGCACTGTTCCAGGTAAAGCTGTACACGCTAGTCTGTTTCTCTCCTCTCTCTCTTTCTCTCTGTCACCTTCTCCCCCCTTTCTTTTTCTCATATTCCCCCTCTCTCTCCTTCCCCCTCCACTTTCTCCTGTCTTCCTCCACCCCATTCTCTCTCTCCACAGTTTTACATTTTTGCCTAATAGTATTTTTCCCTCTATGTTAGGCAGAAGTGAAAACCATTCAATGAATTTGGAGAATTTGTGGACAAAAACATTCCTAATGGGATTCAAAAAGGCATTCAGGGCAGGAAAAGAGGAAATGTTCTTCAGTCTCACCCTCCTCGGGTTTCAGGTTACAGCGGTTACACAGCCTGTTCCCTCTGGCTCTCCAGAATTTTTGTGGCGGCCTTTCTCAACGGCCAGACTGCGACCACAGATTCTGTATCTGGCTAAAGTCTCTTTCCCTGTGATCTTTGACCTTCACAAGGGTAGCAAGTAGTCCTGAATTCTCATCTAGTTCTGTCTTTTTTGTGTTTAATATGTGTGGATATATGCAGCTTTTTAAATGGATTTCTTTGTATTTTGTGACTCAGATGTTTTCTTTACTACTGTTTATTAGTTTGTACTTCAGGGCCAGTTGTCCCAGGGGTCTCTCTCTGGGTAGAATCGGTTTCTCCTCAGGGCCTTGTACTGATGAGGCTAAAGATCTGACTAGCTTAGAAGCGCCCAGAATTTTACTGCCCTTTGTTAAATTCCAACTTACAGAAGTTGTGGTGGCTATGCAGATAGCTTTGTTGGTTCTTTCTTTCTTTCCGGATCTTTCTGCCACTGTCTCTTTGACGGACATGTATTTGCATTTTTGAAATCGTCTCCAGTGCGACCTGATGCAAACCTGATGGGACCCTACAAAACAAGTCGGGTTTGGGCCAGTTTGAGCCTATAATTGCTTTATAGCATTTGGGTTCGGCTTTCTGGATGCTAGGTTTTGAACACACTGCATGTTTAAAATATGAGATAAAATTTACTTTGAATGAAAGATATACACACAAAGGGAGCTAACTTTTTTAAGGCTACCTAACATATTAAACTTAAATGGGTGATTATTTATTTCAGTTTAGTTTCACCTAAGTGCCTTCTGTTTTTCCTGAAAGCACTATTTTGTTGAACTGGTGAGCTGGTGAGCTGAATTTGTCCATTTTTGTTATTGTTGTCCATTTACTTATACAGACTTCATTCAACTTATAATGCACTGTTCTCCTAGCAAAGACAGACTGTATTGTTCATTTGTTAAGCTGCTGAACCTTACATACTATGGATTTATTTACATAAATTACAATTATTTTACATAAATAATTTTACCAAAAAGGAGAGGAGGAGGCTTGGTAAGAGTATGTATGTAATATGTCAACTGCTGAACGTGATATTGATTGACTGGTTATTATATGAAATGAAATCAATATCACCAGTAGCAATAACTGGTAGCAATAACTTCATCTGTTACCTGCCCCAGCCCAAGCTACAGGTTATTATCCTCAAACTGGGTTTGATGTAGGTATGAAAGTGCACAGGTGGGTTCAGGCTCAGGTATGGGTTTCAGTTTCAGACCCCCGCAGACCTTTAGCTGGCCCAATCTCTTCCACTGGTTTTGCATTTATCTGTATTAATCTTGAAGGGGATTGCTTGTGCTGACTCTGCTTTAATTTAATCGGTTTTCCATTTGTATTGTGATTGCAGGGTTGTACTATAGAGACTTGTAATAGTGGACAAAACCATATTGAGCAAAATTGGTCTGTGATGTTGTGTGTGTGTGTGTGTGTGTGTGTGTGTGTGTGTGTGTGTGTGTGTGATTCTTACCAGGAAGAATGTCAGAACCAGCCCGTCTTCAGAAGGAGAGACGCTCAGAGGCAGTCACAAATGCTTCTCAGGTAATGGCCACTGTCTGTCTCTGTGAATGTGTGTGTGTGTGTGTGTGTGTGTGTGTGTGTGTGTGTGTGTGTGTGTGATTCTTACCAGGAAGAATGTCAGAACCAGCCCGTGTTCAGAAGGAGAGACGCTCAGAGGCAGTCACAAACGCTTCTCAGGTAATGGCCACTGTCTGTCTCTGTAAGGTGTGTGAGAGCGTGTGTGTGAGAGCGTGTGTGTGAGAGCGTGTGTGTGAGAGCGTGTGTGTGAGAGCGTGTGTGTGAGAGCGTGTGTGTGTGTGTGTGTGTGTGTGTGTGTGTGTGTGTGTGTGTGTGTGTGTGTGTGTGCGCGCCCTCAGTGATAGCCCTATTTGAGTGTATCTCTGCTGCGCCTTTGTTTGGCCCTGTGGCTCTGTAGAATCCCGTGTTGTTGCGAAGGTCTGCAGTCGCCCTCACGCAGCCAGCCAGTACATCTAGCCTCACCACCAGTACCGGAAGCCGAACGACTCCAGAAGGTAAAGCAACACTCAGTCTTTTTTCACTCATTCCAGCTCAATAATTTTATCATTTTCACTCAAACTGTACCTGTGTGACCACCAGCAGGTGCAGCAACGACGCATCCCCGGAGCGACAGCTGGCAGACAGGGTCAGACCCGCCTCCCAACCCCAGCCCCGTCGGGGTAACCCCCCACCAGCCACCACGCCGCGGCCGCGAAGCGTCCGAGCCCATCGGGACCGCTCCGCTTAATAAAAAAAGCAAACTCGACGCGCCTCAAAAAGGCGACTGGCGCTCAAAGGTACCTCCTCTCCCTGTGCCTCCCTCCCCCCCGAACCCCCGCGCCTCCACCCCTGCCACCAGGCCCCCCCAGAAGCTGGAGCTGAAGGTGGCCCGCATCCGCACCCGCGGGGCCGAAGCCACCGGGGCCGAAGCCATTGGGGTGCTGTGGAACGTGGGGTCGGTGGACCCCCAGGCCGCGCCGGTGCACAGCTACCACCTGTACGCCATCCAGGAGGACGCCGACGGCGCTTTCTCCCCGTGGCGGAGCCTGGGCGCCATAAAGCCCATGCGCCTGCCCATGGGCTGCAAACTCACAGACTACGGCCCTGGCAAGAGGTTCTGCTTCACCGTGGTGGCGCGGGACGCCCAGGGCCGCTACGGACCCTACAGCGACATCCAGTCCATCAACCCCGACAACACGTGAAGGGCCACGCCCCCAAGCCCCGCCCCCCCACCACCAAGCTGCCCTCAGTTTTTACCAAAGCCAGAGTCTGCAAGCTGCTGTCTATTTGCAAGGCAGAGCCTGGCTGTGATATTATTCATTGGTGCTCGTTAGGACCAAACTGTTTTTCACACGGGAGGTCTTTGAGAAGGTGACGATAGTCCCAAAACTAACCAGAATGAAACTTGTCCTGAACTTTGACATTTGTGGGACTGTTATTGTCCCCCCCCCCCCCCCCCCATTGTATTGTTTTTTCTTCCTTGCACAGTAATACTTTCCATCAGCTTTGGTGACTGCCAAACCACTGGCAGTGTGCAAGTACGAAAAAGAAACAAGCCTAGCTGAAGTCCATCATTCAGTTAATGAAAAATCCCGTTTCTTTTAGATTAAATCTGGCTTTCTATTTAGTGTCAACTTTGACACCAGCCAGAATTATACCAAATACACTGTTTACAAGTCACAGTTGCTGAAATGTGAACACCATCTTTGCATTTCTGAAAATGCTCATTTTGATGCCACAAATGTATTATTTCAAATGAAAGTAACGGGATGAGAAATATAGATGTATAATGTACACATATACATTGCCTATAAGAATGCCGTTTTTACACATAGACAGTATATGCATATCTGAACTGGGATACCGTGTGAATTGCTTTGTGTCAAAGTAGCTAATTATTTTAGGTTTAGATTTGTTTAAAATGATTTTTTTCCCCCATGTAATTCACTGCTGTGGGACGTGATGCTGTTGGACCCTTGCTGGTCGTGTCTACATGGATCTGGCGCAAGTGAAAGGGTGTCGTTTTTAGGGAATTTTTATAGCTGTTTATCGTCTTTTAATGTTGTGCGTTTCACTGACCCCTTGACACTCCCCGATGCATCACAGACACGAATCTTTGTGATGTCACTCTGTTTTACAGAAGACCTCAAGGATCATCCAATTGTGATCAATGAATTATGCAATTTGCATGCCATGTGATGACTGGTTCTTTCTCATGAATGTAATGATGATGGAACACATGAAGAAGAAGACAGTGCATAAGTCTACAAATAAATACAGCTGAACTTTTATTTTGGCCTCAGATTTTTTTTACCTTCATTAGGTTTACAAAAACTAACATACATAAACTTATGCTAAAGGGGGAAAAAAAATCTACAAGTTTGCATGTTCTCATTAAAGCTTCACTGTAATACAAACAGTTTGTCTTCATGTGTTAAATGCATACATTTTTTTTATCTGTTTAATATGTGAACCCCAAAAATTGACCATGATATTTTTTTCAGACAATATTCTTTTGTAATATGAAAATATGAAATTCTGAAAAGGGCTGATCCAATGATATCGTTTGGACCAATATTAACGAACAGCGTTGGGTACAACATCCTGCACAGTGTGGTTGAGCGACAGTGCTGCTAATAAAACATGGACACATGCTACATCAGCCACACGTGCAGAAACTGGCTGGTCTGCGAATACTCCACAATTTAAAGTCCCATGTTTTTAAGCCCTTGGCCAGAAATGGAACTTTCATTTCAAGTAAGACCTTGGTCTCTGTAGGTAAGCTGTTACTATTGACTTTCATAGTTAATTCAGTACAGTATCTGATTTTCCTTGGCTTTCTAGGTTAAGGTCTGTGGTGATTTTGGACAGTCTTCTTCCTTCAGTCCCTGGTGATGACCAGGAAGAAGGCAACACTGACAAGGCACAGAGGGTGGTTCAAGGAGCTGAAACCCAGGAAAGTGTTTCGTTGGATTGGCAGATGTGGAAAAATACGCCTTGGGAGAGCCAATGACTTAGCATATGCTCAACCAAACACTTTCCCCGAGTTCATTTTCAAATACTTTTTGCCTTTTTTCCAGAAAGTGTTCATTTAACTCAAGCTCCAATTAAATATGCACAGAATAACATTTGCAATGTAAACCACTATTTTCTTCCCAGAGAACAAAGTTAAAACCACTTTCAACATGAGCATTGACCAAAAGACAATTTCACAACCCGGAATTCTCAAGTATAATACTTCAAAACATTACAGCCGTCTAGTGGTTTAAACAACAAATTCGGTTTTCTCCAGTGAGACCTCATGCCATAACATGTTTGTCCGCATTTGTTTTCAAGTTTGTACCTCCTCCTGTAAGCCCTTCAATCACAGCATTACACGTTTTCACCAAGGATGCATTTAAATGTTATATTTAAGACAAAAAGGGTTAAAATTCTACATATAATACCACACCTAGGTTTAATACAAGTTTCTAGTAGCTACTGTTAATATTTTTTTCAGTCCTAGTAATATTATTTTGGCATTGTATTTTTTTCACTATACATTAAAAAAAGAGTATATACAAAATATATTCCTTTGCCCGTGGCGTCTGCTGCTGGCAGTCGATGAGCGCTGGAGAGGTGGTGGCGTTGTGGATTATCTGCGTTTCCTCAGGATTAGATACATCAGGCCACTGATGAAGGTGAGCGGGAAGGCGATCCAGGCCAGGACAAAGGAATAGCCGTAGTTCCCGTTCCTGAACTGCTGCTTCTGGAAGCTTTCGTGCTGTGCGGTGTAGATGGAGGCGCCGATCATCACGCAGAGGGCTGGTGGGAGGAAACGACGGCGATAATAAGGATCAGAGGAGGGACAGCGTGAACGCGCGAATGAATCTTCCCACCCAGGGTCAGCATTGATTGATGCAGTGCATTTCAAGTTCTCCACTTTAACCTGTTTTTGGTGTCTGCAGAAATTTTCCTAGGGTAGACCTGGGTTTATTTTTTTAAACGTGTCAGGTCCGACCTAATTGCACTTCACTTGGAACCATTAATTTGTAGTTTCTCATACACAGCACCTTTTGATTGTCAGCAGCTGCCAAATTCATAATGTTGTCCAAAAAGTGTGGAAAAATGCTCATCCAAATTGTCACTCACAATTAAGTGCAAAATGGCTAAGTTGACAAAGTCTGACTTAAACCTGAGTTAACTTAATAATGATCCAGCCAATTACTCTACTCACATCATAGTACTTCAGGCAAAATTGTTAAACCATAAATAAATTTTGTTCAGTAATAATGTAACTTGCATTTATGAGCCATATGAGTAAACAACTTGCAACACGCACATTCCACCAAAAGCTTAAAAAAGCCAAATTTAGAGGAGGCTGAACAATTCAAATAATTGGATTACAGAACTGTTTTTATTTATTATTTGAGTTGTAAAGTAGCATCTGTATCAAAGGGTGCTGCTTTCATGCATCATAAATGTTCAACCAGACCAAGATGAAGACATACATCTCTCTGTTTGTTACTGATGCATCATGGGTAAAACCGGTAGGACTCACCTGACAGAAGCTGGATGATGGCTGTGAAGACGAACCTCTCGCCCTGGCTGAGACGGAAGAGCTGCAGGATGAAGACAAAGAACCCCACGCAGCACAAAATGGTGGACAGGATCATGGTTGCCTGCACAGCCTGGAGGAAGCCTGTGTGGGAAAATAAGTGATGAGGCTCACCCATGAGGGCTGACGCTCATGCAGGTTCACCGATCTCTATGGCAACCCGATGGGCTGGTGGCAATCACAGAGAAGGGGATTAACCACCCAGGTGATATGAAGATCAGTGAACCTGAGCTGCGCAGCCTGTAATACAGCTTGAATCTCAGGGCAGGGTTTGAGTTACTAATTGCAAATTAGTAAATATTGCAATGAACGTGAATAGGTTTGTCTGGTAATGCTCGCTTTCACCATACTCTTGGACCGCATAGTACTGCTACTGCATAGTCTTATCTCTGGACAAATTGAAAAGAATGATCTTTATGTGAGAAAAATAAAGCAGTCTGATAGAAATTGTCTGGGTAAAACTTCTTGGCAGTTCCAACTCAACACTTTCCATGGTTATTTTGAAATACATCTACATTTTTCAAGCAATCAAGATACGTTTAGGCCCTGGTCATCATTTTCCAGAAGACATCTCTAGATGCCCTTTGACAACGTAAAAAACAGGTAAGCTGAACCCGACATCGGTTACCTGCTGCAGTCGAAGCACTGTTCTCCACTGGGTAGCATGTGGAGTTGCAGGAGTACCACAGGTCGGTGTATATATTTCCTGACACCCACCAAGCCTGCAAAAAAAAAAAAAAAACAAAGTGGTCAGAACAGCTTGGGTATTCATAAATATAATCCAAATCTGCAAAAATGGGTGTTCATTGGTTTGATCAATCACTTTTGGTGATAACAGGTGACTGGGGCCCATGGATGAATTTGGACTCTGTCTGCACACAGCGTACACTTCTGATTATCCCTAGTGCCCCATGTGCCGTGAATGGGACAATCAGATGGGTACATATTCCGGGAAAACAGGAGAGCAGCATGCCTTGCACTTCATTTGATGATTTTTATTGTTGAGTAGGCTGATAATATTAAGTGGATCTTTTTCAAGACCATGTTCAATAGCCTATAAAGTGAAGCGAATGTGACCAGAGAGATAAAACCGATTTTATCTGTCGCTGCTTCACAATCATAGCTTGTTGTGCTGTCTTTCTTTTCTCAACTGATCATTTCATTTCCATTGTCCATTTAATATCATTGCATCTGTTTGAAGAAAGGTCTTCTCAGCTTCTGCCTATGGTTCAGTAAGGCCCCAGCAAGAAAGCGCCTGCTAACTATTGGTCAGGGGGCCCAATTTTTTGGTCTGATTGCAAAAGCAGTTAAATCAGAATAGTCGTCTGGGGAGAAGAATATACTTGAGGTTCACCCTAAGGGGAAGGGAGGTCTTGGTTGTTGGTTGTACTTACATTGTTTATTGTTGCTATGAAGAGTAGTGTGGCTGAGATTATGTGGAAGAGGACGATGAAGGCCAGTATTACCAACATGGTGGAGGGACAGGAGGAAGCTTGCAGGAATCAAGAAAACACTGGGGGAGAAAAAGAGCAGACATTAGACATAATATGTACAGAAGAACCCAGAGAGGCTAAGTGTTTATCTCCATCCGCGACCTCCAGCTGACCGCAATATGTGTGCAATGTTAGCACTAAAAACAATGCTTATTTTCTTTCTCGCCGCGCCGTAAATGCCGAGCGTGCATATTTCTCTGACGGACTCTCTAAATGAATTGCCTTATTTTATGGAGCCGTTTAAAAATGGTCAAAATTTCCACCGCCTACATTCTGGAATGCTTTGGTCACACTCGGGCCATTATGAAACGGCTGTGTTTCTTTTTCCATGTCACCCCTCTGCGCACGACCTCTAACCTCCCCAAGCCGGATTCCACAAACATTTCGGCACAAATGCAGCTTCTGGTGATCGTCGGCTGAAAAAAAAAGTGACCGTCGCCCAGAGGCGGTTTCAGAACTCGAAAGTTACGAAAATAGGGAGCATGTACACACACCCATATGGTGCTGTGTACTCTGTCGCCGAACATGTGTTCTGAACTCATTATGTTGGGAGTGGCTCAATCGCTAAACAAACAAGGAAACAAGGAATTATTCATTGAGTCAGCCAGAGAGAACACCCGAAGGCACATACTTGGTCTCACAAGATACCAGAGGATTCCCCTCAATTTTTGGCCCAGCTCTCATCAATATGGCCTGGGCTGACCCATTGCCACCCCTTCCCCTCCCCACACAGACCCAGCCCCCTCGGTCTGCTTGAACTTGCTTCATCGTTAAAACATTAAACCAAATAAATCTGAAGTCACATGTTCAGGTCACATCTACATACAAGAATCCTGCGATCAAAGTCCTAACGCTTCAGGCTGTGGAAGTCAACCTCACCAGAACTCCTGGGGCGGTTCTCATTCAACATTTTTTTGGAGAAAACATGCATTTTACATTTCTGTAAACGGACCCCAAGGAGGCTGACGCACAAAAGCTTGGTCCTTCCATGAGAAAGCTGTCCCTACTCACTTTCCCAGAGAGACACAGAGCTGTAGATGCCTTCAATTCTCCACCACATTAAGAAGTGGCCTGCAGCAACTGTCTCGTCTTGATCAGTCTTGATCATTTACAAACTTTCCCTCAGAGTACAGATGCATTCTGGTCAAAGAATGAGCAACTTCTCACAACTTCTCAATCAGAGCATTTTGTATCCTAAGATCTTTCTGCTGTACATCTTTATGTGTGTATGTATCTGTGTGTGTGTGTGTGTGTGTGTGTGTGTGTGTGTGTGTCCAAGCATGCATGTGTGCACATGAGACTCGTGGAGGTGGACACCACAATGAAATATTCTTCCCGGGGTCCCAATGCTCTTGATGATGAAAGCAAGAGAAAGATGCTATTTACTTTGGAGGTTTTAGCTGTATGAAAAGCAAATACCAGATGTTAGCATAAGGTCTGCAGTGGTTCAGACCTCACAGCACGGCAGGTTGTTCATGCGTGTGAGGCACGGGCAGTTTGCGTCTGCATGTCCTGGCCCCGTCGAGCAAGAGGTTCCCCAAGAGGGGAACAGCAGAGGTTCACTAATTTCCCCCCTCACAAAAAACATCAAAAGGCAACGTGGATCTTGTTTGAATTGCATGAATTGGAAAATATATCAGTTAATGTCGCTTTTATTCATGTAACTTTTTGCATATGGTAAAACGTATATGCAAATTGTAACTGAAGGGTTAAATAATTGATATAGTTCATAATATACATGGTACACATTTTGGGTGTCTGTTTCACTGTTCCTTCCTCCAAAGCAAGGCTGGTTTCACAAGTGTGTTTGCTTTTTCTGTGATTTGCGGAACTGCCGTGGGTGTGGTGTTTGACCTTAAAATGTTAAAAATGGTCTAATGAGAAGTGAAACTGCTGCACACTCAAAGTGAAAGTCAAGCACTGTGGACACAGAAGGGGTGATTTGATGGTCGCTACTCGTTCAAAAACTCTTCGGTCCAGGAGCCCCTTGCAAGCATTAGTTTGAATGTTACTTTCATCTGGAGACACTCCCAATACCCTAAGCCAGCAACCCCCCCCTCGCCCCAATCACCCTTCTTTCCTCACTTGCTGCTGCCCGAGGTCTCTGTGACAATGCCACCTCTGTCATAAAAGCTGGCAGTCACAGCTGACCTTCTCCATCCTCCCTGATAAGAACTGCTAGAGTTTGTTTGGCCGAGTGACTGTCTGCCCTGACCCACCTGCTGACGGTCAGGCTGACGACATTGTCCTGTCAGGAAATGCCAGAGGATGGACACACCGGGGGGACGTTGCTTTGCGCTAGTCTGACTCGAGGGATCGCAGCCGGGCGCACGGAATACTGCAGGCTCGGAGTATTCCTGGATCCACGCTCGAAGGAAATGGAGAATCAGTGCCGGATGCCGTGTGAAGGCGGGAGAGAAGTTCTCCAGCAGGTTATACAGTTCCCCAAAACGGATAAGGGGAGATAAACTGGTAATGGGAACGGCTATGTTTGTACTGGCTGTGTGCAAAGGCATGCAAATATGTCCACCAAAATGCACCTACCCTCTAGGCTCTCTCTGCGAGTGTTCAGGAAGCCTGTGCTCCCAGAGTTAAACAGAGCCTACTGTTTCCATTGAGCTCATTACACTGCTTTATTCCACACTGGCTCCTGAGAGCCATCTCTGGCGCCTCTAGTGGAAACTGAGGTAATTACATCAGGTGCACTGATGCCCCAAATGCAATGCACCACCACAGGGACTGTGCCTCAGCAGAGCCAGTGTGGAGCAGCAAGGGTGGCAGGAACAAAGGAGGAGTAACATGAAACCAGTCTAACATGGTTTTAGCGATCAGGGCAGTAGGAAATGACTCCTACCAGGCACTTTCCTTGAGTTTGGTGTCCAAATTTTTTTAATGATTTTATGCTTTATGACTCTAAATATGACTCTAAGTCATACTGAAGTGCATATGATATAACAGTCTAACTAGGGAAACTGACTGCCCTTGTTTTTAATGTTTTCAGTGACAGAAGATTATTATTTTACCTACTATCGGCAAGTCTTATGTATTTGCGTGCAGGTATGCATTATGTATTTGTGGCTGTTGACATTCTTATAATCGCTCTGCTGTTAACTACTATTGTCTATCAATCGTAAATGTCTTAAATTACATTGTATAACTTGTCTTTAACTCTATCTGCCCAGTGCCGGCCAGAAGCAGATGGGCTCCCCCTCTGAGCCCGGTTCTGCTCAAGGTTTCTTCCTGATAGGGAGTTTTTCCTTGCCGCTGTTGCCTTAGGCTTGCTCTCAGGGGGTCTCAGGCCTGGGAATAATGTAAAGCTGCTTTGTGACAACTTCTGTTGCAAAAAGCGCTGTACAAATAAAAATGAATTGAATTGAATTGAATTGATGTTCAGTGGTGATTATTATCTGTGACTTTCGCTGAATTCCTATTTTCTCTGTGGAAGAGAGACCTGCGACCTCTACACACATCCCCCTGTACCAGTACACATGTACACCTGGCTAGTCTCCCAGCAACCTCAGCAATCTCCTGGTAAAACTCAGCCTGGCCCAGCTGACAAGAAGTGCATATTGATCTCTGCCCTAGAAATGTTGTGTGGAGGGCTCACCTGTTGATTACTGACCCAGGATCAGCGGGATGTGAGGGAAGAAGGGTACCGAGAATGTGTTCCACCCACAGTTACAACGCACTGGCAGTGGCGGGGATGTGGAGTAAAATATGAAGCAAGCCTCCATGTAAAACCAACATCACCCCAACAGAAAAATCAGACTGATGGAGCCATACCCTCCCCCCTCACGCACACAGACACTCCTCCCCCCTGTCCAGCCAGCACCTAAACAGCCGTGCGCACCCATGCTAGTGGAAGTTGAGCTCTGAGAGGAGGGCTAATCTCCCGCAGGCAGACAAAAATCCCTAGAAGGAAGTGTGTCTCAACACGAGAGGGGTACGCTGCCCTGGCGCGATCAGGGCCAAACGTGTGAAGGGGGGGACGGCATGCACAGAAAACTGTGGTGCGCGGTAGTGCTGTTTGACATATGGTTTCAATTTGCCGCACCGCCCCCTTCCTCTGCTCGAGGGAAGAGGGTGGGAAGACAGCAAGCCACTGCTGGGAGGGCTAAAGAGGGGGCGGAGCTGCTTGGCAGAGCTTTGTTAAAGGGCAGCTTGGGCATTTTTTATATTTGACATGTTTTAACGGCCTCAAGTTTGAAATTAATATTATGAGGCCCCTTGGGTGGAGGGGATCCCTGCATTTTTAAAAATGATCCCGAGTGGTGATGGTGGATGTCGCTGGAGCGGGAGAGGGTGGTTAGCTGGACACATGCAACACACACCAAGTCAACGGCTCTTCCACGCCAATCCACAAACGCTTGGATCGTCCCCGCGGCCACTTCACCCAGGTTTAATGCTCTCGCTGGGTGATGGGGATGCTGAGACAGCAGAGCAGAGAGCAGAGTCCCCCTCCATCAGCCATATACAGCCTCACAGGGAGCTAAAGCAATGAGCTGTGACTGCTCACCTATGCTGCAGCTGCTACTGCTATTGCAGAATATTCAAATAAACAGGTGAAATAACATTGTCAAATCCCATGTCAGGTGCTGGAAAAATGAGAAACGGCCCGAGTCTTGGGGGTGAATATCCCTTTTGTAAAATGCAGTACATATCAAAACATATCAAATGTGTATATGTATATATCACCTTTCACATGTGAAATGTCACACATATGTGGCAGAATGGGCTTAACAATGCATGTTATTTCACAAAATATTGTGAGCTGAAATGTCTCATATTCTCTAATACATGCTTCAGATTTTGGAATATTTAAAGTACACTCCCAAGATATTTCATGATCTGTTGTCGGTCTGTGTGGGGGGTACCCTATTGGATGCCATTCTAATTCGAAAGCAGCACCACTGGAAAACATTCAACACAATGAAGGGCCCTCGACCAGCTCACACACACACACAACGCACACAAAAATAATAGCACCCACTCCCGTGAAAATTTCTAGCATGTTAGCAACGCTGAGCAACGCTAATGAGTTAGCCTAGCCTGAAGGGATTTCACGCAAGACAAGAGTTCCATTGTGGGGGTCTCACTTGCCTGTTAAAGACCATGAAATCAAATTCCGCATCTGTACTACACAGCCTAAGCCTGCACAACAGCTGTACACAGACCCCTCCGCCATGTAATGCGCATACTTAAATACGGGCTGCATGCTCGCAAGAATTCTGCGGTTATCAGCAGCACTATGAAACCGAACCTTTAACAGAGGGCGCCATTGTCAGTTCAGTTGTATGTTAAACATCTAATCCGTCAAATCGTGCTATAATATCAGACGCTTTACGGTCACTTATTCATGTAACTTAAATTTATCCCCCTTTATATTATCCCCCTTATATGGCACCAGGGCGTTCTGTGAGAAAATACAATCTAGGGACATTGTTTGGTCGGACATGCTAAGCCTTCACAAATCTGCCTTGCTTTTTTGGGTGTGTGCTAATATCCAGCTAAACATTTTTGTGTTTATTTTTGAAATGGGTGATGACTTTGACCAACCGAGGCAAAGTTCGTTTCCGAGCTCCCATTAGACGTTCGCATTAAATGAAAATTGTAAGGTCAGCTGCTCGCACTTTCTTTCCCATAGTGTCCTTTAAATCACTGCAATGGTTTAAATTTATGTGAGGGCAGCATTCAACATCGTCCTTCATCCCTCATTGTTTTGATCTCGGCGTTCGGCTGTGTTAATTTGCAGAGGTTAAACATCTGTGTTGCAGCTGGTGTATTGTGAAAAATACTGCTTCAAGATATGCCGTATAATGGAACTGAGGTTGGAGGGCCCGTTAAAGTTTATGTATGGTGGAGTATAAAAACATTTGAGCATTTGTCTTGGAAAATGGCTGGATTAGGCACTGCAGTAACGGCCTAGCTATCTGAAATCCTGCGGTTCAGTAATGACAGTTGAGCTCCCTGAAAGTTGGGGCCTTCATAAAACGTTATTTGCAAATTAATTGCCGTCAGCTTTTTGCAGAGAACGGTATTCTCTGGCTCTATCGAGCCAAGCAGCCCCGTGCCCAGTTCTCTCGGTACGACTGGAAAAACGCTGACTCGGATTTCAGTTTTAATGGCGTTTTTTTTCTTATTCTACTTCTTCCTCCTCTTCTTCTTCTTCATGCAAACAAAAGCCAAATTCTCCAGGAGAATTCACCTCGACAGCACATTTAACCGCCGAAAATGCATCGCAGCTATGGAACAAATGGCAGGGCAGAGGATGAACCCGTGTAAATGCAGGCGAATTGTGTAGTGGCATAGTGTCATAACGTATTGTTCATATACCGCTTTTTTGTAAGTTTTGCAGTTTCAACGCGTATGGACATCATGCGTCCGTCACACCGATCTTGCATTTGCATCCGTTTTCCACTAATACACACCACCAAGATGCAAGTTGGCGAACCCAACTCCTTAAACTAAATTAATAATCAGAAAACCTGCTTATGCAAACGACGGGAGACGTTAATTTTACTTATTTCTGCGGTGTTGTCGTCCGTCTCTCTGATTTATGGCTTGTCGGTACCCGACTGAGTGGTTTGAACGCGTGCTGCTACACACGCACTGAAATCCATCACTCACCAAAGCAGCATTTGAACCGGTGCCAGCTGCCGCGACTGTCGCGCATTCCCAATCACTTCTGGCATTCGGCAGCTATCCCGAGTTTACTCACAGGAGTTTAATGTGTAATCCGGCAATGAGACATACACTGGCATTACGTACAGCAGTGACTCCCTGACAGCGAGTCAGTGCGGACAGGTGGCAAGCAAACGGGGTCAAGGTCGGTCGCGAGATGAACTATCGTGGAAACATTTTTAGCATTCTGCGTCGAAACACAATTTGCTGCTCTGCTGACCTGGATTCGACCTCTCCACAAACGAACCACATATGTATGATATTTTAACATGACTACTTTTATTAATTTTAAAACCTGATATGAGGCAAAACATCGTTTTACCCTTCTGCTGAACCTGCTACCTTTCTTTTCCATGTTAGCTGTATTTTCCTTTATTAACATCAAAGTGAGATGTTACCAACCAAAGCAAATAGCCCGTAAATATGCTTTTTTTTTTTAAAACAATGCCTATGACCTATGCACACATTCTAAGAATGCTTCATACAAATTTTCACAGTATTAGTGGGTCATGCAAACCACATTAGGTGGTCAGGTCAAGGCCCATAACAACTGCATTATACAAGAGTACATTTCAAGCTCAGACCCCAGGTTGCTGTATCCTTGAGCAAAGCATTACACAGGGTTCACTGTTATTTATTTATTTACTATCTGGGGCATCTGATAGAACTTACGTTTTATATATCCATTTATAAAGTGGACTATTTACTGAGGCAATTCAGGTTAAATACCTCGCTCAGGGGTTTAACAGCCAACCTTGGAATCAAACCGGCAGCCTTGAAGTTACAACTACTAAGGATCAGGAGGACACACAATGCCTCTGTCCACAAGTCTAATACCCGCTGTGCCTTTATAGGTCTTCTGGAAGGTGACCAGGTTGCTGTGCCTAATAAAAATGCAGTAAACAAGATTCCTAGTTCAATTTCTCGAGACAAGAACATGGAAAAGATGTTGGGGTGATTGCGCCACTGGCTGAGGCAATGTGGTAAGTATTTTAGCATATGCTCTGGAATCATACCTTGTGTGTCTTTCATTTGACACTTTCTTGACAGGACAATAAGAAGGTGGACCTTAGAAGAAGTGGTTTAGAGCAGGGACAGGGGAGAGAGGCTTCATGAACCCCATATGCTGTCAATCATATGAACCATTTGCAGGACAGCAGACATGATGGCTCCGTCCATTTTGGGGGGGGGGGGGGGGGGGGGTTCCATGAAACCTTGCCTAGGACATCAAGGGTGACATGCTAATATAATCCCTCTTCCATTTCTGCGCATTGAATAACAATCTCTGATGAATCTATAAACTGAGATCAATGCTTTTTTCCCTCTACAGTTACATGAGGTTAATCGAGTCAGCCAAGTGACAAGAAATAAGAAGCAGCTAAAATCAGATGTAAATATTTGCATAGAATGAAATGAATACTCGTGTTTCTAAACCACTGCATCGCCTGGTCTGTGATGCACAGCCCTTTAGTTTCCGACAAGACGCTTATTTTTCTCGGTTTCAGGACAAAAACAACAAAACACAGTTTAGCCCGGTGTTACTGGTTCTATCAACGTGAAATGAAGTTCACTGTTTCTGCAAACGGGTTGCCTGCACTGTTCATGAGAACAGAATGTTCAGAGGAAGAGACGGGGAAAAAAAACTTAAGACACAGAGTTACTGGATCAGTGGCAGTGTCTGATGTGCATTTCTAAAGGATGGATACAAGCACACAAAACCTGTTTTTTGAGGATGCTTAAACCACAGCAGCCTTTGCCATAGATTTAGAAGACTGCTCCTGTCAAATATGGCCACCAGATTCACATACATTTGACCATTGCTTTTAGTATCTGGTCTAATCAATGCATTCCATATATATGACAAACACCTCAGTTAATGCCTTGATATGCTTTGCGTCTACTGTCAAATGACCTTTAGTCACTTAGGTAAGGTCTTACCCTCTGTATTCCTGACCTTTCACCTTCCCCATCATGCTTAGCAGTGTCCTTCAATATTTCCAGATTGCTTAGTAGCTGCCAGAACAAAAATAATTTTCACAATAAGAGGAGGGCAGAATCGCTATTCTACCTACTGAAATACAGAGGAGCTGAAACTATTGCTTGTCCTACTGCAGAAGCTGACTGGATATACAATGTGAAGAAACGATCAGATGTTACTTGTGGTGCAGACCAGGTCATCTGGAAGCTACTGGTAGAAATGACTGGAGCATTGATTCTCACTTTAGCAGCGTCATAAACAGCAAGAGGTCCATAATGACTGTCTGGTTGCAGTCAGCAGGGTAACATCACCTTTATGCTGCCTGACAACTCAGTGAATCATCAACTGTTTCAGATCGCGCATTTTAAAATTAAACCACTCCATAAACATTCAGAACTGTAAAAGAGAGAGGAGGAGGAGAGTGTGACTCTCTGCGTTCGTTCTCTGGCTTCAGATCACAGTTCTCAATACTGCTCCATTTTTCCAAGCTCCAAACTTTTGGTCATGACTTCTATTTGGCCTGATATTAAACTGTAACCACTGTGTGTTTTTTTACACGTCAAATACATATTGAGCTGTGTGGCTCAAAAGAATGAACTGCCCACAGACAGTCTGGCTTGCTGCGAGGCAGAGCGATAGGAGGCAGCCATCTTAACCTGTCTGTTTATTAGTTGTCTCTCACAGTGTTTTTTTCTCAATTCTACTTCCTGTGTTTACAATGCAGTGGATCCACCACAGAGTCAACCACCAAACAAGGAGACTTCATTGGCAGGGCTGTCTGGGCACTGGGGCCTGAGGGCAGAGCAGAACATTTAGCGTTATTACAGAGGCATAATTCCAGCTTTGTCTGAATGACACATGCTCACGGTGGGGTTGGTGGATAAAAAAATAAAAAAAACCAAAGAACAAACTGCTACCACAACAACAAAAAACCAACACAAATTTACAGACGCTAAGACAAACTAGGGCTGCTTCTGTATTTCCTTCTGCAGAGGAATGCAGGGTGTTTTTCTCTTTGTTTTTATTTTATTTTTTTTTAAATCGGTTTGGCTGAAACGTGACGTGTCTCCCCTCCAACACGCCTCAATGGTTCAGCCCGGCGGCGTTCTTTGTGTTTATGCTCAACAAAGCAGATCCTGGGCTTATTTTTAGAGAAAACACAAAAGGCCGCGGCTCTTCCCTGGCAGATACCCAGCTCTGTGTTTTAAAACAATGGACAAAATAAAGCTATGTTTTGGGTACACGCCATGCTGCAAGATAAGCCCCACCCAGAGGAAGGAAAGATAGGGCTGGACCGTGATCGAACAGTGCGGACAACAGAAAAAATGACAAGAGGACTAAAGAATGTTTCTGTCCTTTGGGGCAGGCAATTTCTATGTGAATTTTCTAACAGACATTCAACAGATGAAGCTGACTAAAAGAGCTCAAAGCGACCTTAAAGGTGTCCCTTGTGAGTTTTGGTATAGAGGACTGAGAGGAAGTCATTGCAAAGCAACCATAAATCAGCGACAACAGTGCTTTGACACCTGGGTTGAAGCTGTCCAGAGGCACATCAGAAATTGCTCCCTACCCCCATATTGTGTTATATGGTAGTGGCTTGCAGGTGGTCTTGAGGGCTATTATGCATCTAAGTGCACTGGACTAGTTTAACTGACTCTCCAGAGTGGGGGGGAGCATAGTGGGGTGTTCAGTTCACTCCAGGCACCAGAAGGCCCCTTCACTCATCAATCAGTGCTGCTGGTTAAATTATTTTCCACACCATGCTCAGGTGACCTCAGTGGTTCCTCCAGCAAAATTTTGATCCATAGGTGAAGCTGTCCAGATGGAATAGCGCAACCCCCCGCCTCCCTCCAGGTGATCTCTTTCAGCCTGTTAGGAGCATGCTTCTAACACGACTGGAATGGCTTAACTGAAACTCAAGCTGGGGGGGGTTGGATGGGTTGTACTCCCTCACCTCAAATCACAAGAAGCCCCTTCCCCCTCTCCCTCGGCCCCGCTGGGCTGAAAGTCTTTTTTCCTTCCTTAAGCGTCTGGCTCCTTTCATCTTCCCCACATCTGCCGTGAGCTGTCGAAAAGCTCGGCGTCTATGGGTCGACCACGGTGTCGCGGTGCTAAGGTGCTGCGGGTATTGTTTTCTCACCGAATTCCAAAGGTGACGGGCTCTCGGGCGCGGATAACGAGTCCCACATGGGACCAAAGACAGACGTGACAATACACCTCCGAGGCACTGCCAGGCCTCCCTCAAACTTCCTCATTACTTGAACCTAAGGAGTGTTTTCACAGAGACTTTCATCTTCAGTTTGAACCTTTCTTTTAAATTCACCTGAGGACTTTTAAAAGTAGTTGCCATTACTTTATATATTTTATATTTAGCTGGGAAACAAATTCACATCACAACAAACATTTGACTATAAGCATAAAAAGGTACACTTGGCATTCTTTGATAACCAAATGGACTTTAATATTTAAAACTCAAAACACTTTTGATTAATGCTTCATGTAGTAATAAAACAATAGACAAAACTAATCTAGTCCACATTTCATATGAATTTGGAACCCTTTCCCATAGAGGTTAATCCCAGAACATCAAGGAGGTGAACTTTGTGGAAATGAGGAGAGGGAAGAGCACACTGAATGTGGTGCAGATTAATTTCCACAGAGCCCCCTTTTCACAGGCTTCTTTTGCTTCACGTCAGTTGTCATAGGCGTTATCACCAAGATGGGTTTGTTTTGCCTGCTCACACAAATACCAGATTTTGCAAATCATATTGCCTCAAAGCACCAACTGCCTCTGTTTGCACAGCTCCTAATGTCAAAGCCATATGCGCCTGCTAGGGCTGCCTGTGTGCGTGAGAGAGAGGGGGACCCTTTCCTCTCCTGCCACTGTCTGTGTTCATGGGTGTGTGAGACCCTCCCCCCTCCTGCTGCTGTGTGCAGCAGTGTGTGTGAGACAGCTTCCCCTCCTGTTCCTGTGCATGTATGTGTGTGCAGGGCCCCAATCCTTGTATGTTTTCAACTGTGCATGCATGCTTGATTGTGTGTTTGTATGTTTGTATTTGTGTGTGTGTGTGTGTGTGTGTGTGTGTGTGTGCGTGTGTGTGTGTACATGCATGCAAGACCCCCTTCTTGTCGCTGTATGACTTCAACAGTGCATGTATGTCTATGCTTGTTCATGCGTGTGTGCATGTATTTTATGCCCTTCCCTCTCCTGTTCCTATTTGATCTCAGTTGTGGGTGTGTGTGTGTGGGAGAGAGAGAGAGAGAGAGAGAGAGAGAGAGAGAGAGAGGGAGGGAGGGAGGCCCTTCTCTCTCCTGTTGCTGTTTGATCTCAGCAGTGCAGAGAGCCCCCCTGTCCCCTACTCCACGTGTCTGCCAGGAGCCAGGTTTCGCTCGAGGAATTCCACCTCTGTGCAGTTTTACTCCAGCAAACCTCACACAAGACATCTGCAATCCATTGTCTCGCTCCCAGGACAGAAGTAACCCTCCCAAAATCTCAGCTGCAGATTTAAAATGCTCCAGACTCCACCAAACTCGCAGACACAACCCACACACACACACACACACTTCCCTGACCTCTGCTTTCACTCATTAAAGACATATGTGCTTCATTTGCATTCCTTGTTTAAAATGAAAACAAACAGGGATTGGTTGCAGACAGCTGACGGAAGCAACGCTTTTTGCGCCTTTTATTTGTCACTTTTTTACTCATAGATCATCTTACATTATCGCCATTTACAACATATTATTTACAATGGTATGGTCTCAATGCTTCCTACTGCGCTGTGGATCAGACTGTACACAACTGCAATAATAAGGTGGGGAGGGACACCCAGACGAGACCGTTCCCTCAGTTAGGCCTACTCATCGCGTGCCCCCCAAAACCAAAGCGGGCACTAATGTCTGAACCTCAGCTGGCGGCAAAAAATACTGCGACCCTGCACTTTGGAAGCAGGACGTCCGGCACGGCTGACCCAGAATCTAAAGATAACAGCCATGAGTCAGAGCTGAACACGGTGTTTTTTCCACCGGCTTTTAGAATCACAACGACTCAGCGCTACTGCGCCACCACCATCGAAAGAGCCTCTTCCTGATCCAAACTTTTGACAGCGTTGATTCTATTGAAACCGCCCGGGCACAAATTTACCACCTAATCTCTCAGAGCGCCGCGCGCGGCATGTTTCTAGCGTTCAGCAGAATAGGGAGCCACTTCCTTTGTCCAAAGAAATCTGGTTTCTTAATCAAGTGGAACAGCCTCTTATTTTGGGGACATTGCTGGAAATTTTGCGCTTTCTTTTGTTAGGATGGAAAATTAACACATGGAAAATGAGGTTCCGAGGGGATGACCTCATTTTTGTCCCGGCCATCCACACAGAACTCCGAATCTTAAAGCCACATTTACAGAACCAAGCCTACCATTTTAATGCGATTTATCAGTCAACAGCGTGGCTGCTTTCGGTCAAAGTCTTCCTGCACTCAAAAGTTTTATTGCTGTTCAAAACTTTTATGCGGGCGTATGTTTGTGCGCACGCGCGGATTTGAATGTATAGCTTGTTTTGTGACCGGATGCAGAGTTTTATTAAATCGTAGTCTTAATAGGCGGCATAAACTATTCGACGTTTAATGCAGGGATACCTTCAGGGCTGCCTATAAAGCCGCTCTTCAAAAGTACGAGTTGGTCTGGGACAGCTGCCAGCTCACGATACGGTATATAACAGCCGTACCGAGAGTAAATATGGACCCATCAACTCTTTTTGTGACGAGCACATAAATCACTCACATAAAAGCAAGACTTGGGGCGGAAATTATTAAGCAGCAACAACAAAAAAACTGTTTTTCCCTTAGACTCTGTATGAGGTTAAAAAGTAGGTTTCGATACGGGAACGCCAATTCACCGCGTCCCCCCAGTGTTTGTGTTGTAATTCCAGACATGACAACCCTCCGGAAATCCACTACGCCGAAGTCTGCTTTGAGTCATGAAAGCACACCATTTTCCCCACCCCCAAAACCCCTCGAAAAAGACTGGAATGTGGCGCAGGAAACACGTTCTAATGACAAAAGGGAGCTCGGGACATAATATACGTCAACGTAATGCACACACAATGTATTTTACCTCTCTGTCCGTCTCACACTACACAGACGCTTAAAACGATTACAGCCACCTCTTTTCCAGCCTTCCATACTTATAAGGGTAGCCATCAATTCAGAGCAAAAGATACTATGCCGTTATGAGTTTCGTAACAAATTTCTGAAACAAATCCATGTGCCTCGCCACAAAAAAATGTGTGAGAAAAGTTCAGAAATAATTCCAGTGATTACATCATCCAGACAAAACGTGTTTGCCGAAACTGTTTCCCAGCAAATTACAATCACACACTGCTTTTCCTGCACCGTGATCTATTCTTGATGGGCCGTGTATTCACTTTGTACCTGCAGACTGGGGTTTAAAATGCCATCAACAACGAACACTGCAGTATCTCAAATAGACACCAGGAGGCGGAATAAACGAGACAGCTTAGAACAAAAACTTTACTTCAGGGGTAAGGTTTGATTTCTTCATTATACCGCGCGCCATCCAGAAAAAAAAAAAACTACAGGAATACTAGCTGTAATATATGTTAGGCCCACGCAATTTTACGTATGCCTTTGCGGTCAATTTTATATATATATGCTTTTTTTTTTTTTTTTTTTTTTTTTAACACAATTCAATTCAGTTTCAACTTCAAATCGTTACCTCATACGTTTAGGCTTCAAAGATTTATAGTGTACGACAGTCATTTTGTCTTGAGAATGTTTTTTACAGCTGATACAGAGTAATACAATTTGCAGCATCAGGAAAATGTCAACGCGAGCGAGGCGCACATGCACAAGACAACGCCCCTTTCATTGTAAGCGGTGGTACTTCAGTGAGTTCAAATTAAGTTATGAAGTACAGGAAACAACCATTACCAAGTTCGCCAAGTACCATGCCATTATTTCTACTTTGCTAAATAATGCAAAATATGAACTGCACTACCCAGCTTCTGAAAACATCGTATTCGCTAAAAAAAAAAAAAACGCTTTCATCTGCAAATGTTTTAAATAATATACAAACAGAATACTCACATTTGCAAAGAGTGTGTCCCAGAAGCCTTTATAAATTCAAGCTTAGGGGCCAGATGTGGCGAGCGAATGATGTAAGTACAAACGTGACTCGGTCGAAGTAGTAGTAGTAGGATAAGTGTAACTGAGCGCTCCTCCTCTCCAGTCTGCGACAGCCCAGATCTGAAATTGGGTGTGGCTTGGAATTTAATACTTGTTGCACAGACGGTGGTGAGGAGGCAGAGATACGGTCATCACATCTTACCGTCGTGTTACGTTCATTCAGAGACAGAATGTTATTCATGATTCAGGAGGGGACCGGCCAAGGGGGGGAGTTGGAGAGAACGCTTCTCGACTTATTTCTGCACGTGCGAATGAATGTAATTGAAGTGATGTGTGTGGCTTGCATATTCGAGTAAGAGTTGTGTGTCCTTGCATCCGTATGTTACTTACTGTGCTCAAGGGCTGCTCTCATCAGCCTTTCTTTACTTCAGACATTCATACAATTCTAATTATGTCAACAATGGGAGTGGTGGGAATAGGTAATGGCTCAGAAAATATGCCTTTCAAGAATGTTTTTGCGAGCGCGTGCATTTCCCCGGAGGAAATTTCGCACCAGGACATATTCAGTTACTGCAAGGAGAGGTTAACCTAAACACTGGCTAATGTGTTTTAGTGTTTCAGAAAGATTAAAGGAGAGGAAAACGAGGTGGGAATTGGGCGCCACTGGGAGTAATCTGTTGATTATACAAATGTTAATATTCACGTGTGTGTGTGCGCGCGCGCGCATGTGTGTTTACAAGCACAGCGCACACGTTTCAGTTATAACGCAAAGGAGTCTAAACGATTTTGTCTGTAGACCACGTTGAGAGGTAACGTGGTCTGCAAGAGAATAGCTAGAGAAGCGCCCTTCAGATATCCGCATAGACACTTGTCACTCGTAATGCTGCTTCCAGCGCTGCCAAGTTATTCGGTTATAACCGGCTGCCTCGTTACTCAAATCACATTGCTGTCATAGTATTATATACCTGTTACATATGTGAATGCATAATCTGCTCTACTGTGTGTCCTGTTCCTCACATTGTGTAGTCATACGGTGTAGAAATCCCATCCGGCCAGTGTCGAGTCTAATATCATTCGCAGTCGTTTGGAGTCTGTTGATTTCCTGTGCACCCCTCCCGTTATGTCTACAGGTTTCCGCCTACACTCTCATTTCTAAAAGTGCTCCGCGAACCGAAGCAGATAGCAGACCTTTCCAGTGAGTGGGGCAGGGCTGTTTTCCCCGCGCGATCCCTGAACTGACGGCATGAATGTGGGTCCAACACCGCGGCTGGACGAGAGACGCGAGGCGACGTTAATTATTATTGCTTTCCGTGAAACTTAAAAAAAAAAACAAATGGGTTTTCTAAACAGGCAAAACAGTTAATCTGTCTTCAGGGAATATTTGTTTTTGGAATTTTAAGATATGCATTTTCTGTCATTTTAATGATTACGGCAGCGCATTAAATCGATGCATCGTTATATCTATCTGACGTATCCCCAAACATTTTCATTTATTGAGTGTTTTTATTTTTTTGTCAAATGCCAAACGGTGCAGTGTGTATGAGACCTCAGTACCTCAAGGCTGACTCATTCTTAATAACAAATTAAAACATGTATTGCAATTTTAAGCAAACTAAGCTTCTTGTGTCAAGTCCGTAGAATAGTATCTTATTATGGTTCAGTACAAACATTAAATAACAGGGGTTCCTGTTCTGGATAGCCTATGTATTGTATTGTATTGTATTGTATTTGGTTACTTTAGGCTTTTTTTTTATCAAAGCACTGGACTACGTATTTTAATTTTATTCAGAGGGTAATGTGGTCATAGCGGATTCGTAGTAAAACATGGCATGGGGAGAGCCCCTAGTCTCGTGATTACTCCTCGGTATTGGAGTTCTGATGTGTAATTTACCATAAAAAACGCCCGGCGCGCAATTACTGACCCTCATGGCACGAATGCAGCAGCCTGGACAGAAATCCTGGAATGCGAGGAATTTGTTGGCTGCACTAAGACCATACTGTCCATCCGTAGGAACATGTAGACCCTTTCATTAGTTTCAAACACCTTACTAATTTCAGTGTCCTATTGTAGGTTATTTAAAATGGCAAGGGTTACGTAATGCCAATGTTACGTTACCACATAGCATTGTTTACATTTATTTATAGCCAGCTTTGCTCTCATCTTGACCAATTACACGACCGATTATACGGGATCACATTCCAGACGGGCGGTAACACAACATTATAGACCATGCTGTCCCTTCAAGAGTAGCATGTGAACATCCTATGCTACGCACACTAGTATTTACACACTGGAGTCTTTCGTGTTCTCCTGCTTCTCCACACGACTGTGAATACATTCTGCATGTGCGCGCAAACATCAGTCCTTCACCTAAATGAACCATCGTCTGGTACAACCGCGATTCCTGCGGGTCACCGCACTAACTGGTTCTGCTCCTGCGTCACAGTGTGCGGCTTGTTATTTGCATTATCTGAGTCCCAGATAAGGGAACCCTGCTTACTAAAAGTTCTTTTTTTCTGCAACACGACTATCTAAGGAGTATATTTTAAATACAAGTCATATCTTATGCTGTAGGCCTATAGCCATTTCCTTTTTAATAGGTTTTGTTTTGTATAGATTGTATATGGCAAAATATTATATGCATCATATAGTATGTGTTATAGTATATGGAAAACTTCATGAAAGTTTAACTTTTATACATGTCATATATGCTGTTTACTTAATTATGTTAAAATACATACCTCCTATTTGGGATTTCATGTTTAGCTATTTAGTGGCATTTATTTTTTGTTCATAAGGGGCTATTTACATTACAGTATTTTTATTTATGTCTTCACAGTATGGTTTAGTGGTAGTCAGATGCACCATTCTTGGCCTGTAGACGCTTAAGCACTTCATAAACTTCTGTGATGTGGAAACATGGTGTTTCATAGAGGTAGAAGTATGGGACAAGTGGGGACATTGTTTATGGATGCGTACATCTAGCCTTAGGGTGGAGTTGAGCTCTCTTTGTAGATGCTACTGGGAACACAGGCATCTCTGTAAAGGTCATCAGTATGTTCAGACAGGTTCAAGATCATGTGATGGGACAAAACAAGCTATTTCGGGTTGGGTTTACAGTTGAGATTAGTGACCTCTATCTGGGCTAAATGCAATTTTGTCATTTACGTGAGATAGGCCCACAGCAGCCAGTGGATCAAGGTATACAATAAGAGCTCCACCTCCACCCTGCAGCCAGACCCCTCTCAAGAGATAACACGGAAGAGAGCAAAGTCAGAGCAGCCAAAGCAGTGAACTCTCAGAAACTTCGATAATGTCAGCCTCAGCTCCCCAGGGCATCTCCCCACCCTGTCATCCTGCAGGTTTTATGGTCAGTGAGGTCAACTGAAAACATACTGCAAGCTGTCAAACTTTTTTTTTTTTTTTTATCAATATTGCATTATTTATCATTTTTGTTTCTTGAAGAACTCCTAGGTCTGCTCCCTAAAGGAACATCTGCAGTTCACCTCAGACTGATCTCTTAGTATTTAAATCCAAGTTAGATCTTGAGATTTATGTCAAGTTTTCTTCAGAAAGTTAATATGTACCTGGCATATGAAGCTGTGCCCTCAAGAAATGAACTAAAATACAAACCAAAGTCAATGGCTTTGATTGGCAGGTGCTTGGCACATCTCACCATGTCTTTTATTGCTGGCTTTATGTTCCCTTAAAACCATCATAGAGGCATTATAAATCTGGTTTAGGGCTCATTAAACACCTTTTGAGATCATTTTGACAGTTTGCTCCCAAATTCAGTTTTTCTATGTAGGTATCAGCATTGTCCCAGAGCATTCTCTCCAGTGTTAAAGTCCAGATAAGAACCTAGCCTCCATGGAAGACTCTGTAAAGGATGATGGAGGCACTTCCATCTGATGAGCAAACAATAACTTACATGTATACATGTATGCTGTATAATGTAATTATTCATATCTTTATATCACTTAAATTGTATAATATAATGTAGTAGTGTAACTTGTCATCCTCAAATTATGTCATAATGTGCATAAAGCAAAAACAGGTTGTGAAAACAGCATAACGACATTTTTAAATTGGCCTCAAAGGTCAGTGGTGAGTCAAAGCTGACCCACAGTTTGTACTCTTCAGGCTGGACAAACACTTACAGGTACAGTGTCAACACCGAGATTCATAAATTGTGGAAGGATGGGGGGGAGGGGGGGGGGGACTATGCAAACTGTTCTCTCAGTGCTGACTTGCTTTTAAGATGTTTCTCTGAGTTACATGACTCTGCTCGCTCCACACCCCATGTTTACAGTGTTCCTAAATGTAAACCGACTGGGTGGAATAATGTTGAAATATTTCATCCCCGACAGGAAGCTCCTCCCTCCTATTCCCGTGAGCTATACTGAGCTCTGCCTCCTTCTCTTTGCAAGGGGGTCTGGAGGGAGACACCAGCCGTTAGTAAAAATTTCAAAAACACAGCCTGGTAAGATGGCTGTAAGTCACCCTGGAAATGACATTTCTGGTTCAACAAATCATGTCTCCCATTTAATTTGCATTGGATTTTTCATACATTTGTTTAATCCTGTCGGCCTCATGTTCGTCTCAATAGACAAGAGGTCTATGTGTGCTGAATAGAGCCAACATGTGGCACTCTGATTTGCGTTCTCAAACCAACGGTACGTTCACACAGAGACTCAATTTCATGGACTGCTTTCCAGTGGTCTGTGACTGGTTTCCAATGGTCTGTTATCAAAGGAGTTGGGTCATATGTCAGTTCTTTGCCAATGGAGAATTTAGTCAGTGGGAAAATTCCAATAGAGTTAAACACATTAAAATACTCAGCAGTCTGTTCAATAAAGCACATTTACTGAGATCCTTCAATTTAATTAATTGTCTTTTAATGGGAAGTTTTCATGGGAATGAGGTATAAATCAATAATTCACCAAAGTGAAATTTATAGTGGAATACAATTACATTCAAAGGCAATTTACTACTGGCTTGATTTATGAGTTATTAACATAAGATCGCTCTTTGTAATGTCTAACTGCTGTACAAATGGATTAAAGTGTGATAAGACTTATACTGACGTAATACTAAAATGCTGTGATATGGGATTTGAAAACTGAAAAAGCCAGAAATCTAAAAACTACACTTTTTGTTTTTCACAGAACACTTTAATTCTAATCATCCTACAGATTTAGGTTCTTCACAAAGTCCAGGTGCAAGTGGTAGGAGGGGTGTGGTTTCAGAACTGTGGCACCCACTAGGTGGACCAACTGTAGATATTGGCAGGACCTGTCTGATGGGGGCACTCCCTCTAAACCAATAAGGAAATGGCAGCCTGCTTCAAATGCAAAACTGATACATACTGTATATACACGTTATTATGGGAGTCACTATTATGGGTTTGAATTATCACCATTGAAAGTGTGTTGTTTACAAAATTGTGATAGCTACTATACACAGGGACAGAAAGCACAGCTTCATTCCGTAAAAACATATATGTGTTTTCTTTTATTGAAACAAGGTGTCATGGACAGAGGGGTATATGCAGGAACTCAAAAATCGAAACAAAGGCAAAAACAGACATACCCATTGTTCTTAAAGCATTCTGGTGATTGATGACATTTCTTTAACCCTGAGTACATATTTGCTTTGTAAATATGTCACTGTGGATAAGAGTGTCTACCTGATTAATTATGAAAGTATATTGTGTGAAGAAGACTCCAAATATGAAATATTTTTACCAAGAGAAAACTGACTGTATTTCTAATCCTGTGTTTAATGTCTTCACTTTTTTCATATTCATAATTCAGTTTTCCGATGCCAATGTTATCTTTTCCTGATCATTTTCCAGGAGTCTCTCCGCTGCCTTTTCAGGGTCAGGGAATCATTTTCCAGCTTTTTTCCCTATTGGCCTGGGTTTTCTGGTTTTTTGATTCCCACTAGAAAATTTGCCATGCCACATGCACAAAATGTGTGGCAAGCTGGACTATAAAAATGCCCTATAACAAATAAAAATTGATTGATTGATTGAGTTTTAGTATTTGACCATACAACAAATCGAGTGTCCCAGATTCAGTTCAAAAGCTTTGTGCAGACTCAGCCATCTTTTCCCTCCACATATTTAGCAATGGCAATTACACTAAATCATTTAAATAGGTGGGACCTGTATGCGTGGAATGTGTTTGTACAGCTGGAGTATTTATTGGAGTGATCTGAAGCACCGGGGTGCTACAGCTATGGCCCACCTGGGACCTGAGTCCAGGATCCAGGAGTTCAGAACCATCACCCCGCACTTTTGCCCAGTGGTCTGTGTCAGCGCTCATCTCATCAACACCACAAATCACGGCCCACCAAACGATTTGGCCCACAGGAGTAATCTCACAAGCCTCAACTCAGAGGGGACCCGCCATGACCACGTGAATATGGGAGAAAATCAGCCTTAGACAAGATTAATTATTCATGAGCTACACAATGTAATAATAGTTTGGATAGAAAAAACCAAACACGTATGGTGACTATTTTATTCTAATCAGCATTAAATTAGCCATCAAAAATAAGAGACTGTTTAAGTATTTTCAGAAGTTAAGATTCTGAAGCTATAAGCTAAACTATTGTTTCAGGATTTCAAATCTTGAAACCAGCGATGGACTTACAGCATTTCTCCCTTATGACGTTAGTGTATGAGAGGAAGCTTCTTATATGGCTAGTGTAGCATAGCAACACATGGCGTATGTATGTCCATTCACTAGGTCTGTATCCAGCATTCAGGCACAGATACAATGTAACCACAGTATACTTTGCCCATAACTGCAACAAGCAACAAGCAACAACACTTTCACAGTCATACAGATTAAGTGATAATATTCAGAGCGCCTTGATCACATGCATTTATTTAGCCTTACTTAAGTAATAAAGTATTTGAGGAGTACAAAAACTTGACGTGTCCTGTATGTTTTCTGATGCTTCTCGCACCTGATGTAAGACTGTGTCACATGCTTTTCATTCCAACTGCATTTTGATATTTAGCTAATATACTGTTAACTGAATAATGTTACTTGAATCTGATTTTGATATATTATCTGATAGTCCTTTTTTGAAGGAAATGTGCTGGGATGTTGTACTAGATAGAATGATAGAAATTAAAAGAACTTTTTTACAATTTTTTTGTTCATATATGCCTCCTCTTAAGCCACTTTAGGGTGGCTGTCTCAATTAATTAAGTTCAATTATTTGTTTAATGGATTATTCTTGGCCGATTGATTTGTTGAGGAGTTCACACTATTTTACAAAGCAGATGGCTTTCTAGGCATGGCGAATCCTGGTCAGGGTACAATTAAAACCTCAATCAAGCCTGATTATCCAAGTCCAGCTGCAATAAAAATCAGCATGCACAAGAGGTCCCCAGGTCCAGGAGTGGGCAACATTGCTGTTCCTGCTTAGCTCTATCCTGCTCGCCTATTCTTTGTTTATTTTTGCTAAGAGACCTTGAACATCAGAATATTACATAACTGACCTTCCTGAGGATTTAGCCGCTTTGGCATGCGGCGGCCTTTCTCAGCAAGCAGTTCCGCACACGAGAGCATGAGCGTGAGATGTGTGGAGGGAGGCTGGCCAGCGTTTGAGCGTTTGAGGAAGGCCTCGCCCTGTCCCGCCGTGACCCAAGGCCTTCACAGAGGTGATGAGATAAACCCGGCCCGCCAACCTAAACTCCCCGCCAAATCTGAGAGACATCCTGCTTTTCTCCCGAGCCGGAGGCGGGATAGGGCCTGGCTCTGTTTGATACCCGTCACGTCTTGCCAAAATGGCCGTGATGTCCATTTCACTTAGGTCCATTCAGTACCAGTGCACCCCTAGTGGTGGGATGAGCTACCCTGGACACAATGGCAGTTGCACTCACCCCCAACGCAGACCAGCCCTGTATCACCTGTCTGGACTGATACTACACCTGGACTGCACCTGTCTGCTCAGTTTATTTGTCACTTAGTTTGTGGTTACTCCAGGTAGTCGGCAGCTGGCAGTTATGATTCATAGTGGATTTACCGTGATTAATGATTTTTGGTTACATTTGTAATTAGCATTGTCTTAAGATGTATGTGCAGTTGTCTATCAAGCTTTTGGTTATACTGTACTTGCTTATTTGCTTTTGATTTCTGCTCCTTTGTTTTAAAATGCACTAAATGGTTGTGCATGTGAGTCTGTGTAAAATGAATGGATACATAAATAATGATAAAAAAGTTTTCATAAATAATAATTATTATGAATAATTAATAAGTAGTCGTAATGACCGTATTTGTGATAGTAATACTTTTAAACACATTCCCTCTGTCCCTTCACAGTAATAAAGACAGTGCTTTACTGGATATCAGGTGATTAACTGTATGAAGACGGTATTCGGTTGTTCATTGCCTGGTGCATTAGATATATGACTGTATGGCACTCTGGAGAATGCTGAACCGATAGCTACAGCTAGCATCAACAAGGTAACATTTTGCCTGTGACTTCTGCCTATGGTCCTGCTGGCTGATGGACAAACAACAGAAAGACTTTACATTATTACACACTAAAAATAGGGAGAGAGAGCGAGAGAGAGAGAGAGAGAGAGAGAGAGAGAGAGAGAGAGAGAGAGAGAGAGAGAGAGAGAGAGAGAGAGGCCTTGCAGGTCAGACGCTCCGGAGCAGTAAAAACCTCCCGCGTCTCACCTTCAGAAGCCGCGGCTCCAGCACGCACTCCGGCGTGGATTCCCAGATATGCGGCACGGTGCTGGAAGAGCGTCACTCCCATTTGTCATGGCACACCAATCTGAACTCAGTGACCCAGGGAACATGCACTAGCCTAATGTATGAAGCAGCCCTTGCAAAAAGGAACCTACTTTAGAATTTAAAACATTAAATCTCAAGAAAGTATTTCTTACAGTATTAAGTAAGTATTAAGTAAAGTATTACAATTATCTTATAAAGCAGTAGAAAATATTGGAAACCTCAAGTATTGCTACTTTCAGTTGTTTTCTTTTGCACATATTGGAGAATACCATGTACACCGTACGTAAAGATATCCATTAAAATGTGGGTTACACATTCTGAAAAGGACCCTCCATAAAGCCTTTATAAGCACTATATAGAGTCCTCATAAGCAATACACAAACATTAATGAACTCAACCAACAGAATGTCATAGATGTGCTATGCCATCCATTCTTTAAGTGACATTAATATAGCACACAGGATAAGAATTTTATGTTAATGAGGATAATAATATGACTAGTACCATCACACACTCGATGACAGCTCATGTCAGTTGCAGTATTTTGCCAACAGGACTGTTTATTGAGTGTTGATGAAGGTGTTACATTGGGTTATTCACAGAAAGGGCAGCCACAATTTGTTTTGCTTTTTGTATTGTTCTGCATATTGACAAATATTACTTTTTCCTAAAGATGGATGTGTATTTAAAAACACATACGTTTTGCTGAAGAAAAGGACTAGTTTGATCATTTGTAATTTACTTTTTGTAATTTTTTTCTGACAATGATAATGCAGACATTGAAACACTTTTCTGACTCACTACTGTCACGCTATTTTTCAGTTTAATACAGAAGATGATGGCTCTTTAACCTCCCGATAACAATATCTCTGCACTACACCAATTTTGTACCATTTTTCACAGTCCAAATGGGGTCAAAACTAGTACAGTTGGTATAAATTAAGACTCAAGACGAAACAACTGCACCTCTGTACTTTGCCTTGTGTGGAAAGTATTTCTGAACTGGTCCTGGAACATATACAGGAATGTAAATATAAATTAGGTTCACCCAGTTATATATCCAATAGTAAAATAAACTTTCTGTATTTCGTTGGCTATATAGTTGACCTATATATCTGGTTAAATAACAGTCTGCGACAATCCGACTAAATATAGAATGAAGTCTAATTAACTTTATATACAGTATGTTTAACAAGTTACCTGTGTTCTGTAAACGGCGACAAGACAAACTGCAGCACTGATTAAAAACGCGTTTAACCAATGTCACCTTGTGGGGGAAATACAAGTAAACAGGGCCCAGCACTGTTGGCACAACAGCAGTGACACATCACGATTATTTCTGTGCAAACACCGTCTCTGTAAACACATGTTCATCCTGTTCACCAAACTGCTGCCACTGCTCAAAGTCACTAATCGTCTCAAGTAGTGGCTGTTAAACTCCGCGTTCGTTTTGAGACTGCAGCACGACTAACCCTAATTTATATGCATATAATATACCGTGGGTTCAAATCTGCACCGTGAACTAATAACCGCGATATGCTCATGTGTTTCCTTATGAAAAAAGGATCTCGTTATGAGAAAGTGCTATATAGTGCAGATTGTTCCAGCAAAGTGGAGTGAACCAGCGAGGCAGTCGCTCGATATTTTTCATCATTGAGCGACTGGGCAATTTCCGTAGAGTCCAATTAAGTCCCGTTTATTGGTGGAGAAGAGCGCCGTCTTCCAGATATGAAAATTAGTACTATTTGATCTGAAGGGATGGAAAGAACCCGTGTAATCATTTGGCAAACGCTGGCTGGTCACATTAGGACAGATTTTGTGTTAAAGGGAAACTCCACCAAAATGAGGCGGTAAGAGTAACTGCAACGAAGAGATAAGAAATAACATGTTCATATTTTTTAAAGCGAGGCTCCTCTTTAAGTATTTCCTACACAGATAAAGGCTTCAGAGGAAAAAGTGGGATGTGTCAATATACAGTTAAATATAGACTAGAGGAAAAATGATGAGGATGAGTTTAGTTGAGCTGGATGGCCTTTTCTCATCTCAAAACCTCCCCATGTTTTTTTTTTTTTTAATATAAAATCAAATATAAAGTGATATAATACTTGTCAAACATATATAGAATGTGCATTACTTCTAAATTGTATCATAACGTAAGTCTCTCATAAACACACTGTTTAATGGACTACAATAAATACAATGTACAATGTATAGGATGGGCATAACTGACATAATTTCTGTCATGTGCAGCATATTTTGACATGTATTCAGATCTATTACTATCTTTGGGTTTCATTTGCTGAAATACATATGTATCAATTTATTCATAAGGCCTCTTTGGTATTGCATTTAAAATGAAATGGGGTTCTGAGACACTGGGTGGCATTTTGACAGCGCTATGGATGAAAACCCTGACCCAAGCCAGAGAAGAAATGGCACATTGCATTTTGGACACTATGTGCTGCCATTTCCAGGCTTTATAGGATCAGATGTGACTTGCTGCATTCGCATGTGGAGTTATTTCCTTTTGGGAGTTATTTCCTCCTTGCAAAGAGATAGTTGCATAAGCATAACTTGAAGTCACCACTGTGACATTGTGCATTGTATCAGTATGCATGTAACAGTAGTAAGTAAATTCAATGCAACATCTATGCAGCAAAACAGGCTATGTATGCATTTATCCCCTATGCCATTAGGAGGTGGACTGTGTGTGTACGTGGCTGTTTAGTATTGTCATTGGAGGCAGTGAACAAAACTATTGCACTATTCCATGCAGCTGTCTCAGTCTTCAGTCCTACATACACACACACATTAACAAAACATACACACTCAGCAGATTCAGAGCCAGCTGAGATTGCTCCATCTCGATGAGCAGGTGATGTCAACAACCAGGCCGAGGTGGGAATGTGGGAATATTTCATTTTTAACCATGGGGGGAGGGGGGGGTGTGACAGCTGAGAATGTGACCGAGCACGTGCTCCGATAGGGCGGCGTTCCTCTCCAAGGTCCCTGTGAGAATGTTCACCATGTGAGGAATGCTCCACAATAGTGCGCTTTCTGACACCACGGCTCATTCCCCCCCACCCACCTCCCCTTCTCTGTACTGCCTATCAAGAATGGAAGCTCTGAGGAGGAGAAGACAGATACCTGCCACTTTTTCAAAAGGCCTGTTTGTGCTTCTGTCAGTCCCTTCTTCATCTTTTTTTTCACACCAGACAGAAGGCTGCCGATGAAAAAGGTGTTCCGAGCACAAAACTGACATGGAAGGACGCTCTGCCTCTTCAGATGTCGCACCAAATGGTTTATGTGCCGTGTTTGACATCTCTGTTTTAATTTCCTTTTAAACCAGAATTAAATATTCAGTGGAGCAAGCAGTTCGCAGCATTTCCTGTACAAGTGCCCTTGGAGCGGCTTGATAAGGACATGGTGTCTGCACAATTCTCCCCCAACTCCCAGCCTGCTCTGAGATACTTTGGGTAAAGAACACTCTTGACTCGTGCTTGTGACAGAGGCATTCGTTCATGGAGATGCACAACCCTGAGGGAGCACGAGATGCCTCTTGACCAGGGGCTGAATAGAACCTGGAAGAACAGGTGATTCAAGTTCCCATCATCACATTCAGCCATTATGAATTCTTGGAAAGTCTAGCCAAACGTTCTGAGACTAATCTTTGATTATCGTAGTATGGACAGTGTAAAGCACAAATGTGCCAAACAGTAAAAAAGCAAAGGAACAAAAAAGAACTTTAATCTTTTCATGAGAGTAACTTAGTTCCGCCAAGCTATTTTCTGTGCCACGCTGATCTGCACTCTATTGCATAAACACCGGCTTGGCTGTGTGTTGTGTTTGCTTTATTTATTGTCACTCGCACTCGATGGATATCTGTCGTGATTTGCGTTTGCGTTATATGAAAACGAGATGAGCGTGGCATGCATGCCATCAGTTTCCTCACGGCCTCAGCTTACGCTTGGTTCTCCACGGTCATCGCCATTCCAAGCGCTTTCATATCAGTCTGCTTCAGCGCGGCAAAATATGGCAGGCACAAAACAGCGAGGCTCGTGATCTTGACGGCTGAATTGCTTGCCTTTACACTGTTTAGCGTCCTCTTATTCTTTTTTTACAGTGTTGCATGACCACCAAAGGTGGCGGCTTTGATAAGGACCACCCGTAAGATGATTCCGTTTTTCCTTTTTTATGTCTAAATTGCTAGTGTTACTTTCTCTAACCTTTAATGTTTTCATTCTTCTTTATTCAGCAGTTTTTAAATGAAATAAGTAGTAGAAGGTTCTTATTACTCACTACCTCTTTTCACATTATTCACTGAAGTGTACAGTGAGTGTTTATGACAGTGTCACATCACATTGACTCACAGCAATTTGAATCTGCGTGCATACATACATGTGTGCACCAATGACAATACTAAAAAGCCATGCACACACACAGTCCACTTCCTGATGGCATATAGGAGATAAATGCATATAGTCTGCTGCATAGATGTTGCATTGAATTTACTTACTACTGTTACATGCATACTGATACAATGCACAATGTCACAGTGGTGACTTCAAGTTATGCTTATGCAACTATCTCTTTGCAATACATACAACCCTTTACCTGGGGGGCACAGGTGTGAATCCTAGGACACTACTGTAACTCCTTGAATGAGACACAGCTCATCAGTCCCAGTGCTGTGTACAGTGGGTTAGAAACTGTTCGCCGGGAGCCACAAAAGGAGCCTGCAGAGCTAATGATGTAACCTCTTTTCACCAAAACCTCATTTTGAACTGAAATTATACGCCTCCCCACATCTCTGGACCGATGCCCACGGGCTCTGTGGGGGGTCATCTGGGGTCACCGCAATTCAGGGAAGGTCAATATTTGCCATTATGAAAATTACAGTAATTGACTTCAAAGCCCCTCTGAAAATGATTACCTCAATGCATAACCCGCAGCAATGATCTACCTCTCTCTACGTGTCACAGCGCATTCGCCTGACTGTGCAGTTTAAATCCAGAAACCTGGGGACACAGGCCTTCCAGAGCAGGAGGGCCATCTAAAGCGTTACTCGTTTTTTTTTTCCCCACATTGTACAGCCATGTGGCCATCTCTCCTTCTCAGAAAGAATGTTCCGAAAAGGGGACACTGTGTCAGCCACCAGAGGATCTCTGCACTGGACAGAAAGGTCAGGACCAAGGGCTGCGGCCTTTTCATAAGAGCTCCTCTGTTTGGGCGGTCTTGTGATGGTGGTTGATTTGATTAGTATACATTCCATAGCACAGAAATCATATTGTTGCGGGAATAAAGTCATGCTGGCGAACAATGAAAGGGCTGGGCGCGTTCCTTTGCTCATTTGTGGCCTAAGTGGGTGTGGGCTTCCCTCCTTCATGTTTTGGCGAGGGTTGGGGGCCAGTGACCTCACCCCTCACCCCTCGATTTCGGCAGCAGGTGCTCAGATGGCGGAAGTTCCCCGTAAGCGCTGATCTAGGACCAGTTCCGCACTCGATCTTGTAATGCGTAAGGTCAGTGTGGTGGATGGGGAATCTTGTCCTTGATCAGTGCTTGTGGTTAACATCTGCCTCAGGCAATGGTGCTGAGATCCCTCACTGGGATCACCCTGGCTGTGAGGGAGGCCTCGACACCACAGGGCTGCCCCCTGGAACCAGTTTAATGACGTGGCTAAGGAAGCCAACCAGGGTTTGCTGGATTACCCATGATCCTCTGCAGGGCATTCTGCAAGATCGGGTGAACAGGTTCGCCCTGACCTGGCGCGCCCTCATGCCATCTTGTACTCTTAATTCCAGCAGACTAAATATCACAGCTAGGGGCGTGCAGGCATAAGACGGCAAATTCTAATCCTATTACCGGGCCCGTGTGCAGCCTGTTGCAGAGGAAGAAGAATGTTTTGCTTTTTTTTGCCTCGGAGTGTTCAGGCCAGAGTACATCGGAGGAAAGATTTAGCCCAGCCTGACTCAAAGCGTCCCTCTGGGATGATCCCAGCAAGCATGGAAAGCTTTCGGTTTGCATTCCTCGAGGCGTGATGGAAGTTATGCGGCACAGGCGCTCGCCGGTGTCCAATGGGACCAGATCCAGGACCGCGTAAATGGAAGCCACCTTGACCGGTAGGCCAGCGAGGTCAGAGCCTGTCATTACTTCTGCGGCATGAATCAGCCCTGTGGTGCAAGTTCACCAGTTCAACACAGAGCCATCGCCCCAACCCAGCGCACCATGGCTGAGAGTCAAGCGGAGAGGTAATGGATACCCTTTTTTAAATGCTAAATTAGACTTGGGCAGGGACTGCATTCACAACCTCATAGGCCCGAAGATGGACCTCTAACTGTTCGGCCTATGTGAAAATAACACCCAGCGAAAGTGTTTGATTAGATGCACCAGGTGTTCATACATCAGCCTAGCTGGGGCCATATTATTGCTGCATTCAACCAAACTCTTTCCCCGGATTTAACTTTCAAAAACTCCTTGACTTTTTTGCTGATTGTTTTTCTGTATATGATTCGCAATGATTGTAAAGTACACCACTGACACTTTTCACAGAACAGCCCAAGGGTTGTAAAAAGATGCAGAGTAAAACCAGTTTTCCCAGAAAGGTAGGCACGCTCTAATGGTCCCTTCAGGGTTGTGGCTGCGGTCAGTGATGAGGAACACAACAGCGGGGGCCAAACACATAGGTGCACCTGAAGTTCTGTTTTGGCAACTGAGGTTTGGCGGAGCCGATTCTCATTGGGAGTTGCGTCTGGGACCCTCCCTCCGCTATGTTACTCAGTTACACCCGCATCTGAGGTGCACCGATGGAACACAAACCTATTTGGTGCATAAACTCAGTTGCAGGCAGCAAATACCCAACACCCGCCTTGTAGTGGAGCAGCCATCTGGCCGGAGGGGCACTGTGGGAAATATAAGCAGTGAGAGCACAGGCTTGATTTTAAACAGCAGTTATTTACTGCTAACTAAGCTCCTTATCACCGCTGGGTGAAGAGGTCTGACGTCCAAAATATATTGTGCGTCCGCAGCTTTATGAGATTTATGTCTTACAAGGCTTGGCCCACCAGATAAGTGCTGAAAATCACTTATCAGTGCAACTGCTGTCTTTTTCGACACGCCCTCTGGGGTTAGCTTGGAAACAGACCAAGGACGACCGTTCACTGGCCGCAGTTAGGGGTGTGGTAACCACAAGGTGGATCAAGTGCAAGGTGTTGAAATATCTTGCCAGATAAGAGAAAGTGAAGAAAGTGATGAAAAGAAAAGCTCACCTGCTAGGACTCTCACAAAGTTGTTGTACACCTGTATCTCTCACTGAATCTATCTCTCTCTCTCACACACACACACACACACACACGTGTGCGCGCACACACATACACCCCCCCCTACTGGAGAAGCAATGATAGGTCCTGGGGCCTGTGATGTGGAACAGTTACCCTGACAACAAACGGACATTTATCTCCAAAATGGCCCTAAGCAATTTGACGGTGCTGACACGTTTAGGCGGAGACTCCATCTATTTGTTGGCGCTCACTTTCATCTTTTCATTATACCAGAGACAGTTAACACTTTGTGCTGTGTGAATTATGTTGACACTTCTAACTATGAATACTCCCCTTGTTCTTAGGACATTTTAAACTGCCATCCAACAGATCATATAACAGCTTCCCTATTGGATGTGAGACCAGAGTAGGCCATGTTTTCACATTGTGTTTAAAAGATGAAGCAACAAAACACTGGCTTGTTCTCACCAACATACAATCAAGTAGGGAAATTTACTGTTTCATAAGCAAAAGTGGTGATGAGCAGAACAAAAGAGCATTTTTAGGTCACAGCCTGCTAACTGTGCTAATGTATACTATGCATCCACCTAGCAAATTAGTTCTCACTGTAAAAAAGATTTTCATGGATCTTCCTCTTTGAGGAAGAGCCATCTTGCAGAGCAATTACCCATTGGAGGGGAATGTTCTCGCAGCCGTCATACTCACGGTCAGTGCACACCCTGCTGGGTGGAAAGCATGCAGGCTGGGTGCATCACAGATCTATACTGATGTGCTGGATAGGAGGGGAGATCCTGGTCTGGTTTATGAGCAACATTGAGGCGACTCTGAGGCTCACCACACTTGGATATAAAGGCTAGCCTGCCTGTAATTCTGAATTTCACAATTATTTTGGTGCTCTTTACCATCTCACTTCTTGATACTAGTAAGGATGATGTAATGTCATAAATTATTCTTCAACTGCCAGCAAAGTTCATGGATTTGCATTGCCTGGAGTGGGTTAGCGCTGCTTTCGAGCCTCTGAAATTGATGGCTTGTGGTGTCGGTTTCAGACATGAGCCCGCGAGTGAGTAAGTAAATAAATTACATGTATTCTGTCTTGCCATTTTTCCTTTCTTAACTCTGGAAATAACATGGGATTTCTTTGTTTGTTTTAGATTATGGCATTAGAAACCTTGGTGAGTGAGAATAACTGCCAACTGTTTTGTCTTCAGTTCTTGTTCATAATTAAAAACAATATTCTGAAATGAAGCATGATGACTCTTTAAGATGTCTATATTACCAGTTACATATGAGTTACAAAATCAGTGAAGATGCTGTGATGCTCCAGCTTTTGTGGCGTGTGAAGTACTGAAAGTTAAAAAGGATTTCCTGTAGAGCTTTGGGTGGCTGTGTTGGGAAGGCGCTTGTCTTGATTCCAGGTTGAGCGTTACTGCTCGTGTCAAATTGGTTTTGTTCCTCCAGAGCTAGGCGTAGGTAGGTTTGCCAGCCACTGTTTCATGGTCTCAGTGCTCTCAAGCACCCTACAATTCATCAGGCTCCTGCAGCTTTCTTAGGTGACATCAGTGGAACAGTGCCTATCTTCCAATGAGTGTCCACTTCACTCTGGTGCCCTGTGTGACATGCAGTGTGATAAATTAGCCATTAACTATGTGCAAGTGTATCAGAAGATTGCATTTATCTTGCTTCGGTCCTCCTGTACAAGTACAGGAAGCAACCTTAATGTACAATTACAGATTCCAAAAAGGTTGCATAAAGGGGAACATGCACAAAAAAGGTTTCTGTTCTGGACAGTACATCAAATTTTTATCTGTTTAACATCTGTCCCTCTGTGATGTATTCTGGAATTGTATAGCTCTCAACCAAAAGAGGCTGTAGCTTCCAGTTTCAAATTGGATTTGTTAAATGTGAAAAAAAAAATCTGTGTAATTACAGTGTAACTTTATCCACGCCTAGTCTATTCAGTATGAAGCGCTGATCATTCTCAGGCTCATGGCTGCTAATAAGATACAGGGAGTGGCCCAACAGAAAGTGTTTGCTCAGCCATACAAAGCATGCATAAATCAGCTTTCCATGCTCAGGCAAGAGCCATTGACTTGGTGTCCAAACAGCATTTCCAGCCAAACCTTTTCTTTGGAAGTCATTTTCAATTTTATTCAGAGTGAATTTCAAGTTCGGGTGAGACCTACATGTTAAATGAATAAGGTAAGATAACTAAGTGTCCTTTCAGCTCTTAGTTAATTTGAGTTTATTGGGGGGGGGGAGGGCTGTTGAACCTGGTCCTCACTCTCCATCTGCTCCTGGCTTGCACTTTGTGTGACTAGGAGTTTGCACAGGGCGGGGTACACAAAGGGCCGCTCATATTACGCTCTGTTTCCAGGCGTAATACCTCGGACAGAGATCCGCCGCACTCGTGGATAAAACGAGAAGCCTTTGAACGTGAAGTGACACCTGCTCGAGTGGCGTCATACCTGAGAGCCTTGGGCGGCTCTGTTTAACCTCCACTCTTTCTGGGAGAACGTCAAACGCCGGAACAGATCTGCCACATGCTGTAATTCAGGGACAGCCACCTGCGTGAGAATTTTGTGGACCAATGAGACGAAAGGGTAAAACATTACAACATCCCGACCCTCTCTTGTGCTAATGCCAGGGTTGCCGTGCTGAAAATGAATGGCGTTTCTCGATTGGTTTAAACAGGAAAACCACACTACGGCTGTAACACAGGCTTGGGATCTTCCCATCCTCCTAATTTGCAGAGAGAGGGAGAAAATGAAAGAAAAAAAAAACCTTTACTTCTACAGCCAGAATCATGGATGAAAAATGGCCAGCAGTCAGCCAATCAACTCTAATATCTGCAGAAAAAATGGATGCTGTAAAGGGGAGGGGTTTTGACAACAATGCTTCACTTTCTCCATTG
The DNA here is from genome assembly GCF_013368585.1 of Megalops cyprinoides. NCBI lineage: Eukaryota > Metazoa > Chordata > Actinopteri > Elopiformes > Megalopidae > Megalops > Megalops cyprinoides. The sequence continues at coordinate 23,827,171 of NC_050601.1, forward strand.
ACTCATATCTGCTGGGCAGGAATAGTTTCTGGCTACAACGTGAATGAGGTTTTCTCAAAAGAAACCCGCCAAGACCAAACATTAACCCTTTCATGATGCAAGGGATTCCTGGGCATCAGGGCTTTCCTTCTATTGTGAAATGCTGACTCCTGCTTGTAGATAACGAATTTAAAGAACCCTGTTGCCTGAAAAATAAGAAGTTTACTTCACATTTTACATTTAACACCTTACTGTGTCCCACTGTGTTTTCTGGAAAAGGTCACGAAGCATTTGAAAATTCTTTGTAAATCCCTTGTATTGAGCACACAACAGCCCCTACAGGGCTGGTCTATACAGTCTATAGCATGTCCAACAGTGTTCATGGGATTATTTTTTGTAGTTGATCACCTATGTGAAAAAAAAAGTTCTGTGTGAAGAAACGTGCATTTGGTGACCACATGTAAACCACAGAAAGGACATCATGCAAGCACATTTATGCAACTTTGAACATACACTTCTACCTTTTCCCCACTTTTTAATTTCTCCTGTATGTGCATACATGATGTCATCCATTCATTCTTTTGGCAGACACTATTATCCAGAGCAACCTACAAGAAGAGCAGAAGCTGTAAAAAGCTGGTATAAAATCACATTGATCGTGTTTTCCTCATTTTTATAATTATATTAATACACAATGTTCAAGTAAAAAAAGCTACTGTACTTGATTAAACTGTCATCGAGTAGGTGTTTAATATAGGATGAGATGATAATTTATGTAAATCACCAAGGTCTTTCTCATAGTGCAACCGCCAACTTCCACGCAACTTCCTTTCTGACATTACTTTAACAGGCTGAAAAATTGTGCGTGTGAATGTTTTTATCCTTTGGAGATAAATTGAGTGACTTATCGGTCATCAGAGTAGTTAACAAGAAATAGGCGTCAACAAGAAACTATACTGGATTTTTCGCGTTTCAAAGTTACTCAACACTGGTTAAGTTTGTAGCCAACTGTATAAATGAGCCATTTTCAAAATTATTTACCTTTATTACGGGTTTTTGTTGGAATGAATAACTGTTTAATAATGGTTTCTGTTCGATTACACTTAGGCATACTTCAGCTGAATGTTTTAAATTTGCCTGGCATATTCTGTAAACTGGAATCCTTGAATAGGTAACACGGAGGGTTTAACATTTCGTACAGTAAATTGGGTGTTCGGCAAGAAACCGTCAATGTGGGAGATTGTGTACCTCTGGTCGTTTCCTGTTTAAAATAACAAGTTCCGGTATAATTCATATTTGTAATTTTGGCACATTAAGAAGTTCCTGTTTTGTAGAGCTCCGTTCTGTGGCTGTGGAGTGTACGACATCGTATGTCTTGTTAGTCGACATAATCTTAGGTTTAGGTCACCTCAGATATGGCGGACGTACCGAGTAATGCGCCGCAACGTGAGTGAATTTGGAAAAGCCGGTTTACATATATTTGACATTTAAGTTAGCTTACAGACAACGTGTTTTGATATTGATTCTGTTACCGTTATAGGTGTAGTTCATGCTGGCATTGCAAGCATTTTATTTATATATAACTATCCAGCGTTACTGGAATTGTCTGCTGTATTGCATTAAGTTAGTTATCAAGCTAACTAGCTTGCTTACCCATTCGTAAGCTGCTATCTTGCGAGTCAATCTAATTAAAAGTAAAGTAAATATGAAATCGACACGAAACGGTCATCTTGAAGAATGTATTTAGTTTAGCAATCTCGCTAACCTTTTTAGTGAGTCAGCTAACGTTAGCTAGTTAGTGTAGCTGTTGTTTCCTCTCATTTGTCATGGGACTGAATCATTGAAACAGCTGACAATTTGCTCAGTAGTCAGTTACACAACTGATTGTGTCCTTTTTTTTATTTTCCTGTCAGATTGCCCCGGCACCAGCAGCGAACAGGCTGGAAAGACGTCGGCCTGTCAGGGATGTCCGAACCAGACAATATGCGCTTCCGGTGCTGCGAAGGCTCCCGACCCCGGTAACTTTAGATGTCCTTTTCGGTTTTGCCGTAGCTGGCTACTCTTAACAGTACACAGTTAACAGTGGTTAAGACTCATACTAAGGTCCACAAGGATCTTAACAAGACGGTGAAGGTTCTTGTACAGTAACGCAGCTCGCTCGCTACCTCACCACCATAGCGACTTGGATGTCACGTTTAACGTTTCTAGACTATTATGCTTAACGTTATGGTAGTTGCTTCACGTTACGTTAGCGAATAAGGAAATTGCAGATATGGCATTGGCTGCCCAGCGGCACCACAAGGGCACATTCTGAGACGCAGTGAACTCGCTGGAGCGATAACGCCTCGGCATCTGGGGAAAATGTAATCTCTGGTCAAATTGCAACCGCAGACGCTCTAGGACGTCTTGTTAGCACTGTTCACGAACGTTTTGCGAAGTCACGGGCGGTAGTGGCAAGGGAAGATAATACTACAACCTACTTGGGTGATAGGGGGGTCCTTGTACATAGTACAACACCGTTTATCCTGCCGCCGAGAACTATGATTGTTTTGAAATGTGTTATTGGCCCCCTTTGCAGTGTCAACATCAGTTAATTCTCTTGTGTGCTTTCTTGTGTGTCGGCTTCTTTTTGGTATTACTGAATTTCATCAAAAGTGTTTCATTGTCAACATGTTACATGAGAGCGATGTCATGTACTTACTTTCTCAAGATGAAAAGCAACAGAAATAGTCAACCATCTCCATTCATTGCTCTTAATTGAGAATGACATGTCTGTTTGGCTTTTTGACTGTTCCAGGAAAGGACTTGAAAAGTGGTTGTTTGTGGGTTTCTGTGAAAATGCAGACAATAGAGAGAGATTACTGTTTTTAAATCTACAGTTTGCAAAAGTCAGTCGGAGTACCCAAAACCCACACTAGCACAAATTTGTTTCTGAAAGCATGTGCATGAGAGTGTTAAAGTTTGATTTTGGGGGTACAAAAAAGGGTTTCAGGGAGAAGGATCGGAGATGAAGGTCCAGAGTTTTCCCTGTAGGCAAATATTTGCAGAATCTTTCAGTTAACTTGTAAAGGATGCGCACCATTGCTGCGTGATTTCATATCCGCAGTATCAGTACTACACACACGTATATGACATGCCCACATGTTCCTGTCTTTACACTACTTAACTGTGGGGATTTCTAGTAAAGTTTCAGTCTGAACCCTTAAACGATCCCTCAAGGCAAAACTGGACACGGTTTCATATTCACTGTAGGATATAGACATGGTTACAGTGGGCTGCATTGCCTGTTCTTGGCTCCGTGTTTTTGTTATGATTTAAAAACACGTTTGTCACTCTCCCCTGACATTGAAACGGCAGCCATAGAGGAGATTAAGGCGAAGATGGCCACCGTGAAGCACAAGATCCTGGTCCTCTCCGGCAAAGGCGGAGTGGGGAAAAGTACCTTCAGTGCACACCTGGCTCATGGTCTCGCCAGCGATGGATCCAAAGAGGTAACATTACGCCTGTAGGTGCTCAGGAAAAAGCAACAGATGGCAATAAAATGTCAAATAATGAGTGAAAAATATAAGGAATGCGTATTTTCACATACTATAATATTTCACATGCTAGACCAGTACAGGAATGAGTGTTGTTCTCACTATGGCCTAAGGGTGGAGTTAGATTTGAATTGCTGTTGCCTAATAAGGAGAGACAAATATGTGTTTGCTCCTCGTTCGTATGCTTTGGCTTCTCAGAAACATTGTCTTGCCATGGATACTTGCTTCAGATTTTGCCGTCTGGTAATTTGCAGCTGGAAGGCTTGCAGTTTCACTTGGCACTTCTCATTTCAAACGCAGTCACCCAAACAAAGTTTCTCTCGCTCATAAAAGGATGCTTATTTTAGGGGCACTGCTTGACTCTGTTATTTGTGCTCATACAGGCCGACTCCTTTTTTTAGTTCGCTTTTAATTGGCAGCACTTGCTCAAGTTTCCCCTTACTGTTTTCCGAAGCACGTTAACAATACAGCTGGGCTCCCCAAATTTCCGTTCGCAGTTGCAGTCCCGTTGTATTTATTTTTTCAAGACTCTGTGTTTGATTGGCGGACACTTCGTGGAAGAAATGGAATGACAGTCTCTACAAAGCGCGCGTGAAGACGCCGAGACCGGGGGGCCCAATGTGTGCTTTACAGAGAAAACAACAGGATTTTAGAGGAGAGGTGTCACTGAATCCCGTTTCATGCGGGCAGAGAGATTTGCGCCACCCTCCCACCCCCAAAGCCAGGACTTAGATCTTACTGAGGACCACTGTTGCCCTAATCGCTTTGGCTGCTGCTGGCAGTTTGACCGTTTAACGGCAGGCAGCTCGCAGGAAGGAGTTCTCCGTAATCCCTCAAAGCATTAAGATCTCACAATCCTGGGGCCTGGAGACTGTGAGCCTCACCATCATGTTTCACAGTTTAAAAGCAGAGAAAAAGATTCTCCTGCAGTTGGCCCACAATTCAGCACTGCCTCTGGGTGCTTCTGAGCAGAGGCATGTTATTGGATATGTTTTAATGGAAGCATCACTAGACCCCCTCAGCCAGCACTGGACAGCGCTTTCTAGCTCGCCCTGACTTCTGCTGTCGACTGTTAGTCTGGTCTCAGACCACGCCCATTTTAGAACCCCAGCACCAGCATGCTGGGCCTTCAGCCACACTGCTCCTGTTGTGGTTGGAGGTTCCCATCACGTGCTTCTAATACGTCTGCCCCTCCCCTCAGCATCTCCACACGCCATTGCATCATCAGAGTCGCTCTCGTCCTCAAACTGACCCTGGACACCTTTAATCTTAGTCTCAGGCCGACCTGCCAGCCTGTGATTCACTCAGGTTGTGCTTTCATCTGTATGGCATTATAGATGCTTGACTAATTGTTTACAGTACTACAGTACAGTAATTGTTTAAAGTACAGCGTAACTATTTAAAGTGTTCTTATGTTGTTTTCAGGCCTATAGATAAAGAAGTATGGTGCAGTCCTAAGGGAATTGGATTTGTAACCTGGTTTCAGGTTCAGGTCCTGGGTTGGGCATTGCTGTTACTCTCTTGAGTGTCTTAAACTGAGCAAATTAGATTAACGTCGATCAAATGAACCATATCTAAACTGCAAAGTTAGTAGGTGCAGATAACAACATCTGCGTCCACCCCACAAATAAATAATGGGGTGCAACTGCTCTTTAATCTGCTTGAATTGAATCTGGTTGGATTCTTTTTAGGGCAAGGTGTTAGATAATCTACCTTAGATACTAGTTTAAATACTGTCACAAAGTGCAAGCAGACTGCTCTACTTGGCTTGTACTTTGTGACGGTATTTAAACTGTACTGTCTATTGTATTCAGCCCAGCTATCTGCATGGCAGCTGTGATCAGCCTGTTCTCATTCTTCATTCCAGTGATAATCACCCCCCCTTCCCCCCCCCACCCCACCCGGCCTTAATCTCGCCTGATTGCAGAAGGGCTTGTGAATAATGGACAGTGCACAGAGAACTTTTTTTTTTTTTTTTGCTTTTTGATTGGACCCCTAACCCCTCCTTGATAAATAAATGTGGGAAGGGTGCAGTGATAGGAAGCTCATCTGATTTGACCCTGACTTTTCCGCAGGTTTTCTTTTTCCTGTTTCTCCTCTCATTGCTGTCACTGTAAGTGACCCGGGGTGAGCAGGCCCTTTCCGTGTTCCGCCAAGCTTCGGCACAATTCCACAGCCCTCGCCATTTTGCTTTGCGGACACCCACGGTGGTGTACCCTCAGTGAAGGTTCGTAACCCGAATCGCCTCAGTAAATGTATTCCTGTAGAAACCGGTAGTGTAAAATCTCTACCTTGTATAGTATTTCCCGACCACATATATTGCAGCAGTGATAGTGTTGAAAATACTGGAGACAGCGGTTTAGATAAATGCATTCAGACCTCTGTTTATCCAGCTGCTGGTGGCCATGTCCCAGCATTGCGTCATGGACCATCGCTTTAGAGAATGTGGCTTTTTTTCATGACGGGTTCTTACCGTCCGCCTCGCGTTGGACAGCTGCCTAATTCTTCTGTGCAAATAACACCCGGGCTTTTCTTTTCCCTTTTTTGTGCTATTCTTAGAAAAGACTTTGTTTTTTTTTTTTGTTTTTTTTTTAAACAAAATTCCCGTGCTTCATTGCACAAATGCCGTTATGACTGATTTTAGTGTTGCCTGTAAGCTCAGACGGTGAAGGTGGACCATTGTCAGAGCTCCAGTTTAACCCTTTTATATCTATCTGTCCCTGCCTGTTAGAGAACCCCCCCCCCCCCCCCCCACTCCAACCCCACACAGCCTCGAGGCATGTTTATTCCTCCTCGTTCCCATGGTCTTAAATGTCACTCCGGGGTCATATTTCATGAGACTGAGGCGTGTCCTGCGCAAACACTGGATTTTGGTCATGTTAATGTTCCCGCCGCTCACTCTCTCAGCGGCTGCCGGCCTGCGCCGCTGGTGAAACGGATGAGCCCCTTTTTTTTTTTTTCTTTTGTTGGCTGTAAAGTGCTCCCCTTTGTTATTTCTGGTTCCAGGCAAACAGCCCCCACAGCCAACCGATGTAACTTGGCAGCACCATGATGCGCCACGTGGTCCAGCAACACGTTCCTCGAAACGCTGAGTTCCCAGACCCTGGATTTTTTTTCATCACTTTCTCTCTTTCTTCTTTTCCCGGGAGCTGGTTAGTTTCTGAGCAAACCGACGGGAGACAAGAGGCCTCTGCGGTTTCGTTCGCTGGCGGTAACGGTACATGCGGTTCGACCGCCGGTATGAAGCCTTGGCGTCGGAAAACCCCGCACCCCAGGCTCGAGCCTTACGTTTTTTCCGCTAGAGGGAAGTGGCTGCGAGTGCCAGAAGTTTACGGCCAAACCCTCAGAATCACCCCCTTGCTTACCCTCTCGGAATGAAGTTCTCCAAGACATTTCAGCGCTGCATATACTGTCTCATAAAAGCCTCTGTTACAACAGTGTAAATTTGTGCATTGTATCGATGAAAAGCTAATGTGACAATCTAAAAAGAGGGTGTATTCCAGCCGCTATGATGTTGTATACCACCGCCATCTGTACTGTGATTGCTCAGTGCTCAGCAGTTCTGAGAATTCTGTCTTGAAAAGGGCCTTTGGGTCAAAACGTCGACTTCTGCCAAAACAACACGTTGTTTGTTGAGATAAACCTTTCCAGTAATTATCGGTTGCTTCCACGTGATTTTTTTTTAGTTTTGTTTTTTGTTGATGCAGCTAAAAAACAACTGAGTGGAGCAGGGAGGTTTAGCTGGTTGGTACAAACGTCCCATGCGTGTTGCTTCGCCACGTCTCCCGGGGGCTGGCACGATGGCCTTGTTGTGAGCTTGAGAGTGGGCCGTCTTGTTTCGGGAGTGCAAATTAGCGCCTGGCCGAGCGGGGCCCGTTTGTAGCCACAGGGTCCCAGAAACGACTTTTCATCCGGGCTGGTTTGAAATTGGAGGCCTTGAATGCGGCAGCCCCTCGAGGAGTCAAGCCCGAGGAGAGCAGTTTCATAAAACTTTCATTTACAAAAAACCTCCCACCAGCCCTCGCTGCCAAGGCCAGAAAAAAAAGAAAAATCGATACTGCTCCACCGCAGTCGCTCCTGCTAGGAGAAACAAACCAGGTTCAAAGGGAGGTTACGGTTTCCTACAGCGGCTCCTCCCGTCCAGCTCCAGCCTGTTTCCACAGTCCGAGTGGGAAATTGCACACGTGCACCTCCCCGGGTGCTAAACTGCACCGATCTGGTCTGGAGCCAGGCCTCCTCCTGAGGGAGTCTGGGAATTAGCCGACTGGTTTGGCGCAGCTAAAGGCATCAACACACACCTGCTAACAATAGCTCCCTATCAGTACGGCTTTTCATCTCCGCTGGAGTGCCGACCCCCCTGTTGTGACAAAGAAGTGCAACAGCAAAAGGAACCAGGCTGAGATATTCTGGTCGCTGCTGAATCAGCTCTTTGCCTCTGAATATGATAAGCGTTATTTGTTTAAGCCTCATTCACCTGTACTGAAAGCTCTTTCCTAGTTAAAGTGCTGATGTGCAAGCAATTGTGCCTTAGGTGGTCTACATTATGCAGTAAGTCAAAATGGTAAAATGGTGCGTCTGACATTACCTGAAATAGAGAAGGAAAATATCAAGCTAACAATATAGCATTAATCATGACTCGAACCCTTAAGAAAAAAGAAACCAGATTGAAAGACTCCTGTGGCTTCTTTACTAGTGGAGGCCAGTATTAACAAGAAAGGTGAAACTGGAAATGCGAAAATCCAAATAACCAAAGCATCAGAGCGTTCATAATTAGAAGCAATTAGAGGAGCACTGCAGGACCATGGCGACCTCACCACTGCACACCTGTGGGGAAGAAGCCACAAAGTGAAAAGAAAAGAAAGAAACCGCTCACGTCCAGGTCAACCTGATTGACAGGGAGCATGGAAACATGTTTTAGGGCATGTAGCCTCCCAATCCAGGGCCAAACGGTCCTTTAAGGAAACTGGGTCTTTACAGGAGGCAGTATATGCAGATACAGGGAAGGCATGTCATCAATTAACAAGATCGGAGTTAGGTATGATACAGTACATCGAGTCAATGCATCCGTGCAAAAGAAGTGAAACAGCTGTGTTGTTGCATGCGAGAATCAACCTGTATGATTGATTTTTAAAATTAATTTATTTTTACATGATGCAGGGTTTAGCCATGGGTGTATGCCCCCAGTAATTGCACAGATGTTGTACAGAATGTTCTACTCAAATGTCAATCTATAAGGGCAGCAATCACATGCGGCCTGTAGGTGGTCAGGAATTAATATTCATGCTCTCACTCTTTATCCGAGGCAGTGCGCCAACATCTTTAGCTTTAGTATGACGTGCATGCCAGTTTAGTTTAATTAACGCTTATCATCTTTCTTTGTAATCATTCATTGTAATGCTCCAGCTCATGCTTGATATGAGTGCTGGGATCTGAGGAGTGCGCTTGGAGCGACCATGAAAAACATGAACTGGGGGAGTGTCTTTGGCTGGACATGTCAGGCATTTGTCAAAGACGTTTGTGAGGACCATATATGTGGCATGTGCAAAGTGTTTCCAAGAGCAACATTTAGTGTCTGACAAGTCCATGTGTGTCACATCCAAGATGATTAACAGATTTTTTTAACTGAATTTTGTCAATGGCCATTTGTGCTATAAGAAATGCTTAGTGGTCATTGAAGATGGATTTTTTTACAGGGAGGTTTTACAAAGTGATGGAGGAGTGATTTAGTGCGCGAGTTGCGTAAAAAGGGCTGGCGGTACCGAATCGGCCGTGAACGGCACGGGGCAGTTTTGGGAAGCTGAGATCTGGAGATAACCCCCCCCCCCTCCCCCGCCCAAAGCATTCCTCCCCGATGACCCCCCCCCCCACTGACCTCCCTCCTGTTGCGCCCTGATTGGCTGAAGGGTGTACTCTTTACCCAGGAAATCAGCCCAAATCCAGTTTTGAACGATGTCCTCCGCGGCATTTTCCCATTCGATAATTTGCAGGACTGATTCTCTACGTGAGCGTCGTTGAGCAATTCTCTTGGCGACGCCTCAGAGTGATTGCAGGCTGTGAAATGGAGGCAGTTTGTTTCCAATGATAAGACTAATTGCCACCATTTCAACGGGGAAACGGATAGTTGTCGTTCTGTTTTTCGGGAGCTAATTTTGCAGAAATGCCTCTGAGGGAATCGTTACTGTGGGGCTTAAAGTGTGCTCTTTTTTCCACCACAGACGAATCCATTTATGATTAGATTAGGGAACCCAAGAAAGTTTTTTATGCGTGGTATTAAAGATCTGAAACTCTACTAAATAAAAGTGTTACTCATGGATGGGGAAGCACAACTGACTCATTCTGAAGGGTTTTTTTTTTAATTAAATAACAGCACATCAAGTCATTAAACCTCTCCTTGTAATTTAAAGTTGTACATTCATTCCCATTTCACATTAAAATAGGTTATAATGTTAAACACTGGTGGATAAAGTTGGTGTTAATTCACAAAGACAAGCATTTTCTGCATTGTACAACCACAATAAAAATGCACACTTCCATTCAAACAGTACTTTGACAAAACAATAAAAGAGAGAATCAGATCGGAGAACCAGAGCCCAAAAAGAAGTTAATGGTCAGCTGTTAAATAACATATAAGCTCAGGGACATCTCATTTTATGTCATGGCTGTAACAGCGACGGCCTAACTGAGCGGAAAGGGGTCTGAACAGCCCCCAAACTCCAAACCCCAAACTCCCTCTGGACTTGGCGGGGAGTGCTTCACATTCCTCAAAAAGGTCAGGACCCCGGTCTCCCCCTCGGCCTTCCCATGGCTCCTGTGTGAAGGTTTCCGTTCACCGGGGCGTCGGCCAAAGTCAAGATTCTGTGAATAAATGGGACGGGGTGAATTTTTTTAAAAGGGGGAAAAAAAGGGGGGGTTTGGAGAAAGGAATAACCCACACTGAGCGGTAGCAGGAAGCGCTGCGGCTTGGGGGCAAGCCACATCACTGCTCCAGGGCGAATCCCTCTGTGGCTTCGCTTCTGCGCTAACACGAGGGCGTTGGCGGCTTAGCGACACAGCCGAGCGTCATAATACTCTCCCCTCACAGTGTTTTGGTGAGCCATGTATGGATAGTTTTACAGTAAAACATGTGCACTGACTCTCATAGTCGCATGTCATCATATCAAGCCATAAAAACATATTTATGTTTTTATTTTGTGGCTAAACAGCAGATCACCAAGGTAATCTGTCAGTTTTGTTTTTTAATACTGATCATGGAAGCTTGCATCCCAGCAGGAAACTGCATACGTGTCAGTGTACTTGGTCTTTTTTTCCCGCACAACGAAATAAGAGTCACATGATGTTCATTGTATCATGACATGCATGGTGTCATGACCCTCGTATCATGGTGCATATTGTACTACAGATGCTACATGTTTATTTCCTCAAGAACAGGAGGCTGGGATGGGGGGCTCACTGCCATGGAAGCTTCAATTTATGGGACTTAAAAATGGGGGTTGGCTCTCGTCTAATTCCCAGATTCCACCTCATTTCCTCTGAGTCAGTCCACTTTCGTAAGGGCAAGGCATCTGTGATTCAGGCGGAAAGAAAATAAGGCAAAAAAACCCCATTTCTTTTCCAGTCAGACATTTCGCCACAGCTTTATTCTCGCCATTCTCGCTAACACAATTCCCGAGCCTTCGCAAACTTGTCCGCGGATCCTCAGGGAACGTGGCAGGTCAGGTATAATTCCTAATCCAATAACCAGACTACATCCTAAGCACCGAGCATGACGCTCCTTTCATTTCTGAAAATCCTTTTTTATTTATTTCTCCTTTTCTGTTTTTTTTTTTTTTTGTTTACCGTTTTATCATGGGCCTCGCTCTGACTGATCCGTATCTGAAACACTCGGAGCGGAAAAGGCTTCCTCTGGCATGATGGCCTAAACATCTGGTCTCAAGGAGAGTGCTCTGTCATCCTAAAGGCATGCACTTGCTGTCCATCAGCCATTTGGAGAGGCGGGGTCAAGGGGAGGGGGGCGGGGCAGGGGTCTTCTCTTCATGTCCATTTCTTTGAATCCCTGTTTTTTTGTTTTCTTCCTCCTTCAGAGGGAACTAATGGTGCTAACAGCTGCGAGCCTCCACTCTCACCTTCCCTTGTCCAGGTCCGGGTTAAATAGGTAGCGGTCGCCAGATTAGCTTGAATGTTGCACACTGCATTACAATTCGCTCTGTGTTCAGTGGGAAACCGTTTAATATTCGGTGGTTTCCTTGCGGCCGCCAATAATTGCAGTGGATGGTGGGAAATATGCAAATGTGACATCTGGTATTGATTTAAGTGAGGCACCCACCTCGCTGTCAGGCCGTATCATTTGAAAATAATCCACAGTGACATGTTGTGGTTCTGTTGAATTTCATTATGTGGTATTTCTAAGCAGAATATTAGGTATAAAGGCAGAATAGGACTTTATTGAAGATATTACAAAAGGCAAAAGTGTTGTTGGATGTTTGAAAACGTAAATCTGAGGTACGCTAACTTATTACTTTCTTTGCTTAACAAACGCAGTGCATCCTGCATGACAAGAAATACAACCAGCAGCCAAATTGGACACTAAGTGGATGTTAACCAACCGGTCAACCTCTTTTTCCTCCAGAAGTAGGTTGTATTCCAGCACAGCTCCTATTCAGCAACATGGATTATCTTTTTATACCACATAAAATGCATATTACATATAATGTAAACTGATAACGCATGTGCGTCTTTGCATGCACATCTTTTTTGTAACGTGTTAAACCTTTGTTAATCTATTGTTGCCCTGAATTTATGTTCGCATATACTCTTCTGATGCAGAGGTTTTGGCTGTACCCAGTTTACTCATTTACATTTTGGTCTTTGTGGTTTAGTGGAAACACAGTCCTGAGATCAGCCAAGAGTGGCTGTAGACGTTCTCTTGTTCTCAATGAGGGCAACGAGCTGGTATAACCTGCTTTTACTCTTTTCATATGTCCGCTGACCTTGGGGGCTGAGAGAATAATTCCTGCAGGGGTGTGGCCTGTGTTGTGGTCTCATTTCGATTGGCCAGGCAGGTTTGATTCTCAGCCAGGACTATGCTGAGTTAGTGTTTTGAGAGCCAGTTGCTCACCAGTCCATACAACCCTGGAGAAGAACACGTTACACACACTTTTTGGGGTCTGGTCTCTCCTTAATCTTAGAATGGTCCCAGGATGGTAGATTGCTTCAGTCCAGGCCGAAATTATCTAGACGGGGCCGATCTGTGCCTGGCTGGAACAAAGCCTCTCAAAGCCCTGGAGCTGATTACCCCTACAGTCTTACCTTGACAAATTTCTTACTGCAATTTTTCCCTCAGCTGCAGCCGTCGGTCCTGAAACTGACCCTTTGTGGATCCATGGCTCTGATTTGTACTTTCGTTTTTTTTTTTTTTTTCTTGACAAGTATTGGGGAGTTGCCTCTACCTTACGCCTCATGCTATTCTTCTTCCAGGAGATGCATGTCCTTCACTCTGAGAAACCCTGGGTATGAGTATGAGTACTCTCTCTGGGTGCCTGTATCGCATCTGCTCCCATAACCGAATCTCCTGAGCTTCTTTTCCAATCCGATCGCCCCGCTGCGGCGTGATTTCTGTAATCGGAGTAATCCTTATTCAAATTAATGTTGACAGTTTTAATTAAGCTGGAGTTAGAAAATCCAGGCTTCTAACGCTTGGTGGTGAAACGGCGTAGCCCAGATGAATGTGATCCGCTGCCTGTGAAAGGCCACACCGAGACGCCATGCAGCAGCGGCAGCGTGGGATTGTGGTCCCATGGCAGCCACAGCCCCACTCTGCCGTCATAAGCGGAAACCGCTCCTGGTGACTAACCCCCCCAATGCACCATGGCTCAACCATTTGTAGAGTATCGGTGCCCTCTGCTGGTCATTCCAGGCACTGTAGCACATTTTGTCTTATTCTCAAGGCGGGAAAGTGCTTATCCCCTGGTATTCATTGCCACTGATGTCCAGGGCCCTGAAAAATATAAACGGGTAGCCAGCGTGGCGTCACGCCATTCACAGCAAAGCAGACACTAGAAAAGCATCCAGTGGGTCAAATTCAGTTAGGGGGGTATGACGCCCACGGGCAAGCTCAGCAATGACACGGGAAAGTGACGGTATGCACCTAACGTGCCAGCGAGGATAATCCTTTTACAGTTAAGAGCATTACCAGCCTTGGTTTCTCTTACATAAGGTGTGAGTCAGATTCCAGCCGTGAATGGGAAGGGGGGTCAAGTTTGCGGGTTTACTGTGTCTCTGGACTCTGCTGGCACAATGCTGACCTCTTGTGGAGGGCAGTGGTAAGTGCAACATCTAAGCACAACATCTTTTTCTCTCTCTCTCTCTGTCTGACACAGGTGGCTCTGCTGGATGTGGACATCTGTGGCCCATCCATCCCAAGGATAATGGGTCTGGAAGGAGAGCAGGTACACTGTCAAAAGGAATAATCACATAGATAAAGTTTGTTAGTACCCCTCATCTCTGTGCACAAACAGGTGGGATATATGGATGTATACACTGAGTGACCACTTTATTAGGTCCACCTGACCTTTCTATGTAATAGACTGCTCATTACTGATCATACTGACAGAATCAGACATGCTCAGACTATGCTATTTAATGCAGGTAGGCCGGTACCCATGGGTTGTGTGTGTACAAGTCAGAGGCAGAAAAGATTTGAACACAATGCTGGTATGGATATAGCAGAAACATTAATCCTGCTGGGGTTTTCTTTCACGACAATGTCACTGGTGTATTGAGAATAGTCCACAGCCCAAAAAAACCTCCAGCCAATTTCAGTGCTGTGGGTAGAAACATACTGTTGTTGAAAGAGGCCATAAAACAACACTATGCCATTTGTAGATGGACTTTGTGGCACTGCTCTTGATTTAAGACAAACACAAACATCCTGACACAGCCCTGCATGTGTGGTAGGTAACCCCTCTGATGCGCTTGGCATGTCAAAGGACAGCTTCAACAAGGGTCGCCCAGAGTTTACAGGAGATTCTCAGGTCTTTGTCATGCAGCATCTACATGGGCTGTCAATCAGATCACGCAGTAATTGGAGGTTTGAAGTTTTTTTTTTAACCAGTGACAGAACTGTCTGCACATGTGGTCTGTAACTGTTGAAATGGCCCTATATAAGTGTGGCAAGAACAATGTCCATGGTTCCTCAGTTTCCCTCTGCTGTTCCTCTTACTTCCTCTGCTAAGGGACTCCTCCTTGCTCTGGAAGGGGAGGGGGAGTTCCTCACCCCCAAATCAGATGCACCTAGTTTTCCAGCTAGGCCTGGGAGGGGAAGAGTCATCGACTACTGATGCATCCTTGAAATCATCTTCAGTTCTGGATGGCCACACTCTTTCCAGCGTGCTCCGTTATGAATCCACAACCATCTCTGGTAGCTAGTCCCTTGGCGATAAACGACACACCCTTGGAAACCGAAATGGCCCAATGCGAAGGTAGAGGCTGTCGGGTGAAGACAGCTCTCTCACTGAATGCGAAGATGACCGTGTCCATCGTTTCCCTGTGTCGATGACAATTCTGTCTCACAAGGACAACAGAAGATGCAGCTGTGGGTAACATGTAGCACTTTCACTTATACATGAGTGTGTCCCAACATGAAGTTGCAGGCTGTCAATGAAGTCAGCTGTTGTGGATACAAAGACAACTGGATTTGTTTGACAACCCCCCACCAACGATGTGTGCCTGGCAAGGAAACCAGAAGAGGACCTACAATGTCACCTCAAGTGACGGACCTGGTTCCTGGTTTGTTCCCCGGTCGGGCAACGGATCTCCCCTGCGCGTCTCTCTTTCTCTGGCCCCTGTGACAAGCCCAGCAGCCTCTGGTGGAAATCAGACTGTGGCCTCCCAGTAGGCCTTCAACAAATCAGCTTCCATCCCCTCAGATCTGATGGACTGGCTGTCCTCAATAACTCAATGAGTATTGTTGTTCAATATTGCCATTGTGAGTAGCCTAGCTGATTTGATCTTGTGCAAGATGTGTTTAGGCACATCCATGATTCATAAAGGCGAAAGGGGGATTCACTGTTAGGCAGTTGCACCTAATGAAATGGCCAGCCAAGATATATGTACACATATGTACTTGTGGACACTATATACACGTATGTATTTCTTTCGAATTTGGAATGCCAAGTTATAAGTCAGAGATGCTGCTAATTGCTACATCTCTTGCTAATAGCCAGAGAGAGTGCAGACAAACACAAGCTCTCCTCCGAAACATGTGATGCCAAGTACAGTCCCACAACGCAGTCCCCTTGCCAACCCTACACAGACATGTGGTTGAGGAAGACGCTTCCTGTGCAGCTTTATGCAGGCAGACTGTGGGCACCCGATTGACCACTGGGGGTTGCTGATGTGTGATGAGATGGACAAACCCTGGCTTACCTACCTACCCCTATCAACAATGGAGTAAACCTAGTTTGGGGGCTTTTGGTTATTGTCAGCTGACGACACAGCTGGGGTTGAAGCCCAACCGGTAGAGCTCCGCTAACATTCAAAGCCAACGCCTTGACCAGTGAGTGACTCGGGAGCTTATAATGGATATATTATTGAAATAAGAATATAATATAATATCTTGAAAGACATCTTTGTCCGTTCTCTGAAAAACTGTCATAAGAGCATAGCTCACCTCATAATGAAGTAACACTTCAATATAACAGCAGCTCGACATGACACTAAAATCAAAGAGTAGAGAGTACAAACCTCAAGGGTATGAGAGTCCAGATGCACCAAGCAAATATTGAGGTGGTAACCCTTTAATGGCTGATTTATGAATGATTACTTGTCAGACACTTTCTCTGGGTTTCACAGAACTAGGAACAGTGCATTTTCACCAGGTTACAGCACCATTCACGTGCTTGTAATACAAAAACCTCCTTCCAAGCAGTTTACTATATTACACAGGATTAGTCATTAACCAGGTTTGCCTGGGTACACTAGAAAGCCAGTTCTCTTTATGGAATGAGGTGGCCTTCGAAGGACTTGTCATGGGTTAGTGTGTGTTTTATTCCTAATGAATGTGATGAAATTAAGAATGACCACTTGTTGAACATTCAGTTCATTTGTACATTTGTATTCCTCACTTGAAAATGTCCCAGTCTAGATAACTGAATTGCTGATCCTGTTTTGTTTTAGGCCATTCTGAAATGACACTTAAATACAGAATGAAATAGGTGACTTGTGTTACATGCTACATTACATTACCGTGCACTTAACAGATGCTCTTATCCAGAGTGACTTATATGTTATAATTTTACATATTATTCATTTATACAGCTGGATATTTTGCTGAGGCCATTTGGGTTAGGTACCCTGCCTAAGGGTACAGTGGTATTGGCCTCAGTGCTGCACTTCAGCCGTTACACCACACTTGGTCTGTACTCTGGTACCTTGCAGGAATTAGTCTAGTGCATTGTATGGTACTGGGTCAGCAGAGCATGCATTTTAGCAGTGTTCTTTGTTCTCTGCAGGTGCATCAGAGCGGTTCTGGCTGGTCTCCTGTGGTGAGTGAGAGAATGTATAGCCTGCGATCGCACATAGCACCCTAATGGAATTGTGGTGACCCGATTCATCTGGAACTGTAAAGCATTTTGCTTCTCACCTGGTCACCAACACACTGCTGCACTAAATATAATGACCCCCCACCCGTACCTCAAAAGAAGAAAAATGTTCTGGTTGTAGAGTTTTTACTATTTCGGCTGTAGAACTCGCCAAGCTGCATTTGGCTAATTTAAAGACATAATACAGTACGCTACAAAAGTAATGGTTCTTCAGAGACGCTCAAAATAACATGAAAGTAGTGTTTTTTCCACCTTGCACAACAAAATTACACAACCAAAAAAGAGCATGTATTTTGGAATCACCCAGAGCCCTTTGTGTACACAAAACTAGTCCCTGGTCACGCTTATCATTTCGTTTCATCATGCTCAATTTAGAGGATATGCGTCCGGAAGCACTCTTAAGAGTGTTACCTTGAGTCTTTCCCACTTTCTGTTGCTAAGTTACTTTTATTTTAATGATGGAACCTCTCAGTTGTACATGACCCCCAGGGGAACAGAGACAACCACAGAAAGGCAGAGAATAACTTACTTGGCAAACCTTAGCCTATTTACTTTGTGTGTGTGTGTGTGTGTGTGTGTGTATATATATATATATATATGGAGATTGCGAGCCAGGCCTTCTCGTCCAACATCAGTGCCTGACCTCATAAATGCTCTACAGAATGAATGGGCGCAAATTCCCACAGAAACACTCCAAAATCTTGTGGAAAGCCTTCCAAGAAGAGTGGAAGCTGTTATAGCTGCAAAAGGGGGACCAACATTATATGTATTTGAATACAATATCATTACAGTCCCTGTTGGTGTAATGGTCAGCGTCCGAATACTTTTGTCCATATAGTGTGTATCTGTCTGTGCGTGTGTGTATGTGTAACAAAGAGCACGAGAGAGAGAAACACACATACACATATATACACCAACAAAAGCAGGCAGTGGTAAAGAACAGGGCTTTTAACCCAAAGATTGATGGGATTGAAACCCAGTCTTTGTAACCCAAAGACTGAGCTGCTTATAGGCATAAGTAGAGAGGGTGTAAACTTGATTCACATAGATTTAGGTATATATTAGGTATTGTAGGTAAATTACACCAAAAAAGGTGAATAACTGCTATCTGCCTGCACTAGTTCTGTGAAAAGTCTTTGGTTTCCGTCCGTTGTACCTCCTCTCCTGCAGTGGTCTCTTGTTTTCTTCGAGCTGATATTATATGGGCTCTCTCAGGGCACCACCCATGCTCCAGTGAAGTTAAACATCTAAACAGAGGTGGCTACCAAATGTGCATTTGCTTTCGGGAGGGCTAGTTATTATGTATTATTTTACGTATTATATACTACTTGGTGTTAAGATGGGAAAGGAGCTTGGTTCTATGGGATGCCAGCTTGTTTTCACTGATAAGATGTGTTGTGTTTATTTAAATTATAACGGAGGCTACGCTAATGAAATATGAGTCCAAACATGCTTTACTTTCGGTTTCTGCCTGGGGAGTTGACTTTGGAAAGGGAGGTTTGCAGTCTGTTATTTTTGCCTTCCTGTGGTTGTCTCTGCTTCCTTTGCTTTTGTGGCGAGCGGGGGGTGGTGGGAGTGTGTGGGGGATTCTGGTTATGTTCCGTTTGTGCCTTGCCCTGGTTTGCATTCTGCAGACAACACCCTGAATCACTGCCCTTGCTAGCAGACCTAAGAACATCTTTCCTCACCCCCAATCCCAACCCCAACCATTTAGTGTAAGAGCTTGGGTCTTGATCCCAGATCAGTTTCCAAGGGTGAAAAGTGAGTACTCCGTAAAATAAAACAACGTTGGTGTGGCTGCATACAGCCAATCAAATTTAGTGGGGATAAAAAGCGTGAGCCCTTTCGCTGCAATACAGGAAGGGGCTGAACTGCTGGAACCCAAACAACGCCAGGTGCCAGATTTTGGCATGAATAACCAATCATTGTTATATCCTTTGGTTCTTGTTCTGCGGACATGATTTTTGTCTCTGGTTAAATCTAAGCACAGGGAGCTTTGTTCTCAAAGCTGACAAATTTAGGAACAAATTTAAGGAAGTGTCAAATTCTATTGAAATCTTAACACATGGCTTTTTACTCAGTGGCTGCCAAGCTCATTATGATGTACAAGAGTCTAAAATGGAAACGGGCTGCCGTGCATACAGTCTTTACTCAAGATGAAGCACTGTAGTTCAGAATTTGAATAGGGACTTTGTTCTGTTTGACCTGAAATAAGCTCAGTGGGCTTTAGTGGCAAAGTTAGGCTTACTTTGAGACGGTGTGGCTTCACAATACCTTTCTCACTTTAAACAGTTCACACTATTTTTCACAGAAATGTTTCGACTCCGAAAGGAGAAACGAAGTGATGCTAGACCGTATGAACAGGTCTTTATCTCTAAACCATGTGAACTTCTCTCACCATACAATAACCACGTTCATGATAGTGCCATTTCTAAAACAGGAACAAGCTCAGTAGTGTTACTCTGTCTGCAAGGCGGCACACAAGGTAGCAAATGGTATATCGGAATGTATTGCATTATGTTGGAGCCCTTTGTGACAGAGTGGTGAACATGTACGGTAATATGCGGGACGTTGTAAGAGGTTTGGGTTGCTGTGTCGTTCCAGTACGTGGAGGACAACCTAGCCGTGATGTCCATCGGCTTCCTGCTGAGCAGCCCGGACGACGCGGTCATCTGGAGGGGACCCAAGAAGAACGGTGCGTCTGTTGCTTCTCCCTGCCAGCAGACCGTTTCCCACCAGCGGTCAGAATGGAAGAGGTCAAACCCCAAATAAGAAACCACGTGCCAACACAATGCTATTTACAGTAGATGCATGTTCACCCGCAGCTGGACTTCAGCACCTGGAATCCACCATCATTTTTTTTTAACGTCACGCCCCCGTAGGTTGCTTTGTGATGATTGAGGTTGAGGTTTAATTTCCAGCTATGCGGGTGATGGAGTGGAAGTCAGACGGGGGTGGGTGGGCAGAGTGGCCGCGGGCCTCGGCTGGGTCCCTGCGAGCCCCTGCGAGACGCTCTGGGAGCCGCGTGTGGCGGTATTTATAACGCGCGGCCCAGCGGTTTCACTTCCCCCTGTGGGACTCCCCACATCAGCGCTCTGTCTCTCTGTTTCCGCGCGGGAGCACGGCGCCTCCTCTAGTCGCACTGCGCTGGCCTGCATGAGCCTCACCGCTGCACAGCTGTGTGCAGAGCAGGTGCCCGGTCTCACAACACGCATGAGAAAGGGGCTCAGCTTTCAGTGGTTTATAAGATAATAATAATAATAATTATAACAAAAAAAAAAAAACAAATGGATTACACTTGAATCCTGTTCACCCTTGAAGGTCTGACCACTTCTCAGTTTGATTTAAGGAGCAAGACTCGTAACCGAAAGGTTGCTGGCTCGATCCCCGCTGGGATCCGCTGCACCCTTGGGCAGGGCACCCTTAACCCACACTTGCCTCAGCAAATATCCAGCTGTATAAATGGATAATGCTGTAAAGAACTGTAACCTATGTAAGTCGCTCTGGGTAAGAGCGTCTGGTAAATAAGGTAATGTAATATCCGTTTCCTAGACATGGGCAGTTCGCCTTAATGCAGGGAAATAGCCGTAATAGCAATAATAATGAAAATTATAATATTAATGATGGACAAATAGTGGAATGCAGTCAAACCCTGATCATACTTGAAAGATTTCAGATTTTTTTTTCCAGTTTAACTTGGTTCGTTTTAGGATTTCTAGGCATGTTTAGTTGAGCTCAGTTCAGTGTAATATAAATAATATGATGCATAGAAAACATACTGAAAGGTTTGTAAAGAGCTGTGGCAGTTACATTTACATTTACATTTATTCATTTGGCAGATGCTTTTATCCAAAGCGACTTATGAGGTACAATACAACACAAGCCAAAAACCATACGCAGTCAACAGTATTAGAAGTACTGCATGACAAAGTTCCAAAGGTTGGCCAGGCGAGGTACCAACTAGCAGGTAAAGCTAGCGAGTGTGTTAAGCCGTTACAACCAAACCATTACACCAACCCATTACGTTAAACTATTACAGCCAAACCATTACATCTTTTTTTATAAAGTTTAATAGTAGACAGGGGGAAAGTGTTTCAGGTGCTGAGGTGAGAACAGAAGAGCTTTGTCTTCACATGTTTTTTAAAGACAGAGAGGGACTCAGCAGAACGGATGAGGTGTGGAAGTTCATTCCACCACCGGGGGACAACGGTGGAGAAAGTCCTGGATAGTGATTTAACGCCATGATGCTATGGGATCACCAGGCGCCTTTTGGTGACAGAGTGTAGCCGTTGGGAGGGAACATAGGGTTGTAGCAGTGAGTTCAGGTACTTAGGAGCAGTTTTGATGGTCACCCTGTATACGAGCATCAAGGCCTTGAACATGATGCAGGAAGCTACAGGGAGCCAGTGGAGTTTGTTTATTGTTTATAGGATCCCCATTAGCCAAGCCCTACAGCCCCGTTATTCTTCCTGGGGTCTGAAAAGTAAAGAATCATAATAATCAAGTTAAAAATGCATTACATTGCAAGAGACATCATAAACAAACTACAAAGACACAAAATGAATTATTTGAATAAGAAGGACAAGCAGTAAAACACAATCATTGTGAAACACACTAAAAGAAGACTGGTCACATCAATCACATACTTTGTCAAGCATTTCACTTATGTTTTCAATACAGTTGACGTTCGAGCTTGGGGGTCTATAACAACAACCCACTAAGATGTCTTTTTGGTGAGGTAAATGAACTCTCAGCCATAGTACCGCGATTTCACCAGGCATGATATCCTCCCTTACTTTCACTGGAATGTAATCTTGAACATAAAATGCTACTCCACCGCCATAACAGTTTCTGTGTTTTGCAATATATGCTAAACCCAGGAATAGACATAGTAACGTCACTGAAGGTATTGTCAAGATGCGTCTCTTGACAAAATATGAACAGAGTTAGAAGTTAAAAAATCATGGATGTCATTCGCTTTGTTTCTTAGACTACAAATGTTGTAGTACCACCCGGCCACCAGTGTGCCACCTTTAAACTTTTCTTAGGTAGTCCTGCAATAATTGACATCTACATTAATAAAATGCTACATCCTTTTTTTTTCGTGTGTGTGTGTGTGTGTGTGTGTGTGTGTGTTGTCCATGCATGCATGTCAGCTGATAGATTGCTTAGATTGCTTAGATTGTTAGTTGATAGATAGGCTAACTGGAGTGAGACCAGTTTAGTCTGGTTTTGGATGATGGTATTCCGCAGCATGCGTGCAGACTGAGACTGGCAGCTGGAGTGATTCTCAGATCGACGCAGGGGGCAGGGTTGAGGCGATCTCATCCCAAACTGCCCCCGTGTGAATAGACGCTTGGCTCAGTCATGGGGAACAGCAACTGGAATCGTGAGTGACAGAGTGTCAGATCAGTGAGGTCACATATAAGGAAGACAGGGAGACCGAGTCAGTCAGATGCCCATAAAACATGCTGCTCTGCCAGCATTTGGCTAATGTTACACTCATTGTTCCCTGAAGGTAACATTGCCACTATAGCTACAGAACCTTGCTAAGTGAAACTTTCATTGTCTTAAGGCATAAAGTTAACTGTAAAATAATGTTAACATAATAACAGCTAGCTAAATTAGTTGTTTGATAGCATTACAGCCAGCCATCTTAAATGCTGGGCCATGAGGACAATCATAATCCAGTCTGTTTATCATCTGGAGAAGTATTTGTTTGGTGATATCTTTTGAAACAAGGACATCTTAGCTGAAATATACATTTACATTACAAATTTCTTCTGTCCGTCAAGAAGCATGTGTCATCAGTGGTTGAAATTTTCCAAAAGTCCAAATAAGAAACCGCATGCTGATTAATATCTGTTAATCACAGTTACAGTCTACGTGTTGGCGTGTGGGCGCGGTAGTGGTTTGCGCCTGGAATCCGTGACATTTTTACCACTACTGTCCTCCATGAGTAGATTGTGAGGTTCTTTCCTCGTGATTGAGACTGTTTTAATTTCCAGGAAACTGGTGATTAAGGGAAAGCCCCACGCAGCAGCCAAATTGAGAGGGGCGGGGCCAGGTTCCTCTGTGGCAATGCTGAGCCCCACCCTTTCCCCATGGTGCGAGAGCTTACAGCAACACGGCAGTGTTGGGCGGCAGTGTAGCATAGCGGTTAAGGAGCAGGACTCGTAACCGAAAGGTTGCCGGTTCGATCCCCGCTGGGACACTGCTGCTGTACCCTTGGGCAAGGTACTTAACCCATAGTTGCCTCAGTAAATATCCAGCTGTATAAATGGATAACATTGTAAAGAACTGTAACCTATGTACGTCGCTTTGGATAAAAGCATCTGCTAAATGAATGAATGTAAATGTAAATGAATTTAAACACGTGGCAGTGTTTACTGTGTAATACATAGCTGACCAGTCTAAAACGATCATGCTCTATCTTTTTTTTTTTTGGTCATCCATGACCAAATATGTTTGGTTGTGTGTCTCCCACAAAGCCCCCACCCTCCTTCATTACACCGTTGCACTGTGTTGATCAAGAACTGACAGTGTGAGTGAACTGTAAATCATGTAATTTATACTGAATGAGCACATGTGCCAGGCAGAGGGGATGTGCATGGGTTATTAGGCATCGCTGGCTGTTCCTGTCCGTTACATTAAAGTAGGGGGGGCGTCTCTGGCAGGTATGATCAAGCAGTTCCTGCGGGACGTGGACTGGGGCGAGCTGGACTATCTCATCGTGGACACGCCCCCCGGGACGTCGGACGAGCACCTGTCTGTCGTGCAGTACCTGAGCTCCGCCCACATCGATGGCGCAGTCATCATCACCACCCCTCAGGTAACCCCGCCCACAAAGAAGAGCTCCAGTCAAAATTGTATAATGCACACATCTTTATGACACCAGTATTAAACAGCAATATTATATTAGGATTTTGTTCTAGTCAATAATAATGTAATACTGTGTTATAAAGAGCATTGTTTATGCAGAGTTGAGAGACCAAGTGGGAATCCTGGCAGAAAAACCCTTGTTAGAAAGTTAGTTTCCCCTTATCTAAAGGCGCCCGTCATCTTACATTTCCCACACCAGGCCACTTGACGTGTAATTGAACGCTTCAGTAGAAAATTGCAGTAGGACAATGATAGCATATACCACTTTGACTACAGTCAAATGGCACATAGCCATAATGCAGAGAGAATGGGCCACGTCAAACTCATCATGCAAACATCTTGCAAAACGGACACCGTATTGGACAGGAGTGTAGATCGTAGGATCGGGTCACAGGAGCTGTAACCCGCCTTTAAGATGAGAGAGCTTTATTGTCTTCGTTCAGGACAACGGAATTACAGTTGCCTTTGCAGCCTTTACAGTTGCCAGTCCAAAAAAACGAATAAAAAGCAAATTAAGAAAATGTTATGTGTGGGAATTTGACAAACTTTTCATTTGAAAACTTGAACTTCCCTAAACATTTTTAGAGGCAATTGGTTTGGAATGGAAAATTTCATCATGGACCGGATGTCATAAGTTCTTAAAATGTCTTTCCCACCAATTCTGAGATGTGGTGACGTTTTGTTATGTAATACAGAAAAAGATCTAATATATTTTCAGCCATTGATTAGCAGCTCTGTCTGTGCTGTTTTTAATCAGCAGGCTCCTTTGTCTGGGGTGAACACGATTTACATTTGTGCATATTATCCATTATTATCCCAGTACATTATTTACTGAAGCGCTGTAAGTGATTCACTTAGCTTTATTATAACAGTGATGCCCCCCACCCCAAACTCAAGGTGACATCCTTCTGTCAAATTAGAAATTAGAATTGCGATTACCAGTGGTATATTGCATTGTCTCTAATTCAGATCATCCTCTAGTCTTTCCAAGAATTCAGTTAACATACAGACATGAGTATTTTATTTTTGATGACTTTTCTGAACAGTGGAACAGTTTTAATTTCAGTTCTGATTTCATGACATAATGCTGAACTGACATGCATAGCAGGCACCTACACTTAGGGAAAGTGGGCTCTTTTTGCATATGGTCCATTTATCTGTTTATCCATTGCAGCAGGGATATCATCTGAAGCAAATGAAGTGCTTTGCTCTAGGTGGAAATAGCAGTGACCCACTCTAGAAGTGCAAAAGTCTAGTTACAAGGTTAGTTCCCAGATCAGTCAGGGCAATGGCATTTTTGCCATTGTTATCCTGAAATCGCATAACACAGATATGAAACTGACCTGTTCTCAACAGCACGCCTCCCTAGTACAAGACACTGGCACCAGTTTTCCTTTGGTTTGGTAGTTTTTACATGCTGGCCTGTTCATTAGGATTTGTTTTGTTGCTGTGCAGGAAGTGTCCCTCCAGGATGTGAGGAAGGAGATCCGTTTTTGCCAGAAGGTCAAGCTGCCGATCATCGGCGTGGTGGAGAACATGAGTGGCTTTGTTTGTCCCAAGTGCAAGGTAAAAAAAAACGCCAAACAAAATCCGCTTGCGCCCGCTCTGGGGGGTTTCCACAGCCCTACAGTCCTGTTCGCACGGCCCATAATTGTTTCCTCATTCCTCATATTTATGCAGTTTTTAATGTGACACATTTCCTTGTTTGGTTATCTCCCCGGTATTGTCGATAAAGCACAGTCAACCCTTTTAAAATGTTTTCCGTTGTACTAGAGGGTGTGCTGGTCAAATCATCCAGAAAAAGTTATATTTGGTTGTTTTTCATGAACTGCTGCTACATGAAAGCCTATTTATATCTGCTGACAGTTTCACACGTACACATATATAATTATACTGGATGTTGTAAGCATGTCTGACATTGTTAACAGCAGATAAATAATAAAATAAGGCATAAAACAAAAATAATAAACCATAATGTTATGAGCCACCACATATATTTAATTTGCCTAATTTTTTGTTTATGCTTAAAAGTCCTTGCGTGGGGTGGGGTCTGTGTAAAGTAGTCTAGGCTGTTCAAATGTATTGTTTACAACAATGGTGAAATTGTCACAGAAAAGTGGAAATCTCAGGAAAAATAAAATGGCAGACTCAGGTAACTGAAATTTGGACACCTCTTCCAACAGAACACCTCCCAGATCTTCCCTCCCACGACGGGAGGGGCGGAGAAAATGTGTGCAGACCTGAGCCTCCCTCTTCTGGGGCGAGTTCCCCTGGATCCCCGGATAGGTACCTGTCCCCCCTCTCAGTCCCCATGTCTGACCTCACAAAGCTGGTGCCTTCATTGGCTGTGATTCCACAGCTCTAACTGCACGTTCAGGTGCACGTATGCACGTGCGTTCAGCACACTCACTCTTTCACTTCTCTCAGTGGGTGCATTTAGGGTGCCAAGTCTTCTCGACACTGATAGAGTTAAACCTGGTAACCAGCTAACCACCTGCGGAAGCCACCAGAATGACAGGGACTGCAGTCAAGGCTGATCTAGAACAGGTCCTGATTTAAAATGGACTAGCGTAACAACAGTTTATGCTGTAAGATTTTTATTGTGCAAGGGAATCAATAAGGCCAGCCTGACTGAAAAATGGATTTAGTTTGGTGTGCATATTACAGTTTAGTTAGAGGGGAGTCCATGCCTGTGCAGCCTATTCTATGGTGCACTAGCCCATGCCTGACTTTGTCTCTGCTAGTGCTGCGTGGTGATCTCCTCCCACTCCCTGTCTTTGAAAGAGACGGACTGCGAAAGCTGGCCGAGTCTTTATGAAGCCGGTCTGAGCAGCGCGAGGCGGGGAGAAGGCTTCTCCCCTCACCTCCGCGCCGCGAGCTTCCCCTTAACCCCTCTCAGAAAGTGAGACCAAACGCGGCGCGGCCGGCAGGCTTCAGCGATTTCCATTTCCCTTTTCGCCCTCCGCCTGACTTCCCGATTTCTGTCTCGAAGGAAGAAGCTGCGACGAGGGAAAGTCGTTCCTCTCGGAGGTTCCCGAGTCCCCAGCGGCCGCCGCCTACCAGAGCATCATACAGAGTAAGTCAGGGACGCCCTCGCTCTGCACGTAGCTGCGTATCGGGGGGGAACCCTCATCCTGGGCAAGTCTGACTTTTCCCCCTTTGACAGCTGGAGGCGGACCTAAGCAATGCATTTCAACCATGTGGGATTCAAACCCGCGCCCTTGTGGCTGTGCCACCATGCCACACTGTCACTCCTTTTGCAGTGCACGCATACACTATGAACAGGAATGCACGAACGTCTTGTTGTGTTCTTATTCCAGATCTACCAACAGTTTACATATCCACATTAGCATACAGTATTCTTAACTCAGTACCGGTGTCTAATTAGCGTGAATAGGATTAATGTACTTTCAGTGTACATGCTTTTTTTAAAATAATAAGAATACTAATAATGTAGCATACAATGTTATTGGATCAAAATGACTGCTTATTCAGTTTGAAAAGGGTTAGATTCAATGTGAAAAGAGGAGGCAGAGCATCTGGCGATAGCACACTGCTTTTGCTAACTTTTTTTAACCTCTGATTTTTGGGAACTGGGCTTGTCTGCAGCTGGTTTCTGGTTTGAGTCCCAGCTGGGCCGCCGCTGCTGTGCCCTTGGGTGAGGCGCTTGAAGCTTAACTGCTTCAGCGAATGTCCAGCTGGGTTAAAGGGGTGAAGTGTGTCCTCTTCAGTGGGCCACTGTGCTCCCAGCTGGATGTTGCGTAACTCAAAGAAAAGGAAAGAAATGCATTCCCAAAATATTTTCAGTGATTGTTTTCTAAATTGTCATTGCCCTTATTATTATTATTATTGTTATTATTATTATTATTGTTATTATTATTATTATTAGTTGTAGTGGTAGTGGTAGTGGTAGTAGTAGTATAAATAATAGTAATGTATTAATTTCGCAATCCATTAAAATCTGGTGAGTTGTTAGTTTTCTAGATTTTTGGCACCAGTGTAGAAAATTATTCAATACTTCAGATACACGGTTTTCAAGACCACATAAAGATCTCACTCATTTCATAAGCGCGGATCCAAGCGATCTTTTACATCTCTGTCCAAGAGCAGATGCACACGTTGGTACGTGCATGCGTGACGTCTTTATAAAACGCCACCCATTCTAAATAGGCGTATGAAAGTGGAAATGGCATTTTAACAGGGAAGTGGTCTCACGTCAGCGAGGGCCGGGTGCACAGGGGACGAATTTCAGCAGAAAAGCATCACACAGATGCAGAGACGGCAGCAACTTCTCCATCTGCTGTGTTAAAGGCCACCAGGCGCTGTCCCCCAAAATGCAGTCAGCACCTTACAACTGGAAGCTTGTCTTAAATTTATCACTCCGCGTGTGTACCCAGTTAGAGCTTGAGTTTGACTAGAACCTTTGAGGAGAAAAAGTAGTGAACCCCAGGGGAGGTTTTTAGCAGGATCTGCCTACCATGCCTCCGAGCTGACCGCCCTCAATTGGGGTACATCCAAACAAGCACTTTCCCTGGGTTCTAGCTCCTGGTAGGATCGGCTTATATGCCTTACTCATAGCAATGCTAATAAGGAAGTGAAGATGTATTCACGTGTTGCGCCCGCTGTTATTAAAATGCCATGGCCACACTAAAAAGGATCCCAGCACTGCGCTCCTTTAAAGGGGTATTTCTGTTCTTATGGTGCATTTCCTGTGCCATTACCCTGTTCTTTTCTCATTAACAGGTATCAAAGAGTACTGCTTGTCTCGCATCCAGGAAGATGGAAACACCGACTAGAGTTCTGCCCTTAGTTTAGGAGTTTGTATGTGAAAGACGGGGTTGAGAATGTGCCTCAAAGCATGACACAAAGCCAGGTCCTCAAGATCGCAAAAATGGATGGATTACCACCTCATTCAGGGGCTGTCTTTCAAGCCAATGTCAAATGACTTTGTCTTTAACTGTGAACGAGCAGTTGCTGAAGCGTGGAGTTTTGTTGTTTAATTATTTGATAATTTCAGAGTATTTCCTGATGAATCTCAGTGACCACCAAACTGCAAGTGTCAGCAAAAGCAACACGTAGACCAGTCATAGATACGGAACAACCAGAATTGTGGTTAGAGTGGATACAGGCTGGAATGAGATGCTGTGACCACAGCATTACAAGCTGAGTTGTTATATCCAAATCATTATCTGTATATCCAAAAAAAGGCAATATACTGCTTTATTGCAGGCATTTGTCATTTTCAGATAATGTCTATCTCCAGGCAGAGCAGATGTGAGAAGTAGATTAAATGATCATAATTTATGTAATATTTGAAGATTATATGCTGATTTACCGGTGTGAGTGTCTCTGAACTGCACTGGTTTTGTGTAGAAGATGACCTCACTTCTGACCTTTCAGATAATCACATGGTATCCCGTTCTATGCACTATATAGGCTAGTCATGTTAACTTGCTTCTGTATACTATGTGTATATATTGGCTTTTTTAATCTTTATTTTGTTACATTCACACAAGAACAACAAATAAATGATAATAATTTAACTTGAATCAAATATTCATTTTTTTGGTCTCTTTTTTTACTGATTTACTATGATGTAAAATTTATTGTGGCTGAAATCTACAAGCTGTGACTTATCATTTGTGGTATGTTGCAAGAGTCTGGGTTACTGTCTTGTACTTGAACCACATTGATTTTATCAACATATCAGTTGCCTGAATTGGTTATTGGAAACTCAGACAACATTTCGGTATTAATGGCAGCCATCATAAGAGTTTATAGCAGAAACATATCAATCAGTGGTAGCTGATGAGCTGAATTGAAATAAATTATTACATTGTTAATTTAGGAAAGTAAATGCAAACAGTTGAAGCTGATGATGGATTTGAAATTAATCAAGCCTCCTCTGTTTCCAGCTCACCAGTCGCCACTGATATCAATATATGGCAATCAAGAGTATAGTCAAAATGTCTTATTTTTATAATAGATGGAATATATTACAAAATATCAATCACGTCCTCTTCTGTGCGCCACAAATTGTGTAAACTGTTCTCATAATGCATCCAAATTTATAATGTGTTTTACCATATCTGCCTTACAATACTTCCTGTATGAATATAACATTAGTTCACAAATGTTGTATGTGCTGGAAATTGAAAGAATAATTCATTCACTTGAGGCAGTGTAATCTGAAATGTTTTCAAAGGGCACTTAACCAATATAAAGCCAAGTGGAATGTAGTACCCTTACATTGAATACAGTGATGTTCTGTCATCTTTTAAGTGAAGATGGCACAAGCTCTGGTGGAAAGATTTAATAGAATTTGATTATACTGTGTCGAAAACTTCCTATCGAAAACTGTCACTTTTAATCAGTGACTTGGAGAAAAAAAATCACATATACTGTGGCGGAAACAAGTCAAAGGATGTCAAATGGTTACTGCTACTGAGTAGTCAGTGATAATTGATGGTCTTCCACAGAGATCTACAGTCGAATAGCCCTCGTGTTGCTTTAGCTGCTATGAATCTTTCTGGCATGTGTTCCTGCTGGCAGTTCATGATTCATTTCTGTGCATGCCATCTAAGCATGGAAATTAAATATATCAGACATTTGTTATGTTTCTATTGAGTAAAATTATATTGCGATAATTACTGTTATCGTTTTATTGCCCAGCCCTACTTACAGCTATTAAAAGGAAAAGCATTTTAATTTACTATCACAAGCAGGGCTAACGTTGGCTATCTAGACTAAGATGTCAATAAAAATGTATGCCTGGTTTCTTGTCTGGTTCGTGCAGCACACTTAAAAGAAAGTGTATTTCTCAAAATTATGTTGTAGAATGTAGATTATTCCCCAAAAACCTGAATAGTCTTTCCAACCTTCCCTAATGAATTTAAGGTGGGAGTAACCGACGTTAACTCTAGCTATTTATTAAATTAGCGAATGTTACTATCGTCCAGTAACGCTAGTAACACTCTGCTCCAACGATAACTACTATGCAATAGATAAACTATTCGTTCATCACATTACCTCTGTCTGTTTCCTGTTTTTCCACCTCTTTGATGCGCTAGGGTGAGGCTACGGGCAACCCAGAAAATAGGCTATGTAGTTACATTGTTGTGGGCTTTTTTGTAATATTTCAAAATAATAGTATTAAAATAGTAGGCCCTATTTGTAAAAAAATAGTAAAAGTTAAAATTTAAAAAAAAAAATTTTCTTCCCTCATTTGGGGGGCCCCTATGGATGCACGGTGCCCCTAGCTTTCACCCATACCGCCTATACCATGGGCTGGGTCTGTTAGGCACACACTCTTACAGTGTTCAAAACCAGACTCGACACACTGCCAGACACACCCCCGGGCCTGGTGCTGGGGGCCCCAGCTGAGCTCTCAATTCATTAGGGTTGATTGAGCTGTTAAATGAGTACTTACCTCTATTCCATCAAAATATCTGCTGTCAGTTCTGTTATGGATTGTTGGAAATGGATGTTTGCTCTAACAGAAACATACATGCAAGATATGTCTGTAAGGTATTACGATCCAGCTGAGTCCCTTAAACAAATCAGTGACACAAACAAGCATTTACCTTAATTAGCTGTTGAATGGGGTCTAGAGCAAGAAACTGAACAATGAATAATACCTTTTTTACCAAGCAAACAACTTGAACAAACCACTTTCCTTTTACTCGTATCATGTCTGTCCTTATTAGACAAATCTTTCACGATTTATATGTGTGTGTGTCTTAAAGAGCAGGGTTCAGCAAACAGCTCAAGCCTAAAATAAATAAAAAGAAGGACTGGGAAACACTGGTCTGGACTATAAACAAAGTGACGAGCCTTGCAGGGCTGAATGGCCTGTTATTCAGCTTCTTCTGCTTTTGCATAATGAACTGAAACAAAAGTAGGGCATGTGTAAGAATGCGCTCCTTGGCCAAACCCACGTGGTCAGAACTGGTTAATGAGAATTGGTAACTTCGCTCTCTCCCAGTCCAGTCATTCGGAGGAGACTGCACACCGGCCACGGCCAGCTGCACAGCCAGAAGCAGCAGCAGCACAACTGCTCTAGCCCAGAGCATGTTTTTTAATCCCCTCTGAGTCAGACAGGGAGTGCTTACTTTCGGTTTTATTTCCGTTTAACCAGTCACGGGCATGCTGGCTCTAGCCCTTTTGGCACTTGCCCACTTGCCAACTTGCCTCCTGCTGCCAGCGGTTTGGTGTGGTAGCGGGGCAAGAGGTTGACCCTTTTTTATTTTTTTTTTAATAAACCAGGTATAAAAAGAAGTGCACCGCTCTCTGTGTGTATTTGTTCAGGCCTACGCAGGTGTCCAAGTCAGATTTAAATAGTTCATTATTAACAGCTCTCTGTAAGATGCCCCAGCCACTTAGATGGTTGCCATTACCCTACATTGCCTTACCTGCTTCCCAGAGAGCTGCAGGGACAGGTACAGGCAAATGGGTGATTTGACCAGTTGAAGGTCAGTCTTGGTGTAAATCAAGAATGGAGGACCCAGAAAGAAATATGCCTCTCTTACATGGAACCCCACAGCAATTCGCACCACCACATCCACTGTGTCAGAAATACAGACGTCAACCATACCGTTGAGTCCGGGACAGTGGACGCAGGTCAGGGGAGTTTCATTGCTGTATTATTTCGGCTTTGGTGGAATGGGATTTCGTCACAGAGACGCCTGTGAACAAGGACCGGCCAGCACCTCGTCACTGGAGATCCCCTAGATTCAGCGTGGTTGAGAAACCTCGGCAATCCAACAAACTCATGGCCCCACACGGAATAAAGGACGCAGACTCTTGCAACCCAGAGACTTAACTTTAACCTCAGTGTGTGTGGTTACGTAACAATTCATTTGAAAACTGTCATCATCATCACCTTTCCCTTTTCCATTTGCAGTAGTATTTTGTGACATATTCTGTACAGAGGTTGAATTATTGCAGTATATTGTTTCTGATAGAAGGGTAGCAGCCCTTCAGTTCCTGGGTGGGGACAGCTGCTGTAGCCTTGGGCATGGTGCCTAATCCACATTGCCTCAGTAAATATACAGCTGTATAAATGGATAACATGCAGAAATTGTATGCTATGCAACTCACGCTTGGGAAGAGCATCTGCTAAGCAACTGTAATGCCGTGTATTTTTCTGACTTTGGAGCTCAGCTGGTAAAAAAAAGGTTTATGTTGATAACATTTAGACTCATTAAATGCTAAAATATTCTTGTTACTGCTTGTTACTGATCTGTGGCCCTCAATACATAACAAAGCAAGATGCTTCCACATTTTCAGTTCCATCTGTGAAATACAGGATGGAATATTTTCGAAGGAGACGGCAGTGTGTAATTTTAGGTTTTATTTACTAACAATTCTGTTGGACTTACATTTGTACACTCATTTTATTTGCTACTTGCAAAGAGAAGTGGTTGCTTTTTTTTCTTTTTTTTGTTCAAGATTCCAAACAGTTCAGATTTTGCTCAAAGAACAATCCTTTGTCTGATAAAACCACAATGAGACTTAATTTCAATTCTGCTTTCTGCCTTTTTTGATCACAAGACTAGTGGATCTTGTTTCTTTTATTTCCCTCATTGAGCTTCCTTCACATGAAACCCGTATTTAACCCTTTCGCACATACGGTCAAACCGGTATGATTACCCCCTCCCGCGCATATGGTCAAGCCAGTGTGATTAGAACACTAGATTTGAAAAATTGGAAAAATTCTAGCTAACATTAGCTTTGAGGAAACAGTGATTTAACATTACAAAGTATAGCAAATGCGGTGGTGAACTATGAGAAGTTTAATAATGATAATTAAAACATAGCGAACCATGTAACGTAACACGTGTGTTACCTAGCATAAAATAAGTCATGCTGAGGGGCAGTTGGAAATATTTAAAAACTTACATATGAAAGGGTTCAAGTGGTAAGGACCAGGGCTTGCAACTCAAATTCTCCAGTGAGGTTCTGCCATCAAGCTCTTGGACAGGGTACTTAAGTTTCTGATAAGACCTCAGAAAATGTTTATCTGCATACCTGGATGAGAAGTATTGAATTAATACACTTATGTTCTATTGTGCTGGTAGTCACTCTGGATCAGAGCGTCTGCTAAATGCAAAGTAAAATGTAAAGTAAAATAGTGTAAGCTATGTAAACTATTACCCTGTAGGCTATGTAAGTTGCTCCAGGTAATGGCCTCTGCCAATCAGGTGGAGTGAGTGGTGCAATTGAACCATAAGGCAAACTGCCAGAGAATGGAAAAACCCAAACATTGGCTCTGTGCCTGTGGGGAATTTCTACACTACAACTTGCATAATCATTTGGACATCTGCACTGGCCCATCTAAAGCTACACTGTAAGGTAGTGATGTAATATGTTTTGGTGGTGGACGGGTACATGCTCGGCAAAACTGACGCTGTAAAAAGTCCCCAAAAAAACGCAGGCAGCTCTCCTGGGATGTTGAACCAAATGGCTGGGCTCTGTAGGCTCTGTCGTTTCCCCTTTGATGTATTTCCTCAAATTTCCTCCTAGTGTATTTACTCAAAGAGGTTTCTTTGTCATTTTGTCTCTTCTATGCTGATACCCCCTCGACATTGATTGCACCGTCTCTTTTTCGCTGCTAAACCTTTCTGAACGTGGTCTTTGAGGCTGTGCAATTTTTCCTAATGTTTTCTTTTTCTGACAGTAACTTTTTGTGTAATGTACTTGACCATATTCTTGCGTAAAGTTGTTGATGATATTCTTGTTTATGTCCACTGATTACCAAATATACAATAAATATCTACTAATTATGCTGTATTAACTGACGTATATTAGATATTGATTATTTAGCCATAACAGATTTCATAATGCTGTTGGGGCTGCTTTACACAATTATAGCAATAGCAATAGAAAATGTGTGAAGTGTTCATTCTCCATACTCTCATATCCCTTTGTTTAATCTAATGACTTCAGATGATTCCTTCAGATGACCATTCTTAGAGAGGTATGCATCCTGTATTCTGCACATTGTGTCTGATATCAGGAAATAGATATTGTTTGTTTGTGACACACTTAATTTGCTCTTTGACCTCCTGTCTTACTTGGCTTTTCTGTAGGAGATTTTCCTACAGGCATCCATGTTTGTTTTTCCCCACATAAACAGTGTGAACGCTTGACATTGGAAGTGGGAAATTTCCTGCTTGAAATATCCGAGTTCCGAGGTGTCTTGAACGTAGCATAAATTCAAAAGTTCTAGAGCAGAGCTATTTGCTAATTGCTCTATTTTTCTGTCCTATATTGACATTCAGTGGGCAATATCTGATAATATATTTTACTACATACTTTACCCTGAGGCAATTTGCACTGAGCACCAAAGCAGCTTCTTTCCTTGGGTTACTGGTTATGAGGAAAACAGACAGTTCACAACGAGCGTGCTGGACCCAACAGGATGTGTCACGTGATTTACTTGCATCTAGCCAAAGACTGTGAAAGGCTATATGTAGTAGTCCTATAGTAAGGCTGGAGATGAAAGTTCTTGTCTTATTTGAGAATAAAATGACATAATTGATTAAGTATTTTAAGTATTTTAAACACACAAAATACAATTTCTCAAAGTATTTTGTTACAAATTGCACCTTATTATTTTCCGTCCAGCACAAAATTACAAATTACAAAATACTCAAAAGTAATTAACTACGTATTTTAAATACATTTAATTGAAATACTGCCCATCTCTGGTTGTACCACCGGTAGTACCTGGCCTCAGGGTTGTAGTGCTCCTACTATCTGGCCTTAGGGCTGCAAAACTGATACTACCTGTCCCAAGGGCAGTGTTACTGGTACTACATTTGGCTGTAAGGCAGACTGAGATATATACCTCAAGACATCATAAGCTTGAGTATAGGCTGTGTCATTGGTTAACACTGACCATCTGAAAAAACATAACTGCCTGTGTTCCACTAAGGGCTGGGTGGGTTACCACAAGCAAGCGTCTCCTCTTCCCATTACTCATAGTACCCTCTAGTGACCTGTCAGGTGCCTACAATCAGTAAGAGCTGTGCCCATCCACTGTTCAGTGTTCATTCTCCTGTCGTGCACGGAGGGGACTTTTAGTGTGAAAAGTACCCATTGGCAGCAGGTGAGTGTATCAGAGGATTGGATCAGCGGAAGGGAATCAGTGTCCATCCTGGGATTGCTCTAAAGTAGAATGATTTGTTGTTACCCCCACATAAATGGATATCAAACTTGACACCCACTGATTCATGCAGAGCATTACACTGTATTTCTCTTTAAATGCAGTGAATTGATTTTTTTTTTTTGTTGCAGTGGGTGCTTGACATCCTTCATGGCCTCATTGCCCAAGGTTGCCTCTTTTCATGCGTTTACAAGCATTTGCTTTGCATTTTGCTGAAGGGCAGTTTTGATTTTGGGCAATCAAAACAAAACCATGCAAACACTTCTCTTCCCTCCGCAACATCCTTTCTAAACAAAGCCAAAAAAAAGGAAGAAGTGAAATTGATTACTCTGGCCATATTTTCAATCCATGTTCAGTAGATCAGATCCTCTCCTAAAGCACATGTGAAAGTCACTTCACCGGCCAGCCAATCCACGCCAGCAGAGGCGGGTTAAAGGCCACTCATGCTCTGCCCACTGATGAATCGTGTTGTTTTTTTTTTTTTTTTTTTTCCACGATTCATCCCGAGAGAGCAGCCAGATAGTGTCTGGCTCACTCAAAGGACAGTCTGGTTCCTGGATCTTGGACGGCATGCAGGGGAGCGCCTGGGGTCCTGGGTGGAACGGCCACCACCGTACATGAGCTGATGGGATTTGCTTTTTGAGATCGATTCCCCCAGCCACTGTCGAAGGAGGCAGTGGGGGAGTTCCTTGGCAGCGACCATCCAATTTTTCACATGGCTTGGTGTATCATCCCGGAGGGAACGTCGTCGTTGTCGTCGTCGTCATCCTCCGGCTCAGACATGGTCCCCTTCGAGGACATTCTCGTCCAGGTGAGGGGGACCCTGGAGGGGGCGTCTCCCGGGGACGTCCAGAGCCTCCTAGCGGAGCTGATGGAGGCCAGGGTCCTCTCCCGGGACTACTGCCTGTCCCTCACCCAGGAGAAAGACGTGGAGGACCTGGTCCGGAGAATTTCACTGCCTGTTTGGCAGAATTGGGAGGCATGCCACGCCGCTGTAGGCTCAGCGCTCGGCAGGGTGCAGGGCCGTAAGGCTTCGGGAAGCCCCCTCACCGGCGGTGAGTCGTCAGCACTTCTCACACCTTCTGTCTCCCCTAAGATGTGTTACTTTCCCTCCCTCTGCTAAGATGCTGTCTCTCACATTTCACTCTCAGCATCTCTACATTTTGGTCCCGCCACCATACAGCCTTGTCATCTCATCCTCTAATTATCTGGCACTTTGTCTTATGCAGTATATGTATAGAAGACATGAGAATAGGATACTGCATTCTTAATTAAGTCTGCCAAGGTGAAATCATTCATTAAAAGCACAAGTCAAAAGTTTTTGTAAGCTTGTTCTTTTTAATTTCAGTGCTGAGAAGCCGGCTTTGTTGTTGATAGTGACTCAATACACAATTTCTGTTCCTCCTTTTATACCCTAACTAAAGGCTTTAGTTCTGAGTGTGTTGGTCCTTCCAAGATACAGATCACCAAGCCTCTTGTAATAATGAAAGAGACCGTTGGTGGCCTGGCGTCTGGTGGGGACTCCTCGGTTCTTCTCTCATAGGCGAATTGGCGTGCGTGCGGTTAGCGGGGCATTCCATAGATGGTGATTTGCCTGCTATGACTGCCCTGAGCGCGGCGAAGCCAGTATTTTGTGGCAGCTTAAGGATGCCACACCCGAAGACAGAATTCCACGAGAGATTTGGCATGCCTTCAAAAGAGACAGGTTTTTTTTCCCGGCAACCCTGGCCATTTTATTTTAATTTCCTTCTCCCGGGTTCGAACCTGAACTGCGCACAATTTATATATGATTTATAATGAAAACTATCTCGGCAATCCAAGCAGCGCTCCCGCCTTCTTGACAAGAATTTGTATGTAACCTTTTTAAATCATTTTACCCCCAGCTCAATTGGTGGAGTAACTGCATGGATGAGAAATTATTGTCTATAAACCTCGTTGAAGATAATCTTTTCATCGAATGATATGTCAAGTAGCCCTACAGATGGAATAATTAAAAGCTTGCAATAAGCCAGTTCTGAACGCCGTTGATTCACTACTGGCGTAATCAAAGTGGAGCTGCCTGCTTTGATGTCGTGATACCAACCCAACCAAACTGAAAGCAAAACGATGCAGGCACTCAAAGCGGTAGCGCCTCAAGCTCTAACAGGTTACGCAGTTACACATCTCTAAGCTTGATGCGTCTCAAGCAAATCGTCGGCAGTAGGAACCCGTTAAAAAGCTATCAGAGTACTCAAGAATAAAGAAAACACATTGGAAACACATTGAAAAGTCATTGGAAGCAGGTGACTATCTTATTTTATACGATTTATTGCGGCGGGTGCATGCTTTTGGCGATGCTGTGGCTTTCAGGTGTTATCTCTGTGTCTTTTTTTAATTTTTTTTTTTTTAAACAAAATTGTGGAAAATATGCTCATTTAATGTAACGATTGTTGCTTTTTAAATTTACTATTAGTGTTTTGGAAACACGTTTTTGGAACCAAGGCGTGTTTGGTGTTGATACTCATATAAACTTTTAGGGGAATACCTGAATTGATATAAACTTTTAGGGGGATATCCGAATTGCGTTTATCAACCTTGTATTTTCGGGAGAGTGGTTATTTCTGCGCATATAATCTGTGCAAATAAAATTTTGTATTGTATTTTTGAGGAACTCGTATTGTAGCCTAGAATATAGTTGCGCACTGTTTTTCTAAGAAATACTTTAAGAGGAAAACTGAGATTTTGTTCGTCAAAATGAGTTTCGGTGGACAAAATGTTACATAATTTACTGGTAAATAAAAAGAAAAAACAAGAATACTCTCACCTGGGATTTGATAGCAATATATTATTCTTATAAATGGGAAGTGCCAAAACATTGTTTACTAACGACCAGCCAGAGGGCGTGTTACACGCATATCACAACAACTCTCGTGGCATGAACGAGAGTGTGCAACTGCAACATAATACTTATGAAGTACATAACCTGTCAAATCGGTACATGAAAAAAGAAGGAATTAACAAATGTGCTACGAAATGTCAAAATGCGTAAATTGCGTAAATGGTGATGCATGGCAAAATCTATAAGTAATTATATCTTGAACTGCCTATAGAGAAGCATATTCATATGCAGTTTCTTCCTTGTGTTCAATGTGGGAAAATCTTCCTGTGTTGTGTTAATTTGTGCTGATCCAACGATGACGTTTAATCGCTTTTTGTATTCCTGCATGAGGTGAAAACTCCTGAAACATCCGAGATCTAATTGTTACCTAGCTATCTGAGCAGGTTCCTTGTTATGCTGTTTGTACAGTAGCTAGGTAGCTAGCTAGCTCCAATAAATGTCAGGCAGGGGTAATGGTGACCTCGTGAGTTTAGGAGCGTAAAGTAGGCATATGAGACTGAAATGGAATGCTTTTGTAAAAGTGATGATCCTCGGTAGCAATAGTAGCAGCATGTTACTCAGCAATAGCCAGCTACCTGAGGCAAGTACCTAAAAGGACAGGTAGTTGCCTGACAAGCTATTTCTACTGCATCCAAACAGACGACCACCATTAGCTTTTAAACAGTTGTTTTTATTTCACCTTCAGTCCGTGGTGCAATTCAAGGAGATAATTGCAGTAGGACGCAGTTGCTGCTGCATTCAGTGAAAGATCCTGACACAGCCCCCAAACGGGGAACACAATGTATTATCCAATCCCTTTCCTGATACTGCTGTTAGCTTACTTTTATTGACAAAGAGCAGCATAAATAATCAATTCCTGAAATTAATGCATAAGTCGCCAACAGGCCCTTTGCGTGTATCCATGTTTTATTAAATGATTTTATACTTTGTTAGCTCTTTATATCACATTTATTGTTTTTATTTAATAATCTGATTATTTAGTTAGGTCATTTTATCACATTTACCATTTTTCTTTAATGATTTGATTATTTAGCTATTTGCACGTTTATTAATTCCACTGAGTATTTTACATCAACATCAAATATTGCATTATGTTGTTATTTATTGACTTTTGTAAAGTTTCCTCCTCCATGCAAACTCAGTATTTGCCACGGAAGAAACAGGCAACCCCTGTTTCGTGTGAGATAAAAGTTTCATAGGAAATTATAGCAGGAAGTGTTTACGGCTCATATGGCCACCATTTATAAATGACTGTCATTCCTGAGCTCTTGCACAGTGTAGTCCTGCCCAGGAAGTGGTTCTGTGGCCACCTTACGGGAGATGTCTCCAACTTTATATCTCTTGTTTACCTTTTAATCTCGATCGGGCCTCCATAGCAAAACTGGAATGCTTTGCGAGTTTGCGTGGCATGAGAAACCAAGCACATAAACCCTCACCTCATTGCACTGCCTGCGATTGGGCAGTCTGCTGTGTTGAATGCCGAGGTATGTTGAATATTTTATCTGATATTGCAGGTCTTGTTTATGGTCTTGGTTTGGTAGAAATGGAAATAAAAAGATAAGGACATCTGCCAAGGAAAAGAATGTTGTCAATGCATGTGTGACCAAGTGCTACTGAGTGGACGCTATGATGCGACAGTATGATAAGTGCTACTAGGTACTATAGAAATTTAATGCTTTGTCTTTATTTGTGTAAATGAATGTGCTTGTGTGTGTGTAATGCATCTGAAGTGCGTGTATGTTTGTTTAATGAGCAGGCTGTATGGACCAATTGAAACGGCCTTTGGGGTCTTACACCACAGGTTTAGACCGCTGCATAAGACCACCTGACTCTATGAGTCCTGGAACGATTATGTTGTTATCTTATTCATTATTTTGACGTGTGATGTGATGGTCATGTTTGTGTGTGTATGTGCTTGTTCCTGTTCATTTATTTATCAGGAACTGAATAAAAAATCTTTTTCAAGAGAGATTAGGCCAAGGATGCAGCACAATAACTTACATGTTATGGAGAGGCAAAAGTGAACTGTCACATGTTCCAAAGCCAAGGTGAATCAGGGCTACCTCACACAATTGTAGGAATAGGAGTTTCCCAAATCCATCCAAAGGTACGATAAGTATCCATACTTACTGTATGTGAAGGGCAGTATTAAAAAAAAAACACTCCAAAATACACCATGTACCGGAATATGCCACCCACTGTTGTAAGGTTGGTACTGGAGACTTGTAGTGGCTCAAGAATAGAATCCATTGTGACTTCCAGAACATAACCCTGGCTGAATGTACATGTTTGTGTGTGCTTGCATTTGTGAGCATCCAGGCATGTAAGAGTCAACATATTCTTTTGTATTTGCACTGAAGTGTGTGTTTGCGGAAAAACATATGTATTTGACAGAAGTGCAGACGTGGCATGTTGCGGTTGAGTGGAGTTGTTGACTGATTCTATATGTTTAATGGAAATTAAACATTTTTTAGCTTGTATTGATGCAGAACTTTCAAGCCCAAGTAACCGTCTAACTGTGACAACCTTTCTTATGTTTCAGACATAAATTCCCATGATTGTCATTTTGGTGGGGTGTGTTTTTCAGGTCCTGCAATGAAGGAAATGGAGTGCTCAGAATTTCTCACTTTAAATCCTGAAGATCTGCTGTTTGGTGAGTGTCATCATTTGTCTCAATTGTGAAGCAAATTACTGGTCTTCAGACAACCGAGTGGATGCTATGACACGACAGTACATGTTTATTAGTTATTATCACAGTGAGTGGCAACCAAGCTGCTAAAGCCGGGTTGATTTCCCTCATGTCTGCACACATATGGCTTTTGGCAATATGCAATGAAATGGACTCAACAGAACAGCTACTGTAAATGCCAAAATCAGAGAATATGAGAAAATCGACAACCCTACAAATCAAAGAATGATGATGCATTTTCAGAATGAACCAAGATGCCCAAAACTCACAATATAGTATTTTAAAGTGAGTTTTTGGCAGGACCTCCCTGACTTCCTTTCACATCCTGTTGCATTAGATTGTCTACTCGCTGAGCATATGCTGTTATCCAGAAGGCTCTTGCACTAAGCTTGCATTAAACATGGCATCCAGTCTTACTGCTGGAAATTCATTCTGGGATAATTCAGGCTTCTTGGCCACAGCTGCATTGCGTGACCCAGGATTGACCTCTGCAACCGTCTGCTTGCAAGCACAGTGCTGGAGCCAAGCTGCCAGCTTCCTGCCAGCTTGCTCTTGTGGTTCTCAATAAGCAGTTGATGTAGTTGTGTGGTGTTGCGTCATTGCACATTAATATGTAGAAGTCAGACAATCACCCGCAGCCAGCAAACCCAACCCAATACCCCCCCCAATCCCTAATCGACCCCCCCAGTGCACAAAGCAAGGACAGACATGGTATAAAGACATGGTTTGATAAGTTCGGTGTGGAAGAACTTGACTGGCCCACACAGAGCCCTGACCTCAACCCCATCAAGCACCTTTGGGATGAACTGGAACGGAGATTGCGAGCCAGGCCTTCTCGTCCAACATCAGTGTCTGACCTCATAAATGCTCTACAGAATGAATGGGCACAAATTCCCACAGAAACACTCCAAAATCTTGTGGAAAGCCTTCCAAGAAGAGTGGAAGCTGTTATAGCTGCAAAAGGGGGACCAGCTCCATATTAAAGTATATGTATTTGAATACAATGTCATTACAATGTAATGGTCAGGCGTCCGAATACTTTTGTGCATGTAGTATATGTTTTTTTTTCCCTTTTAGATTTGACAGATGAAGAGAGGGACTGCTTCTCCCCCAGCTATCATCCTTTGGAGGATGTGGACTTCTGTAAAATCATGGGTAGGTGCCTGGTTGTGCTCCACTGCATCTCTGGGCTAATATTTTGAGCACTTGTTTTCCTGTAAGCTCATGGCCTTACACACACTGAAGGCCCATTTAAAGCCTTTCTTGTGCTTGTTATGAAGGTGTATACGTATGTGTCAACCCGTAATTTCAGCACAGAAACATGTTTGAGGATTTTGGATACAGCAGCAGGAGGAGTCTTGCGAACAGGTTTCG
This sequence comes from Megalops cyprinoides, assembly GCF_013368585.1. Lineage (NCBI taxonomy): Eukaryota > Metazoa > Chordata > Actinopteri > Elopiformes > Megalopidae > Megalops > Megalops cyprinoides. The sequence continues at coordinate 23,870,276 of NC_050601.1, forward strand.
GAATATTCAAGGCCTAAATGGGACTCATTTTCAGTGTTGGATTGAGTCATGAAAATCTTTTTCTGGCCTGTTTATTTTTGGTCACTGTCACATATTTACATCCAATGTTTTGAACACATTCATAAGACATGTCGAGTCATTATTCTCTTTCCATTACAGACATCTTAGATTGTGCTGCCAGCATGGTTACTGGTGATTTTTTTCACTGGTGATGATTTCACATCCGTTTCTTGATTGTACATTTTTTACATTACAGACAACTTAATACAGTCTCTGTTTGATGGTCACCAAGGAAGTTCTAGTAAGTGGATTTTCTATTCAATGAATGGTGTCATTTTAATTTTTAACAAAAGTAGCATCAAGGGCTTTTGCTGTACATGATAACAGTTTTATGTCTCCAGCTAGCAGGACCTATAGAAATTGCTTTGGTTATTGCACATTGTATGCATAAACGGTTGTAAAACGGCATTCAGTTCATCCATGTTTATGAAAAAAACCCTGCACATTGTTTACATGACAGCTATTTGATGATGCAAGACTGCATGCAATACTCAACAGGGAAAGCATGTACCTGTTTTCAAGTTATGTCAGCCAACAGAGGTTATGGGCTCACCGCAGTGTGTTTTGTCTGATTTTTAGTTTTGATTTGATTTTTAGTTTGTCTGTTTGTCTGTGCCTGTCTGTCTGTCTGTAAGAACCACTGAAACTGATTTGGGAGGCTTTTGAAACAATTGTAACAAATTATTACCTCTAGGAGGACAAAATATTTAGCTTTGCTGCTTCTCTGATGGGTGGTGGAGTTATGCATTCAGCTAGGGATCCTTCAGAATGGTGATGTGACCATTATGTGTGCTAAAATAGCACAAGGTAACCGGACTCGGTCCCACAAATATATGTGAACACCAATTACTTTTTAGCATGTCGTCTTTTTTATTTTGGAAGGAGTTCTTATGTGACTAAAATAAAAAATATCCATTCCTTATATTGTTATGGATGGAGATATTGGATGGTATTTCTGGCTGAGCAGTTGTATCATACTGTGCCCATAGCAGGTCTACTGTGCTGGGTTTTTAAGGTCACTGCAATGAGGTCTGAAGCATGTTCTAGATTTAAATGAGTGTCTTTATTTAGCTTGGCAGGTTTGTTTCACTTCTGCTTATCATTAAAAAAAGCAGGTGATGCAGTCGCAGTGCCAGCTTCCCCAGCCAGTTCGACAGAAGGAGAAAACCAGGAAGTGCAGACTGACACCCCTGTTCGCCGAAAAAGAGGTGACACATCTTATCTCTGCAATGCAATGCCTAACCTTCAGTGTATCAGACCTCCAAAGTGAGAATATGGATTATTGCTAATATGAACTAGGCACGTGAAATGTATCTTAATTTTTTTTTTGATAACTCTCATTGTAGGTGTATCTGCTGACACACCTTGCGGAGATGCAAAGAGAACAAAAAGCAGAAGCAGAGGTGATCCGCTGGTTTTGCTGAGCGTCGATCAGACCTGTACATGTGTACCTGTATATACAGTCACTGCTGTATGCATGTGTTCAACATGCACACGTCCTGTGAGCTGCGTGTTGAACATATTAAACCGCAGACCGATGACTTTTCCTCCTGTTTCCCACCTGCTTTTACAGCTCCCACAGCCCGGCGGGGGCCAAAGACAACGAAGGGCAGAGGCAGGCAGAGCAAGCGTCCGCAGAAAAGTCATTGCGAAAGTGAGTGGGTAGGCACGGAGAACTGCATGACCACAGACGGACCACAACATGACCACAGCACCGCCCCACCATCCCAGGGTGCATCCGCTGACCCCCTTGCCCTCCTTTAAAACGTGTAGGGTGATCTTGTGAGAACATAAACACAGCTGGGGGAAAGTGTTTTGGTTGTCATACCGACCATACCTTAACCAACTTTTCAAAGGCTGTTCTTTTATAATGTGTAGTTGTGCAGCTGAACACTGTCACTGCACATCGTGTTCAACTCAGATTATGTTCTTGCCCTTTAACGCACATGGTTTTGCCTTGCCCAGGGATTGCTGTTGTTACACATATTCTCTGAAGGCTTTTGCACACCAAGTCTGTATTTTCTGTATTTTCTGTATGCGTTTTTTTAATCCGTCGATAAAAATCGTTACGCACAGACACCTTGCACACTGAGTTCGATGCGTTTTATTATTCTATTCGTTGCAAAAAGTCTCAGTACGAGACAAAATGGAGATGTTAAGCAGTGAGGATGATTTTGTGGTCCTTTCACTTCTTGAAAGTAGAAAAAGAAAAAGAAAATATTGGGTCCATCCAATCCTGGGAATGCGTCAAGAGGAAGGAGAGTTTCACCTGCTGATAAAGGAGCTGCAGAATTATCCCGATCGTTTCCAGGTCTATTTCAGGATGTAAGTGGTCCAGTTTGATACGCTGCTACGCTGGAACCACACATTAAAAAGACCACCAATTTCCAATCCAATTGATCCTGAACAGCGGCTGGCAGTATGTCGGGGGACACACACACACACACACACACACACACACACACACACAATAGGCAATCCAAATTGTGCCATCGGAAAAGCGTGTGCTAGGTGATCAGCCTTTCGACTGGACCCGAAGTTAAATTTAGGGCACAGTCTCAAAACGCTGCAACATACAGTATCATGGCCAATAGTTGTCCCGTGACCAGCCTGTTTATCACACTCTTCTGCCAGAGCTGATAGTATTTGTGTTACGAGGCTGTGCCAGAGATCCCAGATCCAGTCGTGTTTAATTGCCTGGTTCGTGTGTGCACAGTGTTTACACCCTCTTGAGATTCCTTTAAATTGTTCCATCAATCTCAGCGGTCAAAGGCTTTTGACGGATGCAAAAAAAAACCACAGAAAATCGAACCTGTTCCGAAAACTTTAATGACGGACGAAGGTTTCAGAGTCGGTGTGTAAACACGATTGACACAACGTGAGGTCGTGTTTATTTTTAAATGTGTGCCATTTTCTAATGAAAAATAGGGACTTGGTGTGCAAAGGCCTTGACAGTAATGATAAAGGTTATATGTTTTTCATGCCTGTTCCAGATTGAAATTAAACATTGCTGTACAGTGATGTGGAATATATAAATGAAGTTTTCTCATTGACCTTAGCAAACTTTTGGATCATTGGATCAGCCAATATATCCATGCCATTAAGTATCTCCCCGGAGTATCTCTGCAGAGGACTTTGTAAAGACCATCTCATGCACATTAGCCATTTAGCCATTGTTTAGAGGCCACATTATTTTAAGATTATTTAACACTTATTCAGAGTGACTTACATGGCCATCATGGGAAAGATGTAAATGCATAGGCATCATACAAAATTACAGGAGCAATACAAACGACAGTGAGTACAGAACAGGCAATAACACAGTGAATGAGCATCATGCTGATAAAAACAGTGCTAATATTTCAGCATACAACAGTAAATGCTTTTAGGTGTACTGCTCTCGTAGGTGTATGTTAGGCACAGTACTATGATCCTGTCCAGACTGTGCCTAACAGCTACCTTCAAGAGCAGCATAAATAATGTTTTAATACTAATGTAACACTAAACATACTGATGTAATACTAAACATGCTGTTAAAAAGAAAAAGTGAATCTGCACCTCGGCTGGCTAAGCAATAAAAGATTAGAACGATCAACAAAAGATGCTCATACTGGAATAAACCTTTGAAGTCTGTGCTTGTAATTTGACTGTGAACATTTTTTGTTGTTTGTTACATTAAAAACTCTGCCCTGTTTTTGTCTGTAGAAAAGACTTCCCTCACGACGGATTGCGCGTTGGCTCTGCTTTTAAAAGACTACATTTTTTTCCTGTAGGCACCACAGCTCCAGAGACCCCTGCGAAGAGGGTCCTGACCTTCTCAGCCTCTCCAGGAAAAGTTCAGATCAGCCCAAATGCCGTCCTGGTCCAGCACGTTCCCATCACCCCTTTTGGGAATGGGCCGATCTTCGCCCCTGCTGCCGGTGAGCAGAGGAACCTCTTTCACCCTCCATCACAAACTTAAAGAGGAGCGGCCTCAGGTTGCAAAAGTGAAAAGTGAAAGTGTGCTGGATGACCTCATGTGACATGGCTTGATGCTCAAACAGTGATAATGACAGGACTGTTTGGTACCTGACTCAGTAAAAGCAACACGTTTAAGCCAGCCAGTATTATTATCACTGCCATTCTTTCACACACATGCATATAAACTGAAGAAATTTAGTTTATGCATGTTCACATCAAGGGTCAGTGAAAGACCAGCTCTGACCCAAGCAAACATACAGTAGTTACAAGCCCAGTGCCCTAACTGCAGCTGCACACTGTTGCCCATCAGGAAGTTCACTTTATCTTGGCTCGGTGCATCTTGTGTGCGAACAATGACTTGCACAATGTATGTGTTTTCAGTATCCGATTAAACTTTCATCTGAATGTAGTCTGCCAGTTTTATAATAGCAAAAGTATTTGGACAGATTAACATTATGTTCAATAAAATAGTCATGTTGAGCATATTCTTTGCACTCAATGACTGCTTGAAGTCCATGACCCATAAACATGACCAGGCACTGGGTATCTTCCTTGGTGATGATCTGTCAGGCCTGTACTGATTGTTTTAGGGGCTTTTTGCCCTCAGTCGTCAGTGTGTGAAATGCATACTTAATTGGATTCAGATCAGGTGATTGACTTGTCCAGTCAAGAATTTTGCAGTCTTTGTCCCTGAAAAACTCCTTAGGTGCTATGGCAGTGTGTTTGGAGTCACTGTCCTGTTGAATGATGGAGCCCCATCCACTAATTTTAGAGGCATTTGGATGTATCTGAGCAGACAAGATGCTTCTGTGCACTTTAAGAATTAATCCTGCTGCTGTTGTCAGCAATCACAACATCAAAGAAGACAAATGAACCAGTTCCAGTGGCAGCCATACATACTCAAGCCATAATACTACCTCCACTGTGATTCACATTTGAGGTGGTGTGCTGTGGATCATGGGCAGCTCCTTTTTTCTCCACACTTCGTTCCATCACTCTGGTACAGGTTAATCTTTGGCTCATCTTTCCATAAGACTTTGTTACAGGACTCCACATGCTCTTTTAGGTACTTTTTAGTAAACTGTAACCTGGCTGTTATGTTCCTGAGGCTTACTAGTGGTTTGCATCTTGTGGAGTACCCTGAAGTTCTGCTGGTAGTTTTGTGTGTATGGTAGTTTTTGACACATCTATGCTTACATCCTGGAGAGTCTTCCTGATCTGTTGGAATGTTGTAAGGGTTTTTTTCTTCACAACTGGATGTTTTCTTCAGTCATCCACTGTTGTGGCCATCTTTAGTCTACTAGGTTGCCATTTCTGAGCTCACCAGTGCTTTCTTTCTTCTTAATAATGTATCAAACAGTTTATTTTGGCACGCCTAATGTTTTGGCTTGGTCTCTGATCAGTTTATTCAGATTTTTCAGCCTCATGATGACAATGACATCTCTTTCATTCTCAAGCTGGTAGACACCAGCAACAGACTCAAAAAGCAAATGCAAGGCCTAGAATCAACACTAGACATTGACAGCTTTGTCTCACATGTCCCAAACAAGAAACACCTGTGAGGCCAACTATCCAACTACTTGTGGCATCCTAAAATGGGGCATATACCCACAAATGTACTGAATGTGCTATGATTTCTATATGGTTCTTCCAATATAAATGAAGTCTGAATTTTAACCCCATATTCATTGTACCACTTCATATAGAAAGTGCTGTAATACAGAGCCAAAATAACAAATATGCATCTTTGTCCAAATACTTTTAGAGCTTATTGTGTATGTGTGTATGTGCCTCACAGATAGTGATGATTACCTTTATCTGGTTGCAGGTGGTTCTCCAGTCCAGGTAATCCAGACGTTTGTTCCGCAGCAGGTGATTAGCATTCCTGTATCCAGCACCATGGTTCCCGGAGGCCCCACTTATGTCTTGGGTGAGTGAAGTACCACTTATACACCTTCGATTCAGCCCTGCTTCATCACACTTTCTCCCTTCTTTTCTTTCAGTTACACACTTGTGCACTGTGTTACAGCATGTGTGGCACTATGTTACACGGAGCAAGTGTTACAGTACATGTCCCAGTATATGTAACACTACGTAAGTGTTACTCAGTGAGTAAAACTAGGCACGCATTACATGTTTTCATTGTTTACACAACATTATGCGTTTGGTGGTCACTGAAATTTCTGAAAAATGTTATGCAGGTAACAGCCATGAGATATGCATGCTTAAAAGGTACTGTACCTAGACTAGTATTGTCAGACAATGAACCCAAGGAAAGTGCTTGACCTGACATTCCACGACCAATACATGTGTATGTCAGCCTTGTAAGGGCTTATAACCTGATATGTGTCAGGTGCAACTACACACTTTCCTTGGGGTTTCTTTTCAAGTACATGCTGACTTCCACCTGAAACTTTGCAGTTTTAAATTGCAGTTTTAAAAAACCTTGCCGTTTTAAATCACAGTTTTAAGGCAAACTGAAAGAAATGAGGTGTGAACATTGTTATGCAGAGATACTTTGTGTGCCCTTTGAAAGACTCTTCATTAAATGTTGTTGTTAGGCTCCCTATGAACTTTACTTAGCTATATAATCAAGGTCCATGCTCCAATCATTGGACAGTAGACAAACTGAACCCAGGCCTGTGTCTTACATGAGGAACTGCATGACTGAATGGGTTAGAGTCCTGCCCTCTAAACAATGCTGTTCTCTGTATAGTGCCATCACCTACTCTGACTGCCAGTCCCCAGATCATGCCACATTCTCCCGGTAAGTCCTGTCCTGTAGCAATATCAAGGGAATTATGCTCATCACATTGACTCCAATAAAATACAATACACAGTACATATAAATATTCAACCAAACTGAACCGAATGCTGTTTTTAGTGCTTTGCCTTGAATTGCCATTTGCCATTTTGCCATTTGCTGTTAATTGTTTTACATATCATCTGTTACACCTGGACATACACTGAAGCAAACCCAATACACTGCTCAAGCGTAAAACGGCAGCGTTAGATCTTGGAGTCAAAACTGCCCAAAGGTTGTATATAAACCCAGAAGTTTGCTCTTTAAACCACACTGTCACCGTGGGGGATTTTCACATTCCCCTTAAATGTTAAAACTCATTGTGAAATAGACATCTGAGTATCATGAAATCAGATTGTGCCATTTTTTTGTGTAGTAGCTCGTGATTCATATCTGTGTCTTTTGTTGCTTAGTTGCTGGAACTGTAGTTCCCCCAGATCTTGTGGTCTCCACCCCTGTGAGTTCCTCTTCAGAATGTGCAGACAAAGCACTCTCTCCAGCACCCACCCAGTCCCCTGCAACAGGTACGTCTGTTCCTCTGTATGTGTAGGCCTTTCTAGTCATTCGTTTGTCAGCTTGCTGCGCGCATTTGCATTCTGCATGCAGTTGTCCACCACAGTTGCCCACCACAGTGCGATGCGCTTTAATGTGCCAGGTGCTTTGATGTCTCTGACAATGTGCTTTCAAAGGGCACACAAAGTATCTCTGCAGAACAATGTTCACACTTCATTGCTTTCAGAAGCCATTGGAGGTTGGCGTTCATCTTAGGCTGAGCACATTTCAAATCGTTGTTTTTCTGTCTGAGAGAGCATTATCAGTTAACAGTTAAACTTGAGTTTCTTGCTGTAGTTGCCCTTAAACAAACTGAAATGAACCTTAACTGAACTTAAGCGGTTTCTTGGACTAAATGTTTCTGATGCATTTCAGAGATTCCCACGTGCAAAGAATCACAATCCTCAATTGCGGTTGCACCTGAACCAGAAAAACCCAGTAAGTTCTGAACTTTGACCTCCAGTATCAAGAATTATGAGTGTGTAGAAACAGCAATATTTGATTAAATTCAGGCAGTAACTTTTATTTTTATTTCAGAATGCGTAGAGGACTACATAGAAATCTGCAAGGCCCACATGAGAGACACTTTCCAAATCACAGACACGGAGACCGGGATGACATGTCAGTCTCTTTACGTCGATGTCCACTTGGTCCAGAGGCAAATCCAGCTCAAGTCCGGGAGGAATGCGAACAAGTGCCTGGAGAAAGAGCTGGTGGTCCTCAGTGACGGAGACAGAAGGAGAGCCACACTCAGCAGGGGACAGGTCTTTGAGGACGCGGGACAGAAGCCAAACCGGTCCATTGCTCTGCTGGGGAGGGGCGGTGTGGGCAAGACCGCCATGATCCAGAGACTCTGCCTGGACTGGTCAAACGGTGACCTCCCACGGTTTGATTTCCTCTTCCTGCTGGACTGCAAGGCCCTGAACCTTCCGCAGGCCAGCTTTGGCCTGAGGACCTTGCTCTTTGACCTCTCCGCCTCCCCTCCCTGCAAGGATGTGGATGCGGTCTTCCGACATGTGCTCTTTGCCCCGCAAAAGGTGCTCATCGTATTCGACAGCTTCGACGACTTCAAAGACTACGATGGCCTCCTGCAATCCCCGGCCACTAGCAACACTAAGGACAGCTACAGCATCAAGCAGCTGTTCTCTGGGCTCCTTCAGAGGAAGCTGCTTCCTGGGTGCACGCTGCTGGTTGCTGCTCGCCCAAAAGAGGTCCTCAACCAGTTTTTGGGGAAAGTGGACAGGATTGTGGAGGTCTGCGGCTTCTCCCCAGAGGACATAGAGACTTACGTGTCCAGGTATTTCAAATGCACCTCCTCCCAGGACAGGGCACTGAAAAAACTGCGAAACAATGGCTATGTCCTTAGTCTGTGTTGCAACCCGTTGATATGCAGGTCTGCATGCTTCCTTCTGGAGCATATGGACTGCAACAAGACTTTGCCCTCGACATTGACGGGCCTGTACCAGGAAGTGATGTACCATAGGCTACACATGAGTGGACAGAAGGCACAGCCTACAGCGGACCAACTGCGGGCGGTGGTTCCGAAGCTGTGCAGCATGGCGTGGGCAGGGGTGAAATCCCACAACTCCCTCCTGACTCCAAAGGAGCTCGGCTCTGGGGAGCTGAAGGACTTCGGGGTCAGCAGCGGGGTGCTGGCCCCCCACGTCCTGAAGGACGGCAAGGAGCAGGCTGGCTATGGGTTCGCCCACCTGCTCAACCAGAACTTCCTGGCCGCCTCACACCTGGCGCTGAGCAAGGACTTGAGCGACAAGGCTCTGGTGGGCCAGACGACGGGCCAGCCGAAGAAGAGGAAGCTGCAGGCTGAGTGGCTGGATGCGACGCACCGCTTCGCCGTGGGGCTGCTCTTCCAGAAGAGGGCGCTCCTGCAGGACTGCTTCCCTGACGGCGGGGGCACTAACTTGCTGGCCAAGAGGAGTGCAGTGGCGGCACACCTCAGGGGCCTCAAGCCCTGCGACCTGAGTTCCGGCAAGCTGCTGGAGCTGTGCCACTGCGTCTATGAGGCGCAGGACACCAAGCTCGCCAGGCACCTGCTGAAGAGCATGCCCGATTCCCTGTCCTTCAACGGCGCCCAGCTTGACCCCCCAGATGTCTTTGTCCTCTGGCACCTCCTGCTGAAAGCCAAAACCGTCAAGAGGACCTTCTCCATAAACCTGCAGGAGACCGGCATCAACATCTCCGGCCTGAAAGAGCTTCTCGGCCTGAAATGTGTCACTTCTTTCAGGTCAGTGATCTGTGTGTCTGTTACACGCCTCATATTGCTGCAGTCTGATATTCACATCCTCTTTTTTATCGTAGTATGGACAGTTAGCCCAGTTTTTATCTGACCAACCTTCCCTACTCTTGTTGTGTGCACATTATTATGGGGCGCCAAATGTACAGATCTTTTTTCGTGGACAGAATGCCTTTTGTGCTATGAAACGCATAAATTCATTACGAAACCACATAACACCGTAACGCCTTTTGTCCACGAAAAACACAAACGTGTTAGCATTGTGTCCACGAATTATTGAAGAGAACACATACTTTCGTGCACAGAAAACAAAACGGATAATTCCTTTTGTGCACTTAATTGACGTTGTGTTTTTCATTTTGTGAACAAAAGGTGGAATGCACTTCGCACTATGTGGACAAAAGAAACTCATTTTGTAGACAAAAGTAATTCTGTCCACGTAACAGATGTCCTAGGCCAGCATTTATGCTGTTGTGGCACGAAATGCAGAATGCGCTATACTATCATCATTCTGTGCCATCGAATGTTCATTTTGTCCACTTAACTGTTTTGCTATATTATTGAAAGTATGATGTGCACGAAATTTAGCACAATATATTTCGTGACTCCGCAGTTACAGAAGGCATTCCGTCCACAAAAACAAAGGCTGCTTGAACTTTCGTAGACATCAGTATTTCGTGGTCACAATGCCAATACATTTGTGTTTTTTGTGGTTTCACGTGTTACAGTGTTAAATGGTTTCGTCATGAATTTACGTGTTTTCTAGCACAGAAGGCATTCTGTCTGCGAAAGCAAAACATTGATGTCTATAAAAGTTCCAGCAGCCTTTGCTTATGTCGACGGAATGCCTTCTGTAACTGTGGAGTCATGGAATATATTGTGCTAAATCCCTTTCGTGCACATCATACTTTCAGTAATTTAGCAAAACAGTTAAGTGAACAAAATGAACATTCGATGGCCAGGAATGATGATGGTATAGCGCATTCTCCATTTCGTGCCACAACAGCATAAATGCTGGCCTAGGACATCTGTTATGTGGACAGAATTTTATTTTTGTCTACAAAATGAGTTTCTTTTGTCCATATAGTGCGAAGTGCATTCCGCCTTTTGTCCACAAAATGAAAAGCACAATGGTCAATTCAGTGCACAAAAGAAATTTTCCGTTTTGTTTTCTGTGCGCGAAAGCATGTGCTCTCTTCAATATTTCGTGGACACAATGCTAACGCGTTTGTGTTTTTCGTGGGCAAAAGGCGTTACGATGTTATATGGTTTCGTAATGAATTTATGCGTTTCGTAACACAGAAGGCATTCTGTCCACGAAAAAAAGGTCTGTTACATTTGGCGCCCCATACATTATAGCTCAGCATTGTCAACACTGTTAACAAACATTTGCAGTTAGAATGAATCCACTCACAGTTGCCTAACCCATAGCGGAACCGATGCAGCCCAAGACACTTAAGTAGCTGGCTAGCTACCAGTGATTTGAGGAGTGAACAAAAACATTTGACAAATGAACTGCCTAAACAAACTTTGTATACACAGGCTGTTTTGCTGTCACACAACCAGCTATATTGATAATGATACATATACACAGAGTGCAGTATCCAAAACATTTATATAGGTACGCCAAATGGGACATAGACACCATCAAGAGTAAGTACAGCAATGCCTTAAATGTATTTTAATATTTTATGTTGATATTTCATTGCAATGAGCAACTCGCCTTTAATCTTTAATTTTAAATTAGATTTCAGTGTTGGCTCTCTGGTGTATTTAGCTGTCTGAACATCCTTTGATTTTCAGCGTTTCATATGAGCTGTTAAAGCATATTGACCCTTGCAATAACTGCACCTAAATTTTACAAAACAAATCTGTAGTTGTGTTATGGGAATAAATCCTGTTGATGGATCAGTGTGTAGGATGATAGCAAGCACTCATTTTTATCACATCTGAAATGTTTGTCCCATGTTTTAAAGCTAAATGTTAACAAACATTTGCAGTTAGAATGAATCCACTCACAGTTGCCTAACCCATAGCGGAACCGATGCAGCCCAAGACACTTAAGTAGCTGGCTAGCTACCAGTGATTTGAGGAGTGAACAAAAAAATTTGACAAATGAACTGCCTAAACAAACTTTGTATACACAGGCTGTTTTGCTGTCACACAGCCAGCTATATTGATAATGATACATATACACAGAGTGCAGTATCCAAAACATTTATATAGGTACGCCAAATGGGACATAGACACCATCAAGAGTAAGTACAGCAATGCCTTAAATGTATTTTAATATTTTATGTTGATATTTCATTGCAATGAGCAACTCGCCTTTAATCTTTAATTTTAAATTAGATTTCAGATGATAGCAAGCACTCATTTTTATCACATCTGAAATGTTTGTCCCATGTTTTAAAGCTAAATGTTAATTTAGCAGAGTCAACATTACATTCTTCATGGTTAAGGGGGATAACTTTTAGAGCACTGATTCATTTCGGCTGGTGTCTCATGACAGGGCTTCCATAGGGGATACGATAAGATTGTGGGAAGATTTGCACAAGGTGAACGCAGAGGGGCTTCTGAGGAACACGATGGCCAAATTCACCATCAGCCCGTTCAAAGCCACGCAGCTGTCTCATGTCGACGACCTGGCTCTCCTCGTCCAGATCTGCAGAGACAGAACACTGCCTTTCAGGTACTCTTCACAACATTGCCCTTATCTTCTTCAGAAGAAGAATTGTAAACATTGTGATAAAAAACACACAGATGAGAGCTTATAACATTGTGTCTTTTCAGCGACCCCAGCTGTTCAGAGCCAGTGCTGGACAAAGACTCCCTTAACATCCCAGCTGTGAGGAACCTGCGGCGGCTAGACTTTGAGTGAGTTATGGAGTGAAGAATGAAGGAAGTGAATGAGTGAAAGAGACAGTGAAGATGGGAAGGTGTAAATGAGTGAGTGAGTGAATGAGTGAAGACAAGAGGGGGTGATGAGTGAGTGAGTGAGTGAGTGAGGAAGAGTTGAAGGGGTGAGATAATGAATGAGTGAATGAGGAAGGGAGGGGCAAGTAAGTAAGAGAGTGAGAAAGGGAGGGTGTGAAAGTGAGTGTGTGAGTGAATGAGGAAGGAAGGGGTGAGTGAGTGAGAGACTAAGTGATTAGGTGAGTGACGAAAGGAGGAAGTGACTGAGTGAGTCTATGTGTTTAGGGAAGTGTCTCCTTGGAAGCACCAAGCCTACAGTAAGGCAATGGCCCTTGTACAATAGATTAGCGCTCAGCACTGTACCTCCAGCCAAATATGTTTCCTCAGTTTTACTTTCTCATAGAAGCCCCCGGAGAGCCTTATGTGCATGTGGCTAAGCGTGTCTTTCTGCCCCTGTACAGGTTGGGTCCACAGAACGGTCCTGCGGGCTTCTCGAAACTAGTGACAGTCCTCCCAGATCTACGCTGCCTACAGCACCTGGAGTAAGTGCAGAGTGTGATTATATCAATGCAGTCCTGGGGTTTATTTTTAGATAAAACCTGGACTAGACTGGACCAGTTTCCCTGAGATCCTCAGGGGAAAGGGGAAACCCCCCACTCCTGGATTAATTTTTTACCCTCACGGACAATGTTTCGGCACAAAGCCATGTGTCACTCCAGCAGTTCCCATTTTTAACAGCAGAGGCCTTTTTCTGTTTTTTTGTTACAGTCCCAGCTCTGTTGTCTGAGGAGCACACACCCATCACTCATGTTTTTGAAAAGAGCCGTCTTGTTTACGTCGTTAGCATTCTTTGTGTAGTTTCTGCTTTTGCTGCTTGCACATTTGATTCTGTTTATGGCCTCAAGTGGAAGGTTACGCAGCAAATCATCACTTGTGTGAAAGTAAACATAAGTCCCAGGAGCTGTCCCCAGACCAACCGTTAAAAAGCAGAAAAAAGTCCACAGTAATGTCCACAGTAGGAAAAATTTACTCCCTGTCTCGCTGAGGCCGGACAAGTTTCAGCAACATAGAAACAAACTACAGGGATGTATCCATACCTCAGGGAAACTAGTAACCATTCGGAGAGCACTCCAACAGTCACTGGCCCCTACAACAGCATTGTGCTTTCTGCTTCATTTCTCACACTTTAGGGTAGAGCAGAGGCAGAAACCAGTCCACGGATGTCACCCCTGTGTTTTTTTATATCTGTAATTTGAATGCTAGTTGTCTTCCTGTAGCTGTTTTGCATGACTGTTTTGCCAGCTGTGTGGGCATACGCTGCAGGTGTGAGCACGCTGCCGGCATTGTAACAAAGCCTCTGATTGCCTTTCAGCCTGGAGGACAACAAGATCGGAGATGTGGGGGCCAAGAAGCTAGCGGAGGTCGTGCCTGCTCTTTCCTCGCTCGAAATGCTCAAGTAAGACCCCGTTTAGCGAATGGGTAGCAGGCGGGGTGCTGGAGTTTGGGATCTACGCTTGTGACCTGGAGGTGACGGGGGTTGAATCCCCAGGGGTGGCACACTGCCAGTACTCACTCAGTTTCAAAAATATCTCAGAAACATGACTCCCCCGGTTAAGTCATTCTGGAAGGCAAAGGCAAAAATTCACATGGTGTCTCAAGCGCCTTCCTATCTTGCCCTTCAGGTGTAGAAACCAGGGAAACACTTTTTTCCCCTCTGTGTGATTGTCTTACTAACTACTTCTAAGTAGCACTTTGATATCTGTGTATGGGGTCCTAGAACTGTTGTCCCTATTCTCAACCCCATCAGTGAAATGCCAGTGACTGGCTCGCCTCAGTGTTTGTGGATGTAGATGATCTCTATGACAAGCTGTATGAAAATAGCCTGGAACCAGTTTCCTCTTTGTTTCTAGCCTGTCACAGAACTGCATCGGAGATGAGGGCGTGGCCAAGCTAGCACCGGCGCTGTCCTCCCTCCCCTCCCTGCTTCGTCTGAGGTAACGTGGGACAGAATGGCGGGCACTTCCTGCATATCCACACACAATAGACATTGTGTAACCACTGTTGTGCATTTCCTGTCTTCCCATTGGTCACACACAGTCTGTACAGTAACCTCATTGGTGATGGTGGAGCAGAGAACTTGGCAGCGGTCTTGCCTGAGATGAAGTCGCTGACAGATCTGGAGTGAGTATGCGCAGTCGTTTCTTCCTTGTAGTATTTGCATCCACAGACCACTGGGCATGTTACTTTTACATTGTCCTCCACTATGTTTAGTTCTGTTAAACTGCATGCTATTATTCACTATCTTGAGCCAATTCTGGTAGTTTTTATGTGCAGTAGTAGTTAAAAAAGGGAAATTGCCAATATATGAAAAAATCCCTACCTTGTTGAAATTTTTGTAAATTGCACTGGATAAGAGTGTCTGCCAAATGAATAAATGTCAAACTATCTTTATACCACAACTGATAGGGTTAGAAAGGTCAGACAGAGTTTCCTTGTCTCACCACTCTCAGGCACCCTGCAGTTTGTCAGGTGCCTGTGAGTTTCTTTGATGACGTCAGTGAAGTAGTGCCTATCCTCCAACGAGCACCCACTTCACTGAGAAACACCATGTGACTTGTATTGCAAAAAAACCCTTCAGGCTATATGCAGGTGTCATTGTGGTGAGACAAGCCAAATATACCACTGGCAATTCCAAAACAGATTTGCATAAAGGAAAAAAAAAACCAGTTCAGAGTAACCATTTCTGCTTAGTTTGTCTTAGCTTACTTTTCGCCAATGTGGCTTTGGGTCGCTGAATGATCAGAATGCCCTCTGGTGGTGGATGGGGGTATCATTGTGCATGGTCTTCCAGGTCAGCAGGGGATGGGTTACTCGTAATGATTCTGGAATCTTGGCAGGTCTTTATCCAAACATGTTGGCACAATATTAACCGATAAACCAATCTTTGTCTGGTGTCCCTAGCGTGAAGTACAACAAGTTCACAGACTCGGGGGCGGTGAAGCTGAGTGAAAGTGTGAGGGACTGCCCATGGATGAAATCTGTCGGGTAAATCATCTATCATCCATCACACAGCCACAGGCTGCACAGCACAATTCCTCGGGCCCGTATTTCAAGCTGCAGTGTATGCCACTTTCATACGTATCGTTTTAAGTGTATGTTCTCGCAAGACGGTCATTCAATCAATCAGAGAGACGGTACAACGATGTCACAGAGGTGCAGTTATTTGTCATTGTTCCATTCGTATTGTACCACACTGAAACAAGAACATTTTGACATTCTTGCCAAGGTTATATCACATACTGTGTAATAAATTATATAAATTCTTGGGAAAGACACAAAAAGTCTTGAACACATGTTATAAGAGTTCAAGTGTCTCCGCACTGACAACTTGAAGTCTTTGTTTCTTGTAGGACGCTAATATACATTAATTATTGGCGTAACAGAAACCTTCTTGGCATTTCCAGTAGGAATCCGCAGAAAATTTGAAAGAGGGGTGATAGGGGACCTAGTTTGCACCTATTAATCCTTTACAATTTTAGACCTCTTCAGACAGGAGAGATTCTTTGATGACCAGTTCAGTTTGGAATAGGTAGCAAAAAATGCCTGACAAAAATATGCCTTTAAACTGACTTGATATCTTCTAACAGGGCTACAAACATAAAAACAAATACAAGTGTATTAACCTTTTCCTTGTTACATATTGGTTCAGATAGAGTGTATAAATATTTTCAAGACAGCCTTATTTCCTTTCAAGACAGCCTTATTTCCTGTTGGTTGGTTGTGTCTCAGTTTTAGAATTAGTATCACACTGGCCTTGAGGCAGATAACTTTTTAAAGATTGTGGGTGAGAGCTTTGGAGTTCTAATTGTTGTTTCAATATGTTTCTTTTAATCTAGTGCCAACAGACTGCATCCAACTGTAGTAGTAGAGACAAAAAGTTCAAAAAGTAGTAGAGTTCAAAAACTATGTTTGCCATTCTAAAATGACCAAGAGTCAGTAGCAAATGAATAGGAATGATAGTAAAAAAAACATTTGTAGCAGTAATGCCCCAGTGATTGACAGTTCAAACTAGTCACTACATCCTAAATATCATGCAAAAAAGACTATTCAGACATGTTAAGCTGTGCCTCAAATGTTGTAGCATTTATCCTAGTATGCACCATGACATGGTAGATTGCGGTTGAGGCTGTTGCAGTCATTACATCTATGCTTGTTGCAGAATATGCAGAATGTTGAATAATTGTTTTATTTCTTGCTTGTTTTGTTTAATACAGAATGTGGAATCATTATATTCCCCACGGGGTATTGGAGCGACTTAAACAGCAGGATTGCAGGATCAGAACACTGTAGAAAGCCGAGAGGAAGTTTCGGCATCGGTGAAAGGGAAATGCTTCGCAGACAATGAGTCACCAGCAGCTCGAAACAAGTTCACACAAGGACAGCCCTGTCTGACTCTTTGATGAAACTTTCTGGCGATTGCTGTTGCTTTCTCGTTGATGCACTTAAGGACTCCGATCCATTATGAGGAGATTCTTTGGCAATATGAGATTTATGTCCCAAACAAGAAATAGTCTCAGGCCAGAGCATGGCAGATGCAATACTTTATTGGCAATGCTGAAACTCAGTTCTATTGCTTCTGACAGGGAACAAACTTCTTTCAGCAGGGCAGCAGCTGAGCACTTGAATGGTACTCTAATGTATTTATTTCAATTCGTGAATGTGCTTCCAGAACATTCTACACACACAAACCTGAATACCCACTAATACCTATACAATTTCACCACCATGCACCTGAATGCAATGGTTTAACATTTTGTATTCTGACTGATTTGTTTTCTGTGTTGATTGAATGTACTCTCCAGAATGACACTATGATGTTTCTTTGTAGAGCATAAATATTTTGTTTTGTATTATGACCTGGTCTTATCTTTCCTTGTAACAGCTTACGCTTTAACAGTTAAACACCTTTAGCTTTGCTCATGGATATGTTCTCTCTAAAGACACTTTCAGGTCATTTAAAATACAAAAGGATGAGCTTTTCATTAGCTCAGTGGTTAAGCTGAGCTCTACGTCCTGGGCTCAATTGCAGTCATGTCATTTGCTGACAATGACATTGCCAGGGATAGGGGTATGTAGGTTGGCCATCACTGCTTCATCCTACCGCTCTCAGGCACACTGCAGTTCATCAGGCACTTGTGCGTTGCTTTGATGACATCAGTGGAGTAGCACTTATCCTCCAATCAGCACACACTCCACTGTAGTACACAG
Source organism: Megalops cyprinoides (assembly GCF_013368585.1). NCBI lineage: Eukaryota > Metazoa > Chordata > Actinopteri > Elopiformes > Megalopidae > Megalops > Megalops cyprinoides. The sequence goes on from NC_050601.1 coordinate 23,888,086, forward strand.
TGTGACTTGTATTGCAAAAAGTAGCCATTTATGTACCAGAGGACTGCATTCATCTTGCCTCAGTGCTCTTGAGCGAATGTAGGCGTTGTTGCTGTGAAATTAGACTGACATGCAATTGACAGTCTCCAAAATGGGTTGCATAAAGGGGACAAATAGAGAAATTAACTGGGTTTTTGCCACAATTTCAAAATGTACTTCATGGTGCTGTATGATGATGTGCTGCCTTTGTTTGTATAATTGGAAATATGATGTTGTATTTTCTCTGTTTTAATTTGAAATTGCTGCCAGATGAATTTAGCTCAAACCACATGTCTACACATACACTGTATTTGGGCGTTTCTGTCAAGTCCCTTCATGTGGGCATTGTGGTTCATCTGTTAGCAAGGGCCTTTGTCCTTCACCTCAGAGGAAGGACTTAGTATTATGTTTTTGTTTGTCACACATTAATGATTAATTTCTGTGACCACCAAATTGATACTGAGCGGAAGTGTGGAAAAAACTAATGCTGACATAAACTATTAACTCTTGGTTAAGAGCAAAGTACATTGGCATTTGTTTTTACAGAGACTTTGCAACAAAGTTCAAGTTCAAGACCGTTGGAGTGTTTCTGCATCAAGTTAACCAATGAGTCTGTGATCAGTGCCTACTTCTCAGCTTTTTAAAAATAAATAATAACACAACCTCAGAGTCTGAATGTGTTAGCTGGAAGTGGGAGGGCTCGCTTGTTTGTGTGTATTTCACACGTTTTTTCCATCACCCAATACTATGACAGTGTTTGCAGTGCTGTTAAGAGACAGTACTGTTAACACACACACACACACACACATACAAAACCTCACAGACTGATGCCAAATACAGTGTCTTCAACCTCACATAACACTCTGATAGAAAAAAAATAAATGTCTTGTGCTATTTTTGGGGGGCTATTTGTGTCTCAAACTGTTTTGTGAGTGTGGAATTCCCGTGCGTGGTTGTAATGGGTGTATGAAACTGGGTCTCAATTTTCTTTGAGATCAATGTTTCATTTGCATGATTTGTAAATTTCTGAATTGAAATTGGAACATTATTTTCCCAAGTGTCTTCAATAACTCTTCTTTATATTACTACTGGCAGTGCTATGACTACTTCCTACAACAGCAATACAAATCAATGCAATTTAGCTAATTTATTGCATCCCATAAAAGTCAGCTATGTGCTGTAATTTCTCAGAACGTATCTATTGGATCACCCAAAGGCGCTTCCTCAGTGTGACTTTAATGAGAATAAACCTTCACGGGTTTTGTGTTGTATCACGACACTCACAAATTCGCATTCACACGTTACGTTTCATGACATCCATTAAGACTCAAGCTAAAGACATCTACTGTGCACATGTGGCATTACAACAGGTTGGCAGTACAATCCGTTTGGGCTTAGTGTCCCGGAGATAGGAGGGTCAAAGTACCATAACAACCAAAGATGTACATGTGTTTGTTTTATTGACATCACAGTCATACGTTTTAGTTATCCACACTTTTCCCCCATGCAAGTGCTGTTAAGTCACTACTCTGCAGTAATAGGACGTGTCTGCAATAGTCGTGAATATAGGGCACAGCTTCTAAGCCTTAGACTATACTTGTACTTGCAACAGACAATGTTAACCAATTACCAGTGGCATTTTTAGCATAGAAATTCTGGTGGGGCACCAATTAGCTTGTCAAGCCTATCGGTGATGACTATGAGCCTCAAACTTGCTAGTTTGACACAGCGATGAAACCCTTATAACACATCACGCCTAGCTGCTCACCTGCAAAATCCAAGAAAGTAGCCTACTGGGGGAGCACAGATGGACCTATCATTGAAAATAATATTCAAACGTAAGTTCAGGAGGAATGTGCTACCCAATGTCCAACTTCCCTTTGTGAGGACTATTTAAATTCCATATACTCGGTTGTGTCCATTATATCACTTGCTCCAGCCTCTGTGCAGCTGAGATTCCTCTTGGAATCCCAGCTCAGCTTTTTCAGGACCATGGCCACATACTGTACATCGCTAAACAATCTCTGTCAAGACACAGACACGGACTCAAATGCAGACCAGACGTACTTAGGTTCTAAGTGGTGTATTTGAAGTCACAGGGCAGGTACGGAATGTCAGAACAGGCAGGGTCAAAAACAAGGAAGCAGTCTGAAGCGGGGCAGATGAAGGGTCGGGACCAGGCAGGCAGGTAGATCAGGCAAACAGATCAGGGCGGCAGGCAGAGACAAAGTCAGGGTGTCGAAGACAGGGCAGACGGGGTCAGAACCAGGCAGGCAGGCGGATCAGGCACTCAGGGCAAAACGGCAGGCAGAGACAAAGTTGAGGAACAGGCAAGGTCAGCACAGGAAATTCCAAAGCAGAATATACCAGCAGGACCAAGACAAGCCCCACAAAAAAACACTGCAACAAAATAGCAACAAGACAGAGACAAGCAGGGTAGATATAGGGCTGGGGTGATGAGGTGATGGGATGCAGGTGAGCAGGCAGGCAGGTGGAGGCGATCAGAAAATCAGGTGGGCAGGGACAGGGCGGAGAGCAGGGCAGGGCCGGAACACATGGGAACTGTAAACAAAAGCGCATGGACCACAATGACAGACGGGGAGAACACAAAAACAACAGCTAGGGGGCTGAAGTATTGACAATCTCTTTTGCAATGCAATCTTTGACCTTACGTGTAGGCTAAATTAAACTCCTGAAATGTCTTTAAAATGCGATGGACATACTATGGACAACAAACATACTAATTTTGTGTACAAGTTTAAAGTAATATTGCTTACTTATTCACCTATTAATCTTGTGTTTGTTCAATGTTTTATGCATGTAATACCGTAAATATTTCTTTACCAAACAGGGAGGCCAATCCATGTAATACCGTAAATCATGCATAACCAAACGGGCAGGCTAATGCAATAGATAGCCAACACTGTTCAAGCTGAGCACACAGCCATAAAGGACAATTATTGACTCACCTCACTACTTGAAAAGGAATTTGGCTCTGTGCTTTTTCATGTGTGCAAACTTTTCAATAACCTTGCTGTTGAAGTCCATCAGTCCATTAATGTATTCATTTTCAATTGATAACATGGCAAGGGCATTCAACCGCTGTTGTCCCATTGTAGTCCTTGTGGTCCATGTCGTCTCACCCCCAAAAAGAAGGTGCTAGCTGTTAGCCAGGATGTCTTCTGGAACCACTCCGGATTGAAACTGCGGTTTTTATCCTTTCCTCCTTGGGTGATGGTAGTATTTTCTGGCTGGTGGGGTCCCAACCTTTTGATCACCAGCTTCTTTTCAAAAGGTACAGAACTGAATTTGGTGGCCGAGAGGTTTTCAACCTCCTGCATGGTGATAGGCTGTTTCAAAAGTTACAGCTATGGACTGCTACAGCCAGGCTACTACAAGAGTCTAACACAATCTTGTATCAATAACACGATCATAAGGAGACAGCTACTACAGCTACAGTCAGGAGAACATCTGCAGCTAGCTAGCCAATTTACACATAGTTAGGAGAAGATCTACAGCTAGCTAGCCAATTGACACATAGCTATGACTTCTGCGCCCTGCACTTGACCTTTATGTGGGCGTTACCAAACGTGGGGCCGACAGGCCAACATAGAAAATCCGTTATAACATGTGCAGAAGGGGTTTCCTGTCATACTGTCAGGGCCGTGGGTCGTGGGGCCGGCCCCACTGACAGATACTTGCCAGCATCAAAGAACTCAATACCGCCATCTAGTGGTGCGGCCGGGCCCCACTGGCCCCTAACGTAGAGCCGTCCATGCCAATTACCGTAAAAGACCGGCATTATTGATGTGCATTATCAACGAAAACATCACTTACAGAATTTATCAGAGCGTTCTCGGTCCTTGTTAAATTCACTCCTTAGCCCTTAGTGTGACGATTATTGATTCGAGAAGATAAAGGTGTTTTAGTAGTTCTGCTAGGTGTTTGAGGCTGCTGCCTTTCCCCCTCTCACCGAGGGTATCTGAATGCCTGTCTGTATTCTTCCCAATTAAGAGGAACAAATTCCTCATGCATTATACAACTAAATACATTAATAAAATAACACGCGTATTATACAAATAGAATTTTGTTGACAGTTATTTGGCATTACCAAAGCAACTACTCCAATGTAGTGGGAGTACTCCAATGTTTCACCCTGCTTCTCGTAAAGTTAATACATTCCCTTCTTTGACTTAATTGAGTACATGTGACAAGTATCGACACATTTGATATTTGTAGGTTGATTATGTTCTGTCCTTAACGATAGTTAAGATGTGTTATTTCTCATACCATCCCCGGAAATGCTTTATTATGCTGACTTCATTTAAAAGGTACTTCAATCTATTAAAAAGCTCACTGTTGACCACTACAGACCTACCTTTAAATACAACGAATCTCCCAAAGTCTAACTGTTGTGTTATATCAGAATTGTGGTGTTGTGATAAGGAGCAGGGTTTGTAACCGAAAGGTTACTAAAAGGATTCTAGTTCGACTCCCCGCTAGGGCACTATTGCTGTACCCTCAGGAAAGGTACTTAACCTACAATTGCCTCAGTAAATGTGCACCTGTATACGTGAATAAAATTGTAACCTATGTAAGTCAGGCTTGATAAGAGTGTCCGTTAAATGTCAATAATTTAATGCAAAATCATTCGATTACATTGTCAAACTAAAGTTGACTACAAAGCCAACAAAATTCACATGTATTGATACAGGTATTTCAGTTAAATTTCACTGACACTCCAGTGGGACCAGTAGTTCACTGTGCGAACACAAGTATTGTTCTCAGATTCATGATGTTTCGTTGACGGCGTAAAGAAGTCAAAATATTCAAAGACCAATGTCTTGGGATCAGTCGGTGTATCACGATAAAGAGAAGCTGAGGTTTCATTCGCTTGACAGTTCACCTCTTTCCTTCCACACACGCACGAACACACAACAGGCCTATGTCACTGTAATGTGCCTGACGAACCGACAGTGTGATTGTTTAAACATAGGCTCTTCAAGTAGGCTAATAAAACGGCAGTTATGTGTATAATAATTTCTACGCCGCTATATCACAGCTTTGACATTCCCCTTACCATTCCACATTACCCCATACGGTCATACGATCAATCGCTTAATTTCTTGATTATTGACTATTTGCGTTTAATGCAGTAAATATGAACATCATGAATCTACAATATCAGAGGGTTATATTAGTGCACTAGAACAGAAGAAGAGTCAACTGAGTCATTAACTGGACAACTGACAGCTTAAAATAAGCAGATCCATTCTAAGCACACACATGAACACGCCAAACCAGGTGTTCAAATGGTCAAATCTAAAATAGGTTTACATGGACATCAGAAGAACAAATGAAGCGGCACGATCAATGTTTCCGCTAAACAATGCCGCTGTTTGCAAATCCAGCAACAGTCGATTGTAACATCCGTCTGTTCTATTCTACTGTAACGGTAGTTAATAGCATCTGTTAGAGGAAAAAGTGATTCTGTGGCTGCACGTCTACATGCGTATTGCTTACACCTGCTACAGTTTGTTGCATTACTTGCGCAGTAGCCCTGTGGGCACGTCAATATAACTTTTGGGCAAACTGTCTTGGTTAAGTTCATCAAATAATTTGTGGAAAATAGCTTCATATCCAGGACTACCGTTACTGGTTGTCTGTTCACGTGAATGTGCGTTAAGCCACCAAAGTTGCAAGTCTGTTGTTGGGCTTCTTCAGTGAAACTTCACAGTGCGTAGTTGTAATGTTACATAACCTATCGAGGTGCACCCCCCCTTCACATTCATGGGCAAAGAACTAATAGGTCGTGTATTATTCGTTCAAAGAAAACTACGTATTTGACTCCGATTGTTTAAAACCAATCGCGTTGGGCATATGGGCTTATCAGGGCGTAATGCGTTCAGATACAGTTTGAGTAAAATGGATTGTGTCGCTGTCAATTTCACGTCTCGGTGCGTTTGTCCAAGTAGGGCACTTGGGAAAGTAGTTTATATATCGTTAGTGCTTCACTTGGTAACCCGTGGACAATAAGAATAAGAAACAGCATATCCCACAATCCATCGGGGCTCAACCCGGATATTAACAGCTGCAGTTCGTTGTCGTTGATGTGGGGGAGTGCGAAGTCTAAGGTGTTATTTCCGAATGTCAGCGCACAATTTTGTCATTCTTTTGGTTTATTTGTTTTGATATCGGTGGTTATGGATTAATTTAATAAGTGCAAGTTAAATAAAATACATCTGTAAGCGCAATCATGTTCGGTCGGTCTAGGAGCTGGGTGGGAGGACAAGGGAAATCCAAAAGCATCCACTCTCTGGACCACTTGAAGTAAGTGTGACAGTGTGCATTATATTTGTTTGTTTAGTTAGCTAGTTTAACTTGTTGGGCTCTGTTACATGTGCTGATATATTTAACCAGTCCACACAGCACACGCTTAATTATTTTCAGTGAACTATCGTTAGCTAGTAGTTGCAGGCCTGTGTGTTGCTAGCTACCTACTCAGTTTATGTTTTGAGCACAGCTTTGTTAACGCTTCCGTAACGCCAGAGAAGCAAAGTCGTCCGGGGTTAGCATAAATTACTCGGGTAGCTAGTTTTAACTAAGCGATCTACCTGCGGATGACTGTAAAGAACTGTATAGCAGGCTGTCTGCCTAAGAACAAGTCAGTAGCTAGGTAGCTAGCGAGCTAACGTTAGATACAACGTAGGCAGCGTCAATTAAGCGCTATGTTTATCGTATTTGCTACCTACTGTTCACTATGATCACACTTACTAGCTAGGTCGTCAGCCAACCATCTATCAAAGCGTAATATGTTTTGTGTCAATAAAATGTTTGCTGGCTAAGTATCACATAGTGAGCTGGCTCTACGGTTGTTTCTTTCCATTTAATGTTGCGACAGAAGCCTGGACGCCAGTTGTCATGTTAGCTATATAGTAACGTTTTAACTTCAAGCTTGAAATTAGCAAACTAGTTATGACTTGGTGCTAACATTATACACCATACTTATAGCTAGATGTTAGCTAGTTAACTCGTTTGTAAAGGTAAGTATTTACGAAATATTTTTGAATGTAAAATTAAATGGCATAAGCAATTACCCAAACATTGCATGGAGATAGGCGAACGCATTTAAAATAATTGGAATCTCTAATTTAGTTAACTAGCTATCTTTCCGGTTGCTGCAACAGGTGTTTTCCAGGCATAGTCCAGCATGGCTACAATATACCGTTGGCTAGCTAATCCTTCTTGAGAACCTGTTCATTTGCGCAGTTCCATATGTTATGTGCTGCCCACATTAAGTATTGCTTCTCTGTCCCCACTAGGTATATGTACCATGTATTAACAAAAAACACCACAGTGACGGATCACAACAGAAATCTTCTTGTGGAAACCATTCGCTCCATCACCGAGATCCTTATTTGGGGGGATCAAAATGACAGCTCAGTGTTCGAGTAAGTGCCTTATTCTAAGATTGCCCGATTACGTCTGACGTCACACGCTCTGGGCCAGGATGAAGGCCAAAAGAACTTGAGTCTAATGAAACTGGACGTGTTTTGCTGGTGCGGATTTTGTAACTACAGTGGGAACATATTACATAAGATCCTAAGGTCGCAAAGTGTGCACAGAGGCAATGGGATCAATGTACATGAATGACTCCTGTAGACATGGCTGTTCCTATGAAGGAGGCTGGCAGACTTTCCAACTTGACAGGTGCCTATATTGATTGGCCAATGAGTTAGATGAGACCTGCTGTCTAATTTTGCAAAGTGACCTGTATATTACATTATTGTCATTTAGCAGATCAAGGGTGACTTGCATAGGTTACAGGTTTTTAACATGTTATGCATGTATACAGCTGAATATTTACTGAAGCAGTTCTGGGATAGGCATCTTGCCCAAGGGTACAGCAGCAGCATCCCAGTAGGGAATCGAACCATTAACCTTTCAGTTGTGGCCCTGCTCCTTACCATTGTGCTGTACTGCCACCCCATATGCATATATTATTATTATTATTATTATTATTATAATTATAACAATATTGTTAGATATTTTTCTTTCAATCTTTAATATCCATGACTGTCATTATTGCAGTTAGTAAGATTAATGGTTATCCTATTAATGACTATGAAACTAGCATGATGTCTCATGAGAAAGAATACCAGCTTTTGTCATAGGTTGTTTTTGCACATAGTTTAGTTCTGCAGCACACTAATATATCTGAATATCTATTTATGTCTAGTGTGTCTAAATATACATATAATAGATTTACCTCAGTGCTTTGTTTGGTCTGTCGCGTGAAGGAGCAGACAGCAGAATGTCACATGGTCATGTGTTCTGTGCTGTGGAAGAATTTTGTCATACTGTGGTGAAGTCTGAGCAGCATGACAGAGTTTGGTTTGATGCTTTTGTTCGGTCTGGCGTATTGGTGAATCCACATTAATCTGCAGCAGCATGGCTGATGGTCTGTTTTAAGCAAGGCCTCTTGCTCCGTATGCAGGTGTTCAGCTCTTTTCCAGATTTGTAGGAGGCAGAAACACAGAACAGAAGTAGAGTAAGATGCACTGCCGACACTGTCCTGTACTGCATGTGCTTTAGTACTCTGACACATCCATCTTTGGTTGGATTAACATTGGGGATCCAGTGAAATTCAAGGGTTTTTTTTGTTTTGTTAGTTTTGCACTCCTTGTTTCCAACCCAACAAGTATTCACCATGGTGATGAATGCTAAGTATGATTGAACACTGTGAAGATTTGATTTTTTTTTTGGTAAGTCCGCTGTGTGCACTTCAGTGTCGTCCCAGTGATCTGCGAGACACACTCAGTTGAGCAGCCCTTTCTCTTCGGCTCTTGTTCTTAAGTGACTTGATAGAACACAGTGTGTTTACTTGTGCCTAACTTACCTCATGCCACTTGCCATTGTGATGTCAGAATGCCCGTTCCAATGTGATGCTGACCTCATTAAATGCCTGGCCTGGTTCGTCCGTGCACCTGTTAATCTACTTCAGGCATGGCACGGGCGGGGCTTGGCTGGCTAGCGGCAGAGCCATGGGTAGCGTGCACTGACATTTGGTATTGCCAGCAACACAGATGGCAGAAAGAGGCACTGATACAGTGCAGCCAGAAACATCCATATCGTTTGAAAAACTTCAGGATTGTGAAAGGATTTGTCCCTTGATGCTTACGCTTAAAAAATAAAAGAATTAGGCACTGACAGGGGTCTGAAATCTCATCAAATCTTGTGACAAAAGTGTTAAGTTGTCAACCCCGGCTTCTTGATCTGACAGTCTAAATCAGGGCATGAGTGATGACGTCAGTTGGGAAAACTAAGCTCTCATGAGCAGTAAGCACTCATATAAGGTTGTAAGGGGGGGAAAAATGGATAAATATGGACAGCTGCAAGTGGACCTGGAGAAGATCCTCATAGATCCTCAGGGGCAAGGGCGTAGGTTTGCATATGGATGGTAGGGACATGTCCCTACCAATATTTAGGAGGACAGAATTGTCCCTACCAATATTTAGGAGGACAGAATTGTCCCTACCAATATTTGAGCGAACTCGTTCACATTATCTTCCGAGTGAAGTCATATTAGATAATTCCGATGTGCCCTCGGTTGTTGTGTCCCTACCGATGTTGAGACCAAACCTATGACCTTGCTCATGGGCAGTTGTTTTATTCACCTCATAATGTATGTCACAATTTTCTACCCACACATTTTGCTGACTGACTCCTACTAGCCAATCAGCAATGTGTCCTGCGCTTACATATAACTGACTCCTACTAATTTAAGATCAGTAAACCATTTTTATTCTTTTTTGTTAGGCTTTTTTCAATAACTTAAAAATTCAACCTCTGTGTGTGTGTGTGTGTGTGTGTGTGTCTGAGAATCTACGTCTGTATAGCAAGAGCTAGAGCGAAAGATTAGGGGGTGAGACTTCAGTGCTTTAAACAGAATATGTGCTTGAGCATTGAAAACAGTAGTTTTTTTTAACATCTACTAGCTAATTAACAAGTCAGAGCAAAGCAATTAGCATGTTGGCCAAGGGAACATGCTGCATTCAAGTTTTGCTGAAGGTGAGGGTTTTAGGCGTTGGTCCTCGTTCACCATAACTGCCTGTTACAGTAGTATTTCAATCACACTGATCCATCTGGTTGCCAGCTAGGTTTTTTAAACGTACAGTGGAGTGCCGAAAGTGTCATTCAATGCTCTGAGGTAGTTAGCATATGATTTAGGCGCTTCACTGTAGAGCGTATCAACTTACAGTTGCTTCTTGCCCTTTTGAGTTCTGCTGATTACGTAATGATTTAGACTAATTTCTCATCTTGGTGACCTTTAGAAAATCCCTGCTTGACTCAAGTTAAAATGTCCCCAAAATTAGTCTTTGGTTTTACTGCCAGTAGGTCTACACTGCATTTACTTTCACTGATTCACAGCAAAGCTGTGAAGAACCTTTATTGTTAGCCAGCCACATGAAGATCTGGAAGGCGTTGGGGATGGATACATTTCTGAGTAATGACATCATCACCAGGGGCAAACTGCACCTTGCTGGTGAAGTCTGCCCTACATGATATGCGGTGTCGTTAAGTGATCAGCGGGTTTTGAGGGGTGTTATCACGCATCGATTCATCCATTTTGCATGTGAGGATCGATCCACACGATTCATTATGTGTTTATGTTATTCACGTTAGTACAGCAATATGGGTGAAACTAAAGTGCTGGCAACAGTCCTGCTCACTATAATAAATAAAACACTTGGCTATCTTTGAACATCGAGTGTTATTTTACTTCCATACAGTGAACTAATGGAAAGAATATTGTGTATATCATTTTTAAGCCGGAGGTTTACATTCCTAAATGTGACCCACTTTTGTACTACAGAGGTTTCACCCTTATGCTGAATCAACTTTATGGCTGATATCTCCTTTTGAAATGAGCTCTTTTTCACGTGCTCAAAATATGTACTGTAAAATACATCAAGCACTACTAGTGTTCAAAATGGCCACCCCTGATATGTAGTATGAGAGAGAGTGTGGTTTCGTAATGCCCAAATGTATGCTTTCTCCCTTGCAGCTACTTCTTGGAGAAGAATATGTTCGCGTTTTTCCTGAACATCCTACGACAGAAGTCCGGGCGCTATGTCTGTGTTCAGCTCCTCCAGACTCTCAACATCCTGTTTGAAAATATAAGTCATGAAACATCTCTTTGTAAGTACTGTGTTCCCATATTATCTTTGCGGTGATTATTGCAGAACAAATCTGTTACTGAGACATAACTTAGTGACCTCTGGGAGAAATGTTCTCACAGATGCAGATAACTGTTAGAAACGCTAGGATTTAGGATTTGGAATTTTAGCAGTTATGGATCAAGTTCACTGCTTCATGCACAGCTCACTTAAAACATGAGTCACGCCATCTCGTCTATGTGCACAAAGCGAACGTTAATGCTATCAGCGGCTTGACAATGAAAATATTGTGCTGTTCCTTGGGCAAACAGGAACTCGCTACATGAAGGTCCTCTTTTAGCTTTTAGATCTTTATTGCTGTCTCTTAGTGTGGCTTGGCTCCTCCCCCTCTCCAGTGCCCTCATGTAAGGGCACACTGTCTGTGCGAGCATTTCTTCCCCAGGTCCCTGAAATCCCATTCCCCAAATAAGATGCAAATGAGCATTAATGGTTAACTGAATACCTGGAGTCTCTTGGTTCTACAAGTGCTGCACTGTTTCATAGCCCTAGATCATAAAATGATTATTTGAATTTTGCTACAAACAAAATGGTCCAAACAAAGTCACTCACAGAAAAGATCACTTGCCACCTGTGTGTCAGGTATTTCCATTATTCATTGTGTCACAAAGCTTATTGACATTTTCCTCCTGCTCTTCTCCTAGACTACTTACTCTCCAACAACCACGTCAACTCCATCATTGTGCACAAGTTTGACTTCTCCGATGAGGAAATAATGGCGTACTATATCTCTTTTTTGAAGACCCTGTCCCTGAAGCTTAATAATCACACTGTACATTTCTTCTACAATGAGGTAAGGTGTTCAGCCTGCAGGGGAACCAATGAGAGGGCAGAAAGCTTGAGCAGGAATTCTACTCTGTGTCACCGGTGTCACGCAGTGTTACTGCGGTTACAGGCAACAGCTCTGTGTGAGGAACCCGGTATTATGTGTTACTGTGCGATCGATAGTCAGCAGGTTGATTGTAGAGAAAGAAAAGCCAGGTTTTGAAAGCTTGGTGTGTTTTGTATACATTTTTCTAGCTGTTTCATGATGCAGTGTCTCTAAGCAGCCTTCTGCAAGGTCCCTCTGCATGCACACGTGCAGCTTTAAACCGCATCTTCAGGGCCTGGCTCAGATGTAGCAAAACCTGGGCCTGGCTCAGATGTCCTGTCTTCAGGGCCCGTCTCAGATGTAGCACCAGCAGGGCCCAGCTCACCGTTGTGTCTTCAGGGCCTGCTTCAGACGTCCTGTCTTCAAGGCCCGGTTCAAGCGTCCTGTCTTCAGGGCCTGGCTCAGGTGTAGCACCAGCAGGGTCAGGCTCAGATGTACCGTCTTCATTGTCCCTCCATCTGCCAAAGGAGTTGCTGTAGCTTTGTGCTGGCTCTTGTGTATAGGGGGAAGTTATTGGTGTACTGTAAACGGTGGTAAAAGTCGCAGCTACCTCCTCTTTATTCCTCGGCACCACCAACCGCGTGAGATGGGGATTTGGTGGTGTCAGGAATAAGGAGAACACTGGATGGCAAGGCTCCGCCCACAGAGAGATTTGCAGCTGCACACAGCTGTAGAAGCGTCTGTCTTGCATTAACAGCTCCCTGCTCTTTAGGACAGAGGAAACTGCATGAAGAGTACTTGTGCAGAACTGTGCATGTGCTTTTTGCATTTTCACAGCATATACCATTCACGTATTTTAAAAATCCATCAATTCTCAGATGCAGTGCTTTAGGCATTTGTCATATTCTGTTTGAAATGCAGTATGACATACAGCATGGCTGACAGTTGAAATATCCATGATATTGTTTTATTTGATAGTCTCTTTCCTCCTTGTTCTTGAAGTGTCACAGTAATTAATATGCTGTTAATATGCTTTGTTTTTTTGTTAGTGATTTTGTAAAACTGATTATGTAGGATAGCCACTACAGGCCTAACACTACAGTATAATGGCAATAGTTTCTCTGAAATTCTGCAACAGGTAGTTCATTTGAGACTGTCCTGTAGCTTTGAATTCCCTTAGCTCTCACAGTGTGATTACAGTCATGTCCTAGCATTTTAAGAGGGGTTTATCGTTCATAGTATTCATTTGAGCTTATCCCAAATCCTTAAGTTTCTCTTAAGGAACTTAAGTGGAAAGGGGATGCCCCCCCCCCCCCCCACAGCTCTCTCCTCTCTGAGGCGTGTCCCCCCCGTCCAGCGCGGTGCGGTGTTTGAGTCCTCGTTCTCTGTCTCCCATGCTTCCAGCACACTAATGACTTTGCCCTGTACACGGAGGCCATTAAGTTTTTCAACCACCCCGAGAGCATGGTCAGAATTGCGGTCAGGACGATCACTCTGAACGTGTACAAAGGTGAGTACGGCGTGCCCCGCGGCATGCTCGCCGCTTGAACGCCACGCTTGGCCTTGTGCTGCCGCCTCGCTCTCTCCCTCTTGTCTTCCTCTCTCTCTCTCTTGCTCTGCCCTCTGGGATAGTTCTTTCCTCCCCATGGATCATCAATATATAATGCGGAGCAGTGGTTACAGCTCAACAGATAGCATAAGCCATCCAGGTGAGTTAGAGTTTAGTGGATCTGAACAAAATCTGTGCAGGATCGAAGTATCAGTGAACCATTTTGATTCTTGAAAGAGGAATATTAGAGAGGTCTGCTGAGGCCTCAGTTCCGCTGTCCTTTAGTGTCTGATCTCACATGCTCTGCCCTGTGAAGCGTCACATAACACAGAGGCCACCCCCATTATGTAAGCCGGACTCTCTTATTCAGAGCGGCTTGCGAGAAGTATGTTCCATCGGGTTAGACATGTCGCTGTAGAGACACTGAATCAGTGCGATACTTGTACTGTAGCACTGTTGTGGGAAACATCGCCACAGTGAACCCTTTCGTAAGGGTCACAGCCATGCTACTAAGAGCTTGGAGTCATTCCTGTCTAAGAATCCTATTCCCTGTAAGGAATTTTCCTGCCTCTTCGATTGCTGTGACAAACAGCTCTCTCTGTCTGTCTCTCTCCTTTCTCTCACACTCTCTTTCTCTCTCATGCCACTGAATGCTGTCTTTCTCCTCCAATTTGTATTCAGTTCTGCTGAAGTGCATGCAAGCCTTTGTTACTGACACGGCAGGCGCTGATACGACTGCACTGAAAATACGTAACAAATACACTCTGTATGCCCTAACTGAAGTCTGTACTGCACTGCACCGCATTGCTGGGTTCCCAAGCACTGTACCATGTAGCATGTTTAGGTAGCACTGGCGCACGCGTGAGGCCTGGGAGTTGTATTTTGCAAAGTTTGATGGGGTAGTAGGGTGGTGGGTTGGTAATGTGTGTGGGGGTGGGGAGGGGCTGTGGTCACCTTATTGTGGGGGGAGATTCTGGGCCTGAAATGTCTGTTTGCATATATTCTGTAGCAGCTGCTTTGGGGTCATTCCCTGTTCTGTGTACTTTTTGGCCACGTCGGGGCCCCACCCCCCACCCTTGGGACGAAACTCACATAGGCCCCGCCCCTTAACCCTATTAACTGTATCTGTTCTTCCCCTCTCCCTCAATGGTGACTCCTGTGTACCTTAATCCAGTGTCACGTAAGTTGGTCCAGTTTTGTGACTTTTTCTTATCTCTGTCTTTTTTTTTTAATTATTGTAATTCATTTTTATTTTTGAATGGTACTGCATGCCTTTGTGTTGATGCAGTCACGACAAACAATCGCAAACTGCAGAATTTGAAGTGACCTGGGACTTAAACACAAGGCATAGAAACAAAAAGTGTGACCCTCAAAAAAAAAAAAAAGGGGGAGACTTCTTGTCTGGGTTCTTTTCTCTCATGAATGTCATGATGTCACACCTCCAGTGTCATAGCTGGGGGCAGGCCCTGGGCATCCCCAGGATGCAAACGCCAGAGAAACTTACTTGTTACTCAAGAGACATTCACTGCCAACTGCGTGGCCCAGCACTGGATCCACACTGAGTTCCCACTGCTCCTCACCCCACTCTGGTCCCCCCCCCCACCCACAAATCCCTGCCCCCTTAACGATCTGAACAGCTAGCATTAAATAACCTGATCATCGGTCCGCAGCCTGTCATCATGTGTCTCGGTCAGGCTTTACAGTAACGGCAGTCAGTAATTACACGCACCAGCACATTTTGGGATCTCGTCCGTTTGACAGACGAGGGACTGAGACCTGCCAGCCTCAGACATGCCTTTGCTTAAAAGGGCACCTCGGCTCATCCTCTGAATTTGTACTTGTTGAAATAAATTGAGAGGGTTTTGGAAAAATGACCTAAAGTTGAACCACAAGAAGAGTTACAAACCCTCAACATATAAATGGCTTTTATAAGACAGGATAATTGAGTCCTTGGTATAGCTAGTCTAGTGCTTTCCCTGTGTTTTAGCTGTAGTTGCTGTTAAAAATTTTAGAATTGTTGTTACATCAAATTGTGTGATGATTTTATTATATGATATTATATTATATTACATTTATTTATTTAGCAGATGCTTTTATCCAAAGCGACGTACAAAAGTGCATACAGTAAGTATAGCGACAGTACGGGGACAGGATGCGTACAGTTCCACAATGAGACAGTAGCCTGGTTCTCAGCTGAGAGTCTGTTTGAAGACGCAGTGCTAGCTAATTTTTACAACTACAGGGTATAGGGCAACTAACAAGATCCAACCTCAAAACATATATTATATTATATTATATTGTATATCATATTTGTATTACATTAGAGCTGAAAGCAGGTTTTCCACAGGCTAGCACTAACAGCGGGTGGCTGAGTTAAAGGCCAGCCCTGACCTGTCAGGGCAGATGCAGGAATTCAGAGCAGCAGCGATAACACGCCTTTTCAGGGTTCAACATAAACCTAAAGCCTGACCTAGACACACTGTGCTGAAAGATCACTGCTTGGGGAAATCCATCCACTCCTGACAGTTCGAGCATACGTCTCTAACGGGCTCCTGGAGGTGTTGTCCTTAGTCATTTGCCTTACTGTTGTCACTAAAATGTGCAAACACATCTTGAAATCAATAGCTGGTGTTGCGGTGTTGCAAAACCAACCCCAGGCAATGTGTTCAGTAGGGCATTCTGTAACAAGCCACTAACACACCGAACGCATTTCCCTGGGTTTTGCTGTATCACAGTTCCACCACAGGTGCCTTTTAGAGATTGCCACTGGCAGGACCTGTTCAACCCTCCATGGTCACATAGTGCTAACCCTTAACCCTTTAATGGCCCCACCCAGCCCCGCCCCCTTCAAGTCCAGGAAGTGCCTGCTTTACGTCCCAGAGGGTTACGCTCGCAAACTGCCGCTGGGATCAACAGCCTCGTCGTCCTTACACGGCGCGGGGCTCGGTTTGGCCCTCCCACAGTGCGCTTTGTCTTCAGCGGCGGATTTGAGTTGGCAGCACCCATGTTGTTACTTACACATTGTCACCTGTTAATGGTGGTGACAGTGGGACTTGTGGGGTCCCCCTGGTAACGGTCAAAACAGACTCGCTCGAATGCGTCGGGCGATGCTGATGACAAAGCGCAACGTGGAAGGATCAAATCCCAGGCAGCTTATCTTAGATACGTGTTAAGCTAACGATTCATCCGCTGAATGTGTTTTACTGCTTGTGTGATTCCCCTCCCCCCTGCATTGTGTGCGTAACCTTGGTCACCCTCTCCCCACTGCAGTGGATAACCAGCACATGCTCCACTACATCAGAGACAAAACCGCCGTCCCTTACTTCTCCAACCTGGTTTGGTTCATTGGGAGCCACGTCATCGAGCTGGACAAGTGTGTACAGACGGACGAAGAGTAAGACACCCAACGTCCGCCATCGTCTTTCCTCACGGTGCAAATCAGTGCATAGAGCTGGAGTTGGACGAACACCCCGCTGACATAAGTGCCAAGTGCATTAATGCTGCAATTCAAAGGGAGTCCACTAGGTGTCAGTCTTGCATGAGAAAAGCCTCTTTCCTGAGGTGAACTGCAGGTCTTCACATGAGCAAATGTTTGGAAAAATGTTAACTGTAAATTCATGACTGATGATTTCTTACTGATTCTGGACAACTATCAAAACATGTCTTTCGTCTCTGAACAGAGCAGCTGTTAAGGGATCCGTAAGTTTAAGTTTAAGATTCGGGTAAAGTGAAAACAAAAAGAAACACATCAATTAAAGAGTGACATGCTTAAATTAGAAACTTAACTTTACAAGTACAGTAAAATCAAAAGTGAAGAATGCTTGCAGCAAGGGAAATGAACACAGTTTCTAAAATGAATGGAATGTACAGGAAGCTCATGCAAAATCAAAAATACAATCACGAAGCTTTAATTCATCACCATGTTCAAAAATGGAGGCCACACATTTTTCCCAATATTGCTGTTAAGTCTTCCTCAGGGAACTGGTGGTAAACAGTAGACATTAGCACAAGGGAATATACAGTATATCTGAATACAGCCATTTGCATATCAGAGTGGTACCAGTCATGAACCGTACATTCCAATGAGTGTTTAATCAAGTAAATACAACAGTTATTTCTGTGAACAGATAGATTCAATCATTGAATTGAGTCATTGAGTCATTGAGTCATCTTTGATCTGGAATAGTAAAAGATTTAGTATTATTTCTCACAGTATCGGTTTTTATAAATGTTGAAAAACGTACTAAGAATGCAACTTGCTAAACAAGTGTGTGTCCACAACAACAGGTCAGTTATCACACTTGAATTGCAATGATTGTAGAGAACAGGAAAGAGGGAAGAACAAACCAAATAGGTCACAAAAGTACACACTCCCTAGCAACAGTCAAAGGTTATTATGCAGTGAGTCCTGCACAGATGGTATCAGAGATGTTTGGAAGTAACTGTACTCCAAGGCCAGTTAGTGTAGGAGCAACCAGCAATTTAGTCAACAAAAGAAGACACTACTTCAGACGATGGAAGGGTCCAAATGTAGTTCTTCATTTGGGCCTCCAGGGGTCACTGTGCCCAAATTTTCACTCACGTGGGAACTGTTGTCTTAGCGAAAAAGTGTGTTGTGACGTATTGTATTTTTACATTATTACATTGCATTAATGTGAGGACTGCCCTGGCCACACAGCAGTCTGGTCTCCATTTTTTAAGTTTATGAGTGATTGTAAAAACTGCGTGCTGTCAGTTATTTTTGTCTGCCCCCCAATCAAAGGGCCGGTCTTTTTTGGGAAATGCTCCCAGTCTATCCGTTCCCCTGGAAGTGGCTCAGTGTTCATGACATTTACTTCAAAGGCGAAACCTGTTCTATGTCCTGGTGTTTTGAGAATGCCGTTCCCCTTCGCACTGCCAGACATCCTGTCAGGCCGAATCTTTCTATCTCCCAAGTGGTGACAAGGTTCAGCAGACAGTCCACTGTTGGCCCACCTTAACCAATGCATGCGGTGTGTGCAGATTTCATTTACTCTCACCTTGTAAATGGGAATGAGGCCTAGCAAGTAGCTGTCTGACATGCCTGGTATGATTGTCTGATTATCATTGAAACAAAAATTTTTTTTTTTTTAATTTTTATGCAACCCTGTTTTTTGCAATCATGCAAAAAAAAATCATGCAATTCGGCAATCATGTGTTAGGCCCGTCACACTGCGATACCCTCTGCACTTGTGCAGGGGCGCCGAAAAGATGCAAACGCAATCCTTTGATGTACATGCGTGCAGCCGAATGATGCAGGCCACGCTGTGTGATGCAGTGAAGCGGGCGCTATCTTGAGGGGAGGGAACACTCTCCGAGCAGCTCGTACACATGCAGCGAGTAGCAGCGAATTGCAGGACGTCCAAGGGCAGCGAGACAAGAAAACCCTAGCCAACCGACCCACCCCTGTGCCTGGTGGGACGAAGCTAATTGCCACAGCCAGTGTGGAGCCCAGGGCTGTCGGGCTCAGTCTGGCATTGTGTGCGGTTTTTTTTTTTCTTTAATGGGTCGTTAAAATGAAGCTGTGGGACAGGCTGTTTACTGAAGCAGCTGTTGTTCAGAGCTGCAGTCTCCGTTGGTTGTGGTTCCAGGGAGGGCGGCTGCAGAATGGAATGCGTGAGAGACTGCTGAGAGTTGCAGGGCATTTAGGGTGACTTCGGGATGGGACGCGTGTGGTTGGAATATCCAG
This sequence comes from Megalops cyprinoides, assembly GCF_013368585.1. Taxonomy (NCBI): domain Eukaryota; kingdom Metazoa; phylum Chordata; class Actinopteri; order Elopiformes; family Megalopidae; genus Megalops; species Megalops cyprinoides. Next base: position 23,907,408 of record NC_050601.1, read on the forward strand.
GCATCCAGGCATTCCATGAACGTCCGTGTGAGGGCTGACTGTTCATTGTTGTGCGTGTTACATACCGTTCTACCAAATGCTTTCCTTGAGTTTAGTTACGAGTAGGGCCAAGGTTGAGTAGCCTTCGTGACAATACAGCAGAACCAGGGTAGGGCAAGCACAATGACCCCTCGAGGACCAGGGTAGAATAGCTCTACAGGCATGGCTGCCCTCCCAGACCAGGGTAGAGTAACACTACCAGCATGGCTGCCCTACAGGACTAGAGTGGAGCAGCTCTGCAAGCACAGTGGCCCCTCTAGGAACAGGGTAGAGCAGCCCTGCAGGCACAGCTGTGTTCCAGGATGAGGGTAGAGCAGCCCTGCAGGCACAGCTGTGTTCCAGGATGAGGGTAGAGCAGCCTTGCAGGCACAGCTGTGTTCCAGGATGAGGGTAGAGCAGCCCTGCAGGCACAGCTGTGTTAGAGGATGAGGGTAGAGCAGCCCTGCAGGCACAGCTGTGTTAGAGGATGAGGGTAGAGCAGCCCTGCAGGCACAACTGTCTTCCAGGGTGAGGGTTGTGGAGGCCTGCAGGCATGGCTGCCCCCCAGGATGAGGGCTCAGTAGCCCCGCTCTAGGCCCCACGCTGCTGAAACAACGTCGTGGACCTGGCCAGACACCCACAGGCGATTCTCTCTCCGCAGACACAGAAACAGAGGCAAGCTCAGCGACCTGGTCGCGGAGCACCTGGACCACCTGCACTATCTCAACGACATCCTGATCATCAACTGCGAGTTCCTGAACGACGTGCTGACCGACCACCTCCTCAACAGGCTCTTCCTGCCCCTCTATGTCTACTCACTGGTCAGCCACGAGCAGGTTAGTCAGCATCTAGAGCAATGATAGGGACACTGTGCTGTTGGAGGTGCTTTCTGTCACTGTATAAATAAATATTTATACACATCTTTCCTTAAATGTAGGTAATTTTATAATTTTAGATTGTTATCTCACTTTTAACACAGTTATTATAGAAGTGTGTGATGGAGTGATGGAGTGACACAAGTCCAGGTGTGGTCCGTTGTACTTCGTCCTCGTTATTTCCTCTTATGCAGCTTAAGTTGCTCTGGATAAGAACGTCTGCTAAATGTAAAACTTGAGTGCCGGAGGTGAAGAGGGGAAGGGGTGTGGAAGTTGGGTCTTGACCACGCATTTCTAATGTGAAGAATGAGCAGAGTTTTGCTCTTTTATTTTTCAGGATGAAGACCGAAGGATAAGCCCTCAGGTGTCGCTGTACCTCCTGTCGCAGGTACTGAGATACTTTTGGATGCGTAACCACAGAGGCAAAGCAAATCGTTCGCAGGTCATGTGACGCGCAGCTCACTGTCAGAGGGAGAACCTGAGACAAACCTCAGGTTTGTAACGGGAGTAATGTAACGGGAGCGCGTCCCCTTCTCCGCCTCACCCAGGTGTTCCTCATCATCCACTACCGGCCGCTGGTGGACTCCCTGGCTGATGTCATCCTGAACGGGGACTTGTCCGTCTTCGCCGTCCAGACGGAGCAGGATACGCAGAAGAGCTTGGTGAGTGTAAACCCCCCCCACCTCACTGTCCCTGCCCCCATCCCTGCCCATATCTCTGTCCCAGCCACAACCCCCCACTGCTGCCCCCGCCTCTCAGGGCCACCTTTGAGTTGCACCCAGGGTCACTCTGTAAAAGCACAGAGCCACAAAAGCAACTCAGAGCTCATCCTCCGTTGCGACCAGGCCCGCGATTCAGACGGGATCGGCCCGCCAGACGGCAGGCACGACGCGAATGCCGGCAGCCCTTGCAGGTCGGTGGGACGCTCTAAGCGGGTCGCTCTTCTCCAGACTGCGTGCTTCGCTGTTCGATCCACGCTGACGCGGTGACGTTTGTGCCTTGGCACAGGGGTGACCAGGCTAATCGGCTGGTTCTGATGCCCTCGGTGTGACGCACACCAGGTGTAGACGTGTGCATCCACAGCACGTGGGCGATTGTGAAAACGGTGTGGTGCAGCCGTTTAAATGCGAATCTGTTTCTAACAAGTTCTGAATTTGTCAAGGGTCTCGAGCCATTAAAAAAAAGCCCCAGTTTGTCAGTCTGCGTGCACACGCCTGTGTGTGTGTGTGTTTGCATATGTATGGGTGTGCATATGAGTGTCTGTGGACATGTGTGCTTGCATTTTCCAGGTATGGTCTCAAAAAATATTTTGTTGAGGAGCACATTTGTGCTGCAGTTGGATTTTGACTATTCAAAAGCAGGAACACTGAAATATTAACTGCCGGGTTGATGGGGGGTGTTTCTAATCCACAGGGAGGCTGCCCTGGGCTTCAGTGTTTCTCTTCACTGAGAGGAGCTGCATAGGGGTGAATAAAGACAGCTTGTTGGTTAAGCGTTAAAGGACTTCGCTCCGAGCTCGACGCGGCACTCAAAAAAATAACCAAAACCAAAAAAAACCACCACACCTCTCTGAGCCGAAAAAGCCAGTTTGCGCCGAGGCCCTCTCAGGGTGGCGTCAAGCCTCGACCACGAACGACAGGGCGCGCTCGTCCCCGTTCGACGCTTAGCTGGCACAGCGTCACCGCCAACGCGTTTCTGAGAAGCCACCCCCCCGGCAGTCATTCAGAGAGAGGTCACAGCTGGCCCAGGCTGATAAACATAGACAGCTTTTCCATTCTCTGCTCTCTCTTGCTTCCGTCTGCGGTCTGTGCGGCTCGGCTCGGCCCGGCGGGGTGGGGCGGGGCGGGCGCGGCAAGCCGGCTTTTATTTGGGGCATCTGCTGTCTGCGCACACGTCTGCCGCTGCTTTTTATGGAAGCTGCGCGCGAGAACATTACAGCCCGATGCGCTTTCTTCTGTACTTTATGGCACTTTCGAGAATCAGCAGAGTTGTTTGTGCCAAACAGTTAATCTTGAAAGGGCACGCAGTGCCGATCTCGGAAACAAATATCAGAAGCTACATGTTTGTTGCTTAATGTCTGGAATTAATGGCTGGAGTTAGTTTTTTTTTCTGGGGGAAACTCGGCAAGGTCTCTGAAGTCGCATTGCAGCACGTCTGAGGATGGGCAGGCGTATCTAAAGTGCGCTCAGAGTGATTCTTTCCCATAAACCCAGGGGCAGAGTCTGATTGGCTGCGTGAAGGATTTGTCAAGCAAGGCCTTGGTTCGGCCAACATTTGCTTTCAACTCTGACTCTGGCTGATTGAAGCCAGGACTCGGTGTGGTCTGTGTGGCCAAAAAAGAAACACTTTCCCTGGGGTTTTGTTTTCAGTCACCCGGTGGCCTTTTTCCGCGAAACCCCGAAAGCACGTTCGGCGGCCCGTTTGGAGGCGCACGCTGTGCAGCGGTGGTGGCTCAGAGAGGGGCCCCACGTGACCGCTTCTCGTTTTGGAGCTGGCTTCCTCCCGGGCCTAGCGGGGGGTGGTGGTGGTGGTGGTTGAGGGGGGGAGGGGGGGTCAGCCCACTTCCTGCCGAGCAGCACCGCGGTCGCGTTTACCTGCGCCTGGTTTCATATCTCCTGCACTTTTTCACTTCTTTCCCGTAAGACCTGAGAAGATAGCACGTTTCTTACCAGCAGGAGGCTGCCCCCCCCCCCCCCCAACTCCCCCAGCACGCTGAGGTGTGAAAAGGATGCAAAGCTGTTGCAGGAGGCCAGGGGGAGGCCGTCACCATGGCAACGTCACCTCCCTGCCTTTTTTTTTTTTTTTTGGCCTATCCTCAAGCTGAGCATCAGAGCTGAGCTTGCTGACACAACAAAAACAGATTTTTTTTTTTCATAAGAAGTGTTTCCCATAAGACTTTTTAAACCTGCAGGTGCATTGCAAGAATCTCAACATCTGACCACAGCCCACAGAAGTTAGCATAAGAGGTTGGGAGGCCTGGCTGTCAGAGTGCTATAGATACTTCTGATCAACTCGCTGGTTAACATAGGGGGAGGATGGGGGACACAGATGTTTCTCATTTTTTCCCCTTTTTTCCCCTTTTAAGTCGGTACCCGGTGGCTTACAAAAGCCAAGGGAGTTTCCGCGGAAGGTTTATGTCTTCTGCCTGCTGAAGTTGAGGGCCATGCTTTGAGAATGTCTCTCTTGATGTGCACTGGAGCTGAAACAGTGCATTTTTGGACCTGTACGTAGCCGTAGGACCGCTCAGGTTGATACGCCTCCGAGGCCGACCTCATGGTGGCGTCACATCAGCATCCCTCTCCCATGCAGGCACAGCCCTGAACGCTACCTGCGTTACACTTGTGATGATCCTCTTTGAAGTGCCATGGTTGGTTTTGAAACTGAGCTAGAAACGTCCCCAACAGTGGCATATCACGCTGCTGTGCTCACCAGCATTCACGGACTGGTTTTGCACCAGCCTCCTCTTGGGCTTGCCTGTATAGGTCAGTCTCTGGGTTGGTGAGTTTAGTCTGAAGCAGGGGATGTGGTCCTGGTTGTGCATCAAGAGTCAAGTCAAGAGTCAAGAGCTTTTATTGTCAGCCCATCCATATACAGGTATACAGTAGGGTTGAAATAATGTTTTCCTGGGACCCATGGTGCTACATTCAGACAGTGGAAGACAAAGACAACATAAGGTGTTGCATAAAACGTTGCATAAGATCAATAAATAACAGAATAATAGCTACAATAAATACGCAATAATAAAAACTGTACAGTGGCTCTGTGCACTTCTGTCCGTTAAGCTGTCCTCACTATCCGCTGTAGGGACTTGTGGTGAGCGACGTTGCAATTCCCGAACCAGACGGTGATGCAGCTGCAGAGGATGCTCGCTGTGGTCCCTCAGTAAAAGGTGGTGAGGATGGGAGGGGGGAGGCTGGCCTTCTTCAGCCTCCGCAGGAAGTGGAGACGTTGCTGGGCTTTTTGGTTATGGTGGTGGTGTTGAGTGTGCAGGTGAGGTCCCTTGCTATGTGCACTCCCAGGAACTTGACACTGCTGACTGTCTCCACAGCAGAGCCGTTGATGTTCAAAGGAGTGTAAATAGCAGGGCTCTTCCTGAAGTCAGCAACGACCTCTTTAGTTTTCTCAATGTTAAGAGGCAGATTGTTGTCTCAACGCCAGTCCACCAGCCGACTGACCTCTGTTCTGTATGCGGACTCACCATTGTTACCGATGATGTGGGCGTGGTCCGTGGCGTGGGGCGTGTTTTGTAATGGGGCTAGCTGGTGGTCTGTTGTAATGCGTAACCAGCCAGCCGCAGGGCTCCTCCCACACAGAATGAGGGGGCACTGCTGTGAAACATGAAGGGACTCCACCTACATGAGGGTTACATAGCAACCTGTAGCAAGATTGCCACCCCTCACCTGCCCACCCATTTAGACTCTTCTCAGAAAATACAAGCCCACAGCTCTGCAAGTGGGAGCCACCCTCACCACTTAATTCAAAGCAACTGAGGTCAAATGTCCAAATCGCAGTTCTCCGAAAATGTGCACGCAAGATAAGATTAATGTGATTAATGTGTTCTTTAATTCTCTGCCTCCACCCTAACACAGCACGCCTTTTAGTTTGGCATGAAAGTATCAGAAAGTTAAAGCAACATTGAGTGTGTCCCCACTCCAGCCCCACCCTGATGCATGCAGCATTTATTTTGGATGCTGCATTGGGCTAGCATAGACTAAGGGACAGATTACCCCGCTCTTGATTTGAGGTGTTCACGTGAAGTGCAATGAAAAGGTGTCTAAGGGGGAACTTTCGACTGATCATTCAAAACTTTGAGCAAGAACTTTGTGTGTCTTTCGAATGCATTCATACTGGCGTGCTGTAGCATAGCCCTGCAAACTTAATTTACTAAACCAGTTAATTTAAGGCAATGTTGCTCGGTTAGGTAGTAAAATTTGCACTTTGAAAAGAGAGTACTTCACGAAATTAATAAACTGGATTTAAATGAATTCCATTCATTTATCAGACACTCCTATCCAAAGCAGTTTCCAGCACAAAAGAGCAAAAGTGTATCGATTCAAGTTGAATGAGCGTCAGTGTCAGACAAGGCTAACACTCCCAGACCAGTGAGTGTGAGCAACGATATTTGAGCCCTACCACAAGTTCATTTTCAGCAACCTGACTAAATAGTTGCTTTTACGGGGATCTTGTTGATGTATGCTGCTGGGGGGTCTCTATTGTTTGCTATAGGTTTCCTGTGAAACGCAGAGAATGAAAGGGCACTGTTTGCTTGTTTACTTTCGAGTTCTGAGAACAGGGTTGTAAATGTTGGAGTAAGTCGTGCATCGAGCACAATGGATCTCTGTGTGGCATGAAGGTTGTCCCTGAGCGGAAACTCCCACTCTTCCACCCTGCCCCCATTCAGAAATGGACGTCAGACTGAGAAATTATTAAATTACTTTTTTAAATGCCATTTCTCAAATGGCCTTATCCAGAGTTCCTTGTATTGCTTACATTTTCTCATTATCTACTGTATTTACACAGCTGAGTGTTTGCGCCGGTGAATCGACATGAGTGTCTCACAGTAGTGTCCAGCCCAGGATTCAAACCCCCTGTAAACATGTGTGACACAGGCAAACTGTCAGTGGTCAGGAGACTGAGCTTCTGATAAAAACGTTTCACGTGAGAATCGCAGGGGGAGCACTTCCTTTAACTGGATTTTGAGAGGAGTTGCCTAAGTAAGCATGCAGTTGTTTTATAAAGATGATCATAAAGACGATCCACCCCTCTCTGACCGTGCCGTGCGGTCACCCTCACCCCTCCTCCTTCCCCGGACCATACGGTCACCCCCACTCCCCTTTCCCTGGACTGTGCAGTCACTGCCCCCCTCACTGACCATGGGGTCACTGCCCTCTAACCAAGTGGTCATTGCCCCCCTGCAACTGTACGGTCATCTCCCCCTTTCTGACCGAGCCTGAAACTGTGTTTCAGTCTAACACCAGTGTGCGCCGGTTCACCAAGCCCCCGGAGAGTCTGGAGCGGTCCCTGGAGATCAACCGCCAGCGTGGGCGCAAGAGGGCCCAGAAGCGGCCCAACTACAAGAACGTGGGCGAGGAGGAGGAGGAGGAGAAAGGGCCGGAGGAGGGGCCGGAAGACCCCGAGAAGGCTAAAGGTACAGAGCCTAGCTCAAAGGGCAGCAGGACGTGTGGGGACACGGAAGGTGAGTGCACCAGATGAATGTCACCATGACTCTGTACTCTCCACCGGCCCCGCCCACAAAACCGGCAACAATGTCAAGCCGCGGTGTCCCCCACAATCCTTCACTGCACCACAATCCAGTCCAAATACGTCTCTCCTTATCCACTCTAGCTCTGATCTGTGTCAGATCAAAGTAAGACATTAACGCAACCAAACTGTCTGGTGGTTTTCACTGGGGAATAAAATGGAGGAAGTGGCCAGTTGCAGGTACCAAACATTCAAACGTTTGTTAAGTGCGTTTTCAGTGCAGCCAGCTAAACTTTAATTTTCCTTGTGCGGGGATTTACTTTAGATACCTTATGATCATTTCCAGAAATGTTCCAGTCAACCACAAACTCAAGCAAACTGTAAATGTTAAACCGTATTTGCGAGACATGTAACAGTTTTGTTGTTTTTTTCTCTTTTTTAGAAAAAAAGCCCTCTGCGCCCTCTATTTTAGTATTGGTGGTTAGAGACTGAGGTTAAGATTTATTGGGGGCGGGAGGTGACAGAAGGCGTAGGTGATGCAGCAGGTCGTGGGAGTGACTGAGAGAAGGTGATACGCGAAGTGACAGGATATGGTGATACGCGAAGTGACACAAGAGAGGGAGAGCTCAGAGGGCGAGCAGCTGGGACGAGGTCCAGCCTGCAGCCAGCTGGGGGGGGGGGGTCGTGCCACTGGGTGGAGAGAGAGCTTCGGGTTTGTGAGTCTGTGCCGTTGCTGTCACTTAACAAGATAAGAGGCAGCGGAAATGAGGAAATGCAGTTCAAGGAAATGAGTGATTACCACACAAAGCTTACCACTTGAAAGGCCACCCGGGCCTTTTTCTCGGAAATCGTTATCAGCAGTTTACCCTACAGTAGAACTAGAGTGTCTGAACAGAGCCCGGGGCTCATTCGAGGTGCACAGGAAAAAATGACAGGGACCTTATGAGGCCCAAGTGCGAACGCTCTTAACACTGGGTCACCCTTTCTCAGAGTTTTTATTTTCTTGCAGAACCACCTAGCCTTCCTTTACAGCGTGTCTGAGACACTTGTCAGGTCCCCCCCCCCCCCCCCCCCCCCCCATACCTGATCGATACCAGTGCTCCGGAGGTAAAGCCAAGTCGTGTGCTTGAGCCGACCCCGCCCGCGGGTCAGTCATTGTGCCGGTTTTGTGATCGGTCCGCCGAGCCTTTTCCATCGACTGTCCGTCCACTGACGCCGTGGTTCACATTCATTCTGTGCCCTCCACCTTAACGTCCATTACCCCGGAAAGGCATGTGCCCCCCGCACCCCTTCCTCTGTGGTGTCTGTCATTCTTTTCTTTTTTTTTTTTATGATCCCACTCTAACACCATTGGTAACCAGCCCTGTTCCTGGAGGTCTCTAGATTTCTCTCAATAAGGTTTTTTAATGTGTTTGTTTTTGGACTATAAGGTCATTTATAATAAAATTATACATTAATTTGAAAAGGGCAAAAAAAAGTCCAGTGGAAAAAATTGGGAAAATTGTCCTCTGTTCCTTTATTAGGAATTACACGTCTCAAAAATGCCACCATTTCTGAATAAGATGCCATGCACCTAGAGCGCACGGCTGCCTGCATTTTGTTTGGCCTGATAATTCACCCAAGGGAGTAATTAAGGCTTTGATCTATGATTGGTCAATTAAACTATCCCAGGACCAGACTGGCATTACATTAATTTCATTTACTCATTTTCAAAGGCCTTAACTTTTCACACATGTCTCTGTGCTGCCTTCCTCAAGCACAGCACACGCTCAGGCAGAAAATTTAAACAGCAACCATGTTACCCATCACCTGCTGTGAGGAAATGACAAATTACACATTTTTGCTACACTCTTAACCAAGGAGTTGATACAGAGTCCTTCACAGCCACTCCTTACAGAGAGGCAGCAGGAAAGGACCCACAGGGAAACCAATCACTCAGATTGATGGTATTAAAATTGGGTAGATGTGCATTCCTCTAACTGTTTTGGCCTTTAAAGGATGGAAAACCACAAAGAAACCTACTCTTTGTGTATATTGGTGAATTTCTAAGGGGGCATGATGTCATTTTGGTTCCATAAAGGGAATCAAAGCTACTCTTTTTTTGGAGCAAGTCAGCTTTGCATTGTGTGAGTGTAAAAAAAGTGTGCAAAATTAGGCTAGCATATAAAAACAAATTAAGACAAATGGGTTTGCGGGAAATGACATGAATGCCCTCTTACTCTGTGGAAGAATCCAAAAGGTGAGAAATATCTATGGCATTTAAAAGGAGGCAAACCAAAAAGCCAAAGTCTGTCAGAGCTGTCTGACATTGGAAGCCGCATCATATTCATGTCTTCAGGAGGAAGGCCTACTAGTCACATGGCTCCTTGTGTTGATTTGCAAGAATTTTCTGCCAATCGTGTTGAAGCATTGTGAGGAATAACAGAGTGCACACCCAGAGTTTCAACCTTCTTTGACCACCAGGGGGCAGAACCACGGTAGAGTCCCGTTAGAACTGGAGATGTCGACGATCGGGTTACGCGAATGGTTCAAAAACATTAAACTTTAAAATAAAGGGAGCCATTTACCCTTGTGCCAGTGAAGAGTCAATAGATCTGTTGCAATACTGTTTCTTTGATCTAGATGGTCTTCATACTGGCTGCATTAGTCAATTTATTTCCCATTCTTCTCAGAAGTTTGCAAAGTAAATCTAATCCACGTTTCCAGTTTTCATAATGGATAGCAAAATATTGGCATTATGATTAAATAAGTGTGAACGTATGCATTTTGTTAAACTGGCTCCTCACTGATTTACTTCTGCTGCTCCAATTGGAAATGCTTACAGTTGCAAATGTATTCATTTACATGTAGGCATCTAATGATACAGTGATCAGAGACTGAGTATATTAGATATAACTAGATATTTGAGACCCACTTTGGTCTATGTAACATGTCTCTACTGTGCGATGTCCCTAACCACCCTGCTAACTAACTCCGCCTACATGAATGACATACCTTTGTTATCTGCATCACTTGCTGGCATACAACTCTACAGAATATCTAGACAGAACCCTCTTTTAGCGCACTGCTCCGTCCACAGCCGTCGAATGAATATCTTTACAACTGACGTTTGTGTCCTGTTAAGAGTTAAGGCTTGGCGCCAGGCTGCTAATCCAGCGCCGCGCCGCACCCATGGCCTCTGCAGAGTGCTCCCAGATGCTACTGTACTGGTGTGTTTTGACTGCTAAGTGTGCATTGGGCTGTCCTCCAAAGCATTGTCCACTGCTTATCCATGTTGTGCATAGATACTCTCTAATGAGAGTTTAGAATTAATGCAGGCTTTTTTTCTAGCAGTGAAAAAGTCAAAGCTTTATTAAAATGAACAGCAGGAAAAGTGATTAGCCTGACATTCTACCAAGACCACAATAAGTCAGTGGGTCTGTATACATGTGTACACACTCTGTATATCCAACCAAAGTACTTTTCCTGAGTTTTAGCGCTTCGTTAGGACCACTCTAGGTTCCGTCTTACAGGTAGTGAGGCTCATTTCAGGGACACGCCCTTTTGGTCTGTAGAGAACAGATTGGCTGTGCTGCTTTTGCAAAGTTGGACAGCAATGCAGAGAGTGTGGAGTGAGGAGATGTAGGCGACGGCCACAGAGGTGTCTGAGTGCTCATTTGCAGAGGAGTGGCTGTCGAAATGCTTGTTCATAGAGATGTAGGTGGTGGTGTTAGGGAAGTCTGAATCGTTTTCACTGGAAACTTAGGAAGTGGCGATGGAGAAATCTGAATGCTTGTTTGACGAGAAATGGTAGATGAAGTCATGGTGATTGTTTACAGTAGTCAAGTTAGTGGTGATGGAGCAGAAATCGGATGTGATTATGGAGCAATCGGAGTGCTCGTCTGCAGAAATGGAGATGGTGGTGATGGAGAAGTCTGAGTGCTTGTGTACAGAAATCCAGACGGTGGTGATGGAGCAGGAATCTGATGTGGTGATTGAGCAGTCTGAGTGCTCGTTTGCAGAAATCGAGATGGTGGTGATGGAGAAGTCTAAGATCTCGGAGCCCTCGTCTCTGACGGAACAGAACATCACAGACGAGGAGAAGACGGCAGCCGCTGCGGCAGCGGGAGCAGAAGGACAGAGGAGCAGGTACTGTCACCGTCTCGGGGGTCAGAGGGAGCAGGTACTGTCACCGTCTCGGGGGTCAGAGAGAGCAGGTACTGTCACCGTCTCGGGGGTAAGAGGGAGCAGGCACTGTCACCGTCTCGGGGGTCAGAGGGAGCAGGTACTGTCACCGTCTCGGGGGTCAGAGAGAGCAGGTACTGTCACCGTCTCGGGGGTAAGAGGGAGCAGGCACTGTCACCGTCTCGGGGGTCAGAGGGAGCAGGCACTGTCACCGTCTCGGGGGTCAGAGGGAGCAGGTACTGTCACCGTCTCGGGGTAGGAGGGAGCAGGTACTGTCACCGTCTCGGGGGTAAGAGGGAGCAGGTACTGTCACCATCTCGGGGTAAGAGGGAGCAGGTACTGTCACCGTCTCGAGGTAAGAGGGAGCAGGCACTGTCACCGTCTCGGGGGTAAGAGGGAGCAGGTACTGTCACCATCTCGGGGTAAGAGGGAGCAGGTACTGTCACCGTCTCGAGGTAAGAGGGAGCAGGTACTGTCACTGTCTGGAGACTAGGGGTCTCCCAGGGTCGGTCTGGGGCTGGTTGGTGGGTAGGTATTGTCTCACTCAAACGGGGAAGGGGGGAGGAATTCTCTCGCTAGGAAGGAGGAGGGAGGAGGGATTATCTCACTCAGAAGGGGGGGGGGGGATTTGAAGAAAGAGAAGGAGAGGCTGAGAGAAACTATGGCAAAGAGATGGAGAGAGGAGGAGAGAGAGAGAGGGAGAGCAAGAGAGCAAGACGGGTTAGACTGAGAACACAAAGGGAAGGAGTGCCAGGCAGAGAGAGCAGCGGTCTCTACCCAGGAGAAAGCGAGCCGGCGCTGTGAGGCCGGTCTGCGGTTGCATGCGTCATCCGGCATTTTCTCCTTTAATTGCCGAGCCTTTATTTAACACATGCCCCTTTCCAGTGCGGCGCGAGGTCACGTCAGCACAGGCAGGCGTGTAGAAAGTCCCCTGCAGAGGATCACCACATTCAGCAGCAGGACACGGGCTGATCCAGTGCGGGGGAGCTCAGAGTGAGGAGAGACCATGCATGCACTCCAAGCCATTTGTCTCAGGCCAGGAAAAAGGGGAAAAAAAACAGGGCAGAGACAAATGGCTTGGCGTGCGTCCACAGTCTTTCCTCAACACTGCTTTTGCTGGCTTCTGTTCCCAGTCCCGAGAAAACATGTCGATTCAAATCTAAGCCCAAAATACAAAGCTTCTGGAATGCGTCATTTGCTTGTGTGGAGCGTATGAGACTGAGCTCCAGGTCTGGGTTCTAGTGGAGACCGTAAGCTCAGTAAGGCCTGAGGAAGGTTTGCAGCCCAGTAACGGAGCACTGTGAGTGGCGGGTTTACATCTGAGAATGTGAAATGGGCAACACAAAAGCAGCTCGTGAGTCATGTAGGCTCATCCTATTTGATCCTTTGTTAACGTTGCAAAAACAAGCTTTTTTCGATTTTTTGCGGTTGTTGGTGATATTTTTGAGGACTGTTTTCGGCTTTCTTTGTTAGTTACATCATCTTTGTCCTCAACAGTCTGTACGTTAGGTAGTGTCAGCCAGGATTTTCCAGACAGATGCAAAAACAGATTTTTTTTGGCAAGGTCTGTGCGCGGGACATGCCAGAGTTCCTCTGATCTCGCCAAAAATCACCGGCCGACCGGTTGGGGCAGCTCCCTCCTTACCAAATGGAGAAGCTCATTTTGATTTTGCCATTACAGCTTATAAAATGTCAAGCCTGTTACGCTACTGTAAAATGGAACTCGAGCGGAACTCTTTTGGTTTCACAAGAACCATGCAGAGCCATGAGTGAGCGCCACCTGAGAAACCGGTACGGGTACGTCGTCGAGAAAGCGAAAAGAAAATTGATTTTCCGCAGAACCGCTCACTGAAGAAAATTGATATTCCAAGGAACTCCTCGCCAAAAGCAGCAGTGATTTTGCTGTCGGGACAACGCAAAACAGCATTTGAAGGCGGCTGGCACGAGCGAAACATCAGGCCTTTTCTGCCCGCTGAAAAGAATTGCAGCAGTTTGCACAGGAAGTAGTTTGCTGGAGCTCTCAGGTTGCATGAGCAGTGGCTCGCCAAGAAGTTAAGTTAATGTCACATTTTTTTAACGCTCATCAGATGTAATGAACACTCGTATTATTCTCCTGTCATCTTAATGCATCTGATATGACCTGCCAGCCAAGGCATGCTGATGAGTTGCCTCCTATATGGTTATTATTTTTCCTTTTTCTGTGATGTGATGGTGACACTTGCTTTACTTTTGGAATGCACAGGCCTTTCCTGGACATGGTGTACAATGCGCTGGACTGCACGACGGACGATTACTACGCACTCTTCGTCCTCTGCCTCCTTTACGCCATGTCTTACAGCAAGGGTAAGCTTCTCTACTGGATCACCAGGGCAGAAATGTCCTCTCATGGTCATCCAACAAGACTGTAGAGATGGAAGGAGTGACATAGTCTGGGACAGTGCTGTACAGTCCCCTTTCTGGAGGCCCACAGTGCCTGCAGGGCTACTCCACCCTGGTCCTGGAGGCCCACAGTGCCTGCAGGGCTACTCCACCCTGGTCCTGGAGGGCCACAGTGCCTGCAGGGCTACTCCACCCTGGTCCTGGAGGGCTGCTGTGGCTGCATATGTTCATTCCAGTCAGGGCCTTTAAACCATCTGATACAGCTCACCATCTGGTTCGTCCTGCCATGTATTACTGGCCCTCTCCCTGGTTATGATGCCATTTACAGCCATGTTTCCCAGTTCTGTCCCCCAGAATCGCTGTTCATGCTAGTTTTCATTCACCTTGAACTGAAT